>NC_089227.1:32643898-32955887 GCF_963924675.1 Phocoena phocoena
ACAGCTACTTCCTACAGGTGACAAGCAATCTTCCGCCGGGGCTTCACCTGATGAGTCATTTTGGGACGTGATCACAAGGGTTGGAGACTGATGAAATTATCCTGTCCAGCATCAAACACAAAGTGGTTGTAAATCAGCAGAGGCCGTGGCAGAGGGAGAGCAGCTCATTCTTTATGCTTTGCAGGCAGTCTTCCACCTGGGGGCTGCATCAAGCTTCCTAACAATCATTAAGTGACCCTATAAAGAGATTTAATTTTTTTAAAAAAAACATTAGCTAGCTATTGACTCGAATCCTTCAGCTGTCATGAGGAAGTTGATTTGAAAGCAAGTTGTATGATTCAAAAACTTGAATGTGCTGAGGTTAACTCAGCATAGCACAGCAACATGTGTAAATAAACAGACGCCTGTCTGTTATAACTCTCCATTTGACCTTGCCAGACGATTGTGTACTGAACTTAGACTATCATCACGTTTCCAGAGGGTCACTTAGGGAAAGGCAAAACAAAATAAAAAAGCAAGCCAGCTAGAGTTTAACCTGGTCAAGGGAGTTCTGCAGAATCAGAAATTGATCTTGCAAATGCATTCTATAAAAAGAGAAGGAATAAAATATGGATGATTTATCCGTGGTATCTGCTGAACAGCCCTTGATTTACACATGATCTAAAGAAATGTGGAGAAACCATTCTGAAGTTGCCCTGTGGATGGAATCATATTTTAAGAGTAAAAAACTGGTAGGTTTCATTGAATAAGGAAGCTTTCTAAGGATCCCATTTCCCCCTCACCGCAAAAGGGATTCATTTGCATTGTTCCCTTTAGTGGTGTTGGGAAGTTCCAGTGTAAATCCTTTAGGTTTCACTGTAGGAACCAGCTCCTCAGAGGTTCCCAATGCTTGATGATCTGCACAAAATTGTGGCTTTAAAAAGTGAATGGGAAAACTGTTTTTTAAATGGTTATGCTAGAAAGGTAACCGAGCTTACCCGGGGTCATGTTGTAGGCTTATACAATCCCAACGCCTTCCTGATTTCCTTGCAGAACCTGCTATGCAAGGGCATTTGAGTGGCTCTGCGTGAAAGGCCTGCGCACATTTAAATAGACTGTTTGAATACGAATTGTGACTGATGTAAAAATACCCCCTGCATTTTATTTAGTTCTTAGTTCTCCATTTGTAATTAAAATGAAGCTTCTAAAATGCCTCGTTTCCCTTAAATTTTATATCATATTTGATCTCCTAACAGTGTTCTTCAGGTAATTTTGCAGAGATGATTGACGGGGATATTAGTTTAATTTTTTTTAATTGAGAACTTCTCACATAATTGTCAATACGTGAGGGAAGAAAGAAAATATCTCTGATGAACTGTACTTGAAAAGAATAGGAAAGTGAGTGTAGCAACGGGCTCCTGAGATTCCCAAGGAGCGTGATCTCCAACACTTCAGTGATGGCTATTTTTGTGTGTGCTCTGAGGTGCTCTCTCGGTAGTTGCACGTTAATTATCCTGCACTTTGTTCAGGGCAAGTATGTATTGGCTCCCGGCCAACGTGGGCTAGGACTCTTCTTGTCACTACAGTGTCTAACAGCATGTACAGAATAATATCCCAATTAGATCTTTAAATGTTAGAAACATGATACACCAGTGCATTTTTCTCAGAGGCTGATCAGTGGGAAGTTTCAAAAACACACAGAAGGTAAGCTTCATTCTAATCCTTTAAACATCAGCCCAAGAAGGGAGCCAAAGAAGCTGAAAATATAATATGTCAATATCTCTTTGGCTTGTAATTTTGTTTATCTTTAAAAAAATTTATCGATCAGAATGACCAAGCTGTTATTTTCGAAGAACATTCCTTTTGTTATTGTCACCTTCCAAGACACGACTTTATTTCTTAGATAACAAAGGGAACTTTTTCTGCCTCTAGATTCATAATGTTTTATTGCCAACTTGAGATATCTGGATAAATTAACATGAAGGATACTTAAAACAACCATGTAATTTATATCCCTGTCAGGTTAATTCTCCAAACTAACAACCTGGAATACCTCTCTCTTTCTCTCTGTCTCTCTGTCTCTCTGTCTCTCTGTCTCTCCTCTCTTCCAACCCCCATTTGTAAGAAAAACATATGTGCAAAGGAAGCACGCTCCTTTTATTCTTCTACCCTGTTGAGACAATAATTGTGTAAAATGTCTGGACTAAGTTACAAAAGCCAAAGACAACCTTTAACTTACATCCTGCAATGGGTTAAGAGTCCAGTCAGTCTTCTCTGTTTCTAGCAGTCACTCTCTTTACAATAATTGAACTAAGTTATTTAAAATGGTAAAGTGTTAAAATTCTCCCCATTGGCACTACAATCAAACACCACATGAATTATCAGCTCCATGAATTATTATCTCAGTTTTCATGATGACCATATAAAGGCTTCAGATATACCGGTGCTGATGATAAGCCTTCTAGCTGAGTAAATGGGGAGCAGGGGTCATAACCAAAGAACAGCAAAAGATACAGTTCTGGGGTCACTGGGGAAGAAGGGAAAAGTAAGTTCAGATCTTCACACACCCATGTGTGGTCTCCCTCCCTCTCCCTTTCTCACACACACATACACACACATTAGACTCCCTTCTATGACGTTAGCACAACAGATGCCTTAAGTGTGATTATTCGGTACAATATTTCAAGTTTTCTTAGTTCACTGTAACCTTCCCAAAAAAGAATGAAATATGTCTGCTTTCTATTGTTTATCATTCATAATTATGTACTCCTTTCAAAAAACTACTCCACTGATGCCAAAAAAACTGGACACACCCGTTCTTTCAAGATACTGGCTAACATTTAAAGAAGAATGATGGGACTTCCCTGGTGGCACAGCGGTTAAGAATCCGCCTGCCAATGCAGGGGGACACGGGTTCGAGCCCTGGTCCGGGAAGATCCCACACGCTACAGAGCAAGTACTGAGCCCGCGTGCCACAACTACTGAAGCCCGCGTGCCTGGAGCTGGTGGTCTGCAAAAACAGAAGCCACCACACTGAGAAGCCGCACGCTGCAATGAAGGATAGCCCCCGCTCGCCGCAACTAGAGAAAGCCTGAGCACAGCAATGAAGACCCATCGCAGCCAAAAATAAATAAATAAATAAAAATGAAAAATTCTGTCTGGAAAAAATTAAATTAAATAAGGAAAAATGACTGTCCAAAATTCTATAAGTGAAGTACCACAGTATGCTGAAGGAAGAGATGGGATAATTATTGGACAATGGATTTTAAAATAATTTTAAGTTACTAATGCCAGGGTAAATGTTGATTAACATGGCAAATTAGAGAAATCTGAGACAATTATGCGATGTAAAACTGCTGTCTTCACGAATCTTCATTTTCATGGGCTTCACTCTAAAAGTGACTAGCAATGACCAGTGTCTCTGATCACTTCCCCATGTTTAGTTCTACCTAGATCCCCGCAGGAAGGGACTGTTAACCTGGAAAAGAATGAGTCATCCAATAACACACCATATTTTAAGAACCAAACATGCACAATGTTTATTAAAGGCATAGAATCCATAAACTTGGAAGTCTTTTATGGGTCCTCAAAACAGATATAATCTTGGCAGGAGTGGAACGGAATTTACCGCTGGTGCTCAGAGTTGATTTCAGGGCCTTTCTGGTACCCAGATTAAAGGATTTAAAAGCTAATCTAATGTAATATTTTTATTAGGAGAATAAACAAAATAATAATTCAGATTAACCTTGAATAAATGCAATTCAGTGACCAAGTCATCTATTTTAATATACATGTCTTTCGTTGATATGGTAGGTTCCAGAAATATTGCAAAACCTTGATTTTTCTCCAACATTCTTTTACGGATCAGGAAATGGCCACAGGGAAAGTCAAGTGACTTGCCCAAGGTTGCATGACTGGTGAGTCACAGACCAGGATTAGAGCCTGTGACTAGACTCTCTCCATAATCTTCTCTGTGCTGCTCCCAAGCATGACCTTCACAGCATAAACATGTGATAAATTCCTGCTTCCAGAAGATGTCCAGCTTGTCAAAGCAGACCCACTGCAGTTACAAAGATGACAGTTGGCTTTCTTTAACGTCCCCTTCCACTTCAGTGGGTTCAGTGCAGGGCCACACTGAGCCATAACAGAGCAAAACAAAAATCAATAATACTGATCTTTTCTGATTTAAAATATGGGTATTTTACTCATTGTGGATTTTTAGGTAGTGATTTTAACACTTAAGAGTGTCATTAAAATAGTTTTTTGGTGACTGAGCTTTTGGGCACCGCTACTCCCCTTAAATTTTGCCACCCCCGAGGCAAGTACCTTACTTGCCTGATCTAGTCCCTGGTACTTTACCTGTGACTAAAAAATACTATCCAATTTCTCCCACCAAGTATTTCAGAGTGGCAGATTGTATTTGAAAAGGTACAGGAAGGAAGTACTCACTTCCATTTTGCTACTGGCACTTGTCTGTGAGCTCAGGGCTGCTGTGCAGGTTTATGAGCCCCCCAGATGGAGAGCTTGTCCTCACCTGCTCAGGAAGGAGGTGAGATGGGAACCTCTATTGCTCTGGATTTCTTAATAGAAGGCCAGGGACCTCTTCTGGGTCGTATACCGGGAAAGCCGTCATCTACCTGTATTTTCTCTATTGCTCATCTAGATTATGTTTAAAGCTAGTATCTATTTGGGGCATCTTTAGGATTGTGGAGGGATGTGAAGAGCGAGTGGCTCTCTAGGGTGTCATGTAGCATTATCTCAAGTTGATGAACCTCCATCCCAGAGTATGTAGAGATGGGATCTCCACAGCCTCCCTTCCAAAAAACGAACATGTTTTAAGTATGCTTGTGGAAATACAGCACTCATTCAATGTATACTTGCTAGTGTTTCACTTTAGAAAGCTGGAAACATATTTTGCAAGTTTTTTCTTAGCTAAGACAACTTGAAGGGGACAAGGCAGTGCCAAAATAAATATATTTTAAAAAAGAAACCTGAAATACTATATTTTATTGAATTCTTTCAATCAAATGTAAGTTCATCTGTATTTGTTCTCATATTTAGCCTGGCAGTTAGCATGTATTTCTTTAGGTACCTGGTCTTGTTCCAAATTACAGAGTCCTGATGACAGATTCAATAAGATACGGTACGTTAAAAAAAAGAAAGAACAGAAAACTCTCTCAGGGAGTGCTCGAAAACTACTCAACAACTATTAGATACTCCTACTGCTTTTCTACTGAAGGAACATTCTGGAGGGAAAATTCTAGTCTGCAATGGAAATTGCTTTTCCAGTAATTATACTACCAACCTGAGCGGAGCAATTACTTTAAAAATTAAAATATTTAAAAAAAATTAAAATATTTACATTTAAAAATATATTTCCCCTGAAAGTTGCAGTTACATGGGAAGAGGGAAAAAAGTCGATACTCTTTGTGTCTCATGATCTTTAAGTTATGTCTGTCTTCATGGATTTTGATAGCTTACATTTTGCCGGGTTTTCATTTAATCTTAGCTAACACCCTGAACAGAAAACAGAGCAAGTAGGTAAAAAAAATCATCCGTGAACCATAATAAATGGATTTCTGCCAATGACAGGTCATGATACAGAAAAAAATCTGTGATGACCCTCTTTCCTCTACACTCATTTATCTCTTCCTGGTGTCCACTGATAGATTCTTGCTGTATGATTTATTGCAGAAAAACACCACCTAGAAATGGGCTTTTGATAAAATTGTTCAAGGATTCCTGGACAATAAATCCTAATCTTAACATGCAATGCTGTAGAATGTTTCACCTTTCTTATGCTATAAATAAAATATGCCAAATGTGATAATAAATCCATACATTTAAGCACTATCTATGTAGGTTAGGAAATAAAGTCATAGTATGTAGGCTTGATGTTAATAGCAGCTCTAAGCCTGAGGATATTGATGGCAGTATTTGTGCATTTGCCATCCAAATTTTTAGCACTTTACAGTACCTGTGAAGTTTCATGGCTTTCACCTGCCTGGGAAGGCTTGCTCTGCAGAGCATATGTGGGTTAGGCATAATCAGTTTCCGGCGGCTTGAATCAAAAGAAATGTCTCCTGAACACAGACAACTTACTCTAAGAGACAGATGAAATTCTGAGTTCATGCAGAGAGCTTTCTCATAATTAATCATCTACCAGAGGAAGAGATGAGAGGCTCAGTCACCTCACTGTGACCCCCCTAGTGGCGCAGGGTGTTAAGCCTACCGAGCCCTAGTATTTAGGCTTCTTCTTATAAACTCAGGGACAGGTATCTGACCTCCACTCGCGGTAGAAGGTTGAGGGAACCAAGCCCTACTAACCTCCTCTGAGCTGATTTGCTCATCACTATGTGGGAACCTGAAGACAGATTTGAATTACCAAGTGCTTTTAAAGCATATAAACTATTGCAAGCAACCATCTGTTCAAAAAGATGGAGGCAAGATCTTAATCTGGCTCAGGGTTTCTCAAACTTCACACTATTGACACTTGGGGCCAGATAATACTTTGTTGTGGATGGCTGTTCTGTGCATTGTAGGATGTTTGGCAGGATCTCTGGGCTCTACCCACTAGATGCCGGTATCCTCCTCTCCATCCTCCCAGGTTCTGATAACCAAAAATGTCTCCAGATATTGCCAAATGTCTCCTGCGGGATGAAATCATCCCTGGTTGAAAACTATTGATCAAGCCTACTAGAAATATGTTCATAAAAACCATGACATTAAAGAGGGCAAAACTACTTTTGTTTGCAGAAAAAAAGAAAAAGGAATCAATTCAAGAGTAAAAGATACTAAGTTTGAGAATGAGAGTGAGTTGGCTTTTATTTTAGAGAGGGTTGCAAGTATCTGTGGAATGATCTCCCAATGCCATGCACAGAGAAAAGGAAAAGTCCCCTGAAATGCTGGCCGTTTGGCCAGCTGCTAAGAAACTGCGCGTTAAATACCACATTTGTGTAATCATTTACACTGAACCTGACAAAATTAAGATACAAATATAAAAATAGTGTGTATTTTGAACAGGGTAACCACACTAGAAAGAAAGAAATGCAAATGAGAATCAAAGAACCTAAGGGAAGTCTTTTTTTCTCCAACAAATTGAAAGTGGAGAAATCCATTATATCATGTGTAGCTTTCTTTGTGTCCTCAGATATTTATTGAAGGTCAAAGACAGAGATGCCTAATGGGTTATGATTATGTGAAATGAAGTGAGAAACAGTGTTTTATAACAGCAAACACTTTTTATAGTGACAATGTATTATGTTCACTAAAACGTGTTACAGCTGCCTTTCCCCTGGTATCCATGGCTCAAAGCGGGAAAATAATATGTTACTCAAGAAATACATAGAAATTGGGCGTGTGACTTGTTCAGAGCCAGGGCTCTCGTCTCAAGACCCAGGAAAATTTCCCACTATGCTTTGTCCAACTTGAATAACTATTTGCTCTAAAAAAAATTCCGTTGCTTCCTTCATATTTTTTTCCATCACAGTTCTGAGAAAAAGTTATATTTTAGTGATAACAAGTTTATGAAGATTTATATCAGGTCTCCCATATATTTGAGCTTGAGGATACCTTTACAATGCTAAAAAATTTCAAAAATATTCTCATTCATGCATTCATGCCTTTATTTATTCAACAAATATTTATGGAGTGCTTCTTAAGTGCCAAGCTCTGGGGACGCTGTGATGAGAAAAAAAGAAAGAATCCCTGCCCTTGTGAAGCACAAAGTCTAATGGGAGACTCAGGGGGTGGGGGAGGGATGGACTGGGAGTGTGGGGTTGGTAGATGCAAACTATTACACATAGAATGGATGGACAACAAGGTCCTACCGTATGGCACAGGGAACTATATTCAGTGTCCTGGGATAAACCATAATGGAAAAGAATATAAAAAAGAATGTGTATATGCTTGTCTATTGCTTCCTTCATATCTTTTTTTTTTTTTTTGCTGTACACGGGCCTCTCACGGTTGTGGCCTCTCCCGTTGCGGAGCACAGGCTCCGGACGCGCAGGCTCAGCGGCCATGGCTCACGGGCCCAGCCGCTCTGCGGCATGTGGGATCCCCCCCGACCGGGGCACGAACCCGTGTCCCCTGCATCGGCAGGCGGACTCTCAACCACTGCACCACCAGGGAAGCCCCCATATCATTTTTATACATACACATATGTACGTATAATTGAGTCACTTTGCTGTACAGCAGAAATAAACACAACATTGTAAATCAACTATACTGCAATTAAAAAAATGAGAGATGCAACATGTTCACTGTTATATCTTAAGACTCAACACAGGGCCCAACACAATGCACATGCTCCATACATGCTGGTGGAGGTTTCATGCATGTAGACATGTAGAATAAAATCTGAACTGTTTCTTTAGGTCCGTGGGCCCTGCAACATCTGGCTCCTGCCTTTCCGACCTTACCTCTTAGCATCCTTCCCCTCACTTACTTTGCTCCACCCATACTGCTTCTCTCTGTTTCCTTGGTCATGGCAAGCTTCACTCTCCCACCCACACCCCACATGCCCCACGGACTTTCCTCCTTGCATAAAAATCTCTTCTTCCAGATCTTTCCCTAGCTGCTTCCTTATAGTTTAGTGTTCAGCTCAAATGTCACCTCTTCACTGAGGCCTTCCCTGACCTGTCTCTCATAGTCCTGTATAATTTTCTTGATAGCACTAAACACGATCTGATATTTTCTTGTTTATTTTATGACTCTCCATAAAGAATGTTTGTCCTGTTTGGACAGGAACTTTGTCAGCCATGTTTATCAACTTAACACCACTGTCTAGAACACCTGGATCACAGTCAACACTCAAATATTAGTGGAATGCTGAAGAAAACAAATTCATATGTAAATTATAAGATGCAAGATGCTACTGAGGGAATACAGAATTATCAGGGAGAATAAATAGCAAGGGGAGATCTGTAAGGTACAATTAGTGAAGAACTTGCTGAGGATGTAGTTTTTAGGCCAAGGCAAATGCTATTAGGAATAGGTGTGGACAGGCCCCAAGGCAAAACAAGCTTTTTGTCTTAGAGGGGCTAAGAGGAAGCTCTGTGATTGGAGCTTAGTAAGCAGAGGAGAGGCGAGAATGGAGAAGTAAGAGGAGGCATGTCATGTACGGTAGGGGTTGGGAAACAATGGCCAGTGAGCCTGCCACATATTTCGGTGAATAAAATTAGATTGGAATACGGACATTTCCTTTTGTTTACATACTGCCTATGGTTGCTTTCTCACTACAACAGCAGAGTTGAGTAGGTGCAACAGAGATTGTTTTACCTGCCAGCAAACCTAAAATATTTACAATCTGGCTTTTACAGAAAAAAGACGATCAATCCCTAAAGCCTTGAGGCTGAGGGAAGAGGCTTGGGTTTCACTTTAATGAAACGGTGTGCAGATTATTCGACATTCCTTCCTTCTAGGGCTGGCGTCTATGTCCCCTCACCATGAATCGGGCTCTGTGACTCCTCAGCCAATAGAATACAGAAGAAGCGATACTGTGTGAGCTTCTGGGCTCAGGCTTTAAGAAACTGACCACTTCTGCTCTGTGTCTCTTGAAACCTAGCTACCATGTTGTGAGGAAGACCCAGTAGCCCACTGGGAAGTCTGCAGGGGGAGCCTCGCCATGGGCACCAACAGCCAGCACAAACTTGCCAAGCTTGTGAAGAAGCTCTCTTGAATGTAGATCCTCCAGCTCCCAGAAGAGCCATCTACTTGAGACCATGTGGAGCAGAAATGAGCTGTCCTTACCCAGATTGCAGATTTGTGAGCAAAATAAATGACGGTTGTTCTTTTTAGCCACTGTGTTTTAGGGTGTTTTATTATGCAGTGATAGGACCTAGAACAAATGGGAAGCATCTCCATAGTTTTATACTTCCTTTAACATAGGTAATGTAAAATCACTTCCTTAATGTTTATCCTATCTGTTTCCCTTTCAAAGTATCTTTCAACTGATTACCCAACTTCATTCATTCAGAAGTGCCTACTGTGTGCAGGAGGCTAGAGCGTAAATAGTCATTGCTTGGTAGTTTGATATTTGAACACAATATTCAGTTTGAAAGCGAAGTCTCATAATTCCAGTACTTCTGTCAATACAGAGGAACATGTATCTAAACACTCATTTAGGCAAAATGATTTTTCCATTCTTGAATTTTAATTGTGAAATTTAGTAACCGCTATTTTTTGCCATTTTCTAAAATTTCAAAGAATAGTTCAATGATAATTGCAGAATCCTCATATTAATAGATAAAGCTGGCACTTCAGAAATATCAAATTATCATCCTATTTATGAATTAACCATTTTCCTTTAAACATATACATGTAGTGCCAGTTTTTCTCTTAATACATAAAAATTCAATCATAATAAATGGAATTAGATGTTAAATTAGAAAAATGAGTACCTGAACATGAGGAAAAGGATTCAGAAAAGTTGAAAAATGAAAGCGTTCCGTATATTGTCCCTTTTGGAAATCTGGCCTGGTACTCTGAAGATTGTTATAGAAAAAAGCTGATAGAAAAATGTCTTCAGTGCTATGCAAATATTCAATTTATGAAGAAAACTATATTGTCTGCCTGCATATGAAGAATAAAAATCACTAGGCTTTTTTTTTTAATCTTTTCATTTTACAGGTCACTATAATAGGGCATGTTACAAAAAAATTGTTTTCTGCCAACTTTACAGTTCAAACTCTAAGACTGAAATAGTCTATGGTGGAAAAAATGATTTGCATCTGGAATCTCCAGTTGAACCTGCCACATGACTGAGCTAGTTTTATAAAGAAGCTAGAAACCTGACACCACAGCAAATGAAGAAAATGAGTTCAATCACTTAACAATCTTGCTGCCTTGGATCCTGATGGTTGGAGCTAACGAAACATGGTAAGGAAAGAACAGCAGGTAAAAATATTGAATGTCTATGGACCACTGACGGCTGGGCTTATCACACAAGCCAAAACAAGCACACTTCCAAGGACATGGAGAGAAGTGAACACAAGATGATTAGATTATGGGTGCAAAAGGGAAATTCTGTGTTGATAAGTTGGCAACTGAAGGGCTATGACACAGACCTGGTTGGGAGCCGTTCCTAGCATGTCAAAGCAGCACCATGGAATCAACGCTTCAGCTCAATGGAGACTCTATTTTTAGAACTCAATCATTAAGTTACATTTACCACCAGTTTGCCATCCTGGGTTAGAAAACAAGTGTAGAGGGGCAAAACACGGAAACTCAGAGCAACGGAGAGAAAAAGGCCCAAGCAAACACTGCCAGAAACACTTCTCCAAAGCTAATGACTGTATAGTGCTGGGCATCTTATAAAGGTATTGGATATAACAAAACTCTGGAAATTGTTCAAAAAGTTCTCTTAAAGGGAAGATTGAACATGCTCATGAAGGAGGCATCCTCAAGAAATGGTTTAAGAACACTGACTCTTTCAACGGCATCATTGGTGTTTAATTCCTAGGATGAATGATGGCTTTACAATGTTCACCTTACATACTAAATATTACATGACACAGAAGTGGGTTTAAATTCCAGCTCATTTACTGTGTTACTTTGAGGAAATTACTTAAATGTTTTGTACGTCAGCATCTATAAAATGTATATAACAGTATAAGTGTATAAAATAACTGCATTTGGATTGTTTAAGGGTTGAATGAGACCGTACATGGGAAGTATAAGGCATGTAGTTGTGAATTATTTTTAGGGCTGAGGATAAGGATTCAGAGACCAGAAAATAACATCCCAGCACAGATGGTAATGGAACAAGGCTGGCCTTGGACATACAGAAGAGGATCAGCATAATTTGGAAAATGGGATAAAAGAAGATTCTGGACTGAACTAGATCCAAGGCTATTCCCTCACTTATAGTGCTACGGGGTTTCTACTGAATTCTTAGCACTGATACAGGAAATTCCACCGAATAGCTCCTGTAACTTGTTGAATAAAATTCAGAGTATTTTTTAACAGTAATAGAAAATTAAGATAATTTTTATTCCATACTGTGGGTCTAGTCATTCTCAACATTTCTGAGAGAATATTCCTGTATAAATTTACTCACTTTTATCAAAGGGATAAGTGTAAGAATGAAAGAGGTAACTTCCTAGAGGTTGCTGTGGCTTAAAATATCCTTGACCTTTAAGATACTAGTAGCAGAACAAAAAATGGGAATGAAGGCAGGGGCAATGAAGACAGACATTCTCCCTCCTTCATCCCAGTAGCAGGCCACAGCAGCATCCCTTTAAAATGTAGACCCCTCTGGATGGAGTCATGCATGCAACTTTATCAGACATCATCTTGGGTTGAGACTTTATTAAGATTTATTTGGCAGGCAGCTGAAAGTCAAAATGGGTTAAATACTGGGTATGTGGAGCAAGAGGAGAAGGAACAAGGGACTCTCAAGAAAGAGGAAGGAAGATGGTGATGATGTATAAAAGGTAAGCACTATGGAGTTCTCCAGTTGCTGAGGACAAGCTTCTGGGTCATTGCCCCATATTCCAGGTCATGGCCTCTCTCCACTGCCTGCAAGGTCATTATCCTTGTTACCATGTTCCAAATCAAACAACTGGTAGCTCCAACTCCGAAGTCCTTTACAATAACCCAGCCAAATATTTGAAAAGATTCAAACCATCACCTGCTAGAGTAACCTGTAGAATTAGTGTAGGCTCCTGAGTTAGAATATATTCTCTCACTGATGAAAGATGCAAATTAGGTTATAAAAATGGAAGTGTTTAATGACTGCAATGTAAAGCAATGAATTACCCAGAATTCCACACCTTGTGGTAAAAGTTAGGAAAGAACCACAGATAAGGATTACAGGGCATCTATTCCTAAGGTGTTCCACCTCAGTGGAAGTGAGGTGAGAAGTCATGGCTGAATCACACACACAACCAAGAGAAGAAAACAAAATAAAACCAGATGGGTTGTACATACTCCATCTCATAAGAATCACGTTTCCTCACGAGGAAATACATTTAAGCAGAAATCAAATCTTACACGCGGATTCTAGGAGACCTTGCCT
This sequence comes from Phocoena phocoena, assembly GCF_963924675.1. Lineage (NCBI taxonomy): Eukaryota > Metazoa > Chordata > Mammalia > Artiodactyla > Phocoenidae > Phocoena > Phocoena phocoena. The sequence goes on from NC_089227.1 coordinate 32,656,899, forward strand.
TTTCATATCAGGAAGGAGGGCTTCAGCATCCTCTAGTCTAGAAGTTCCCCAACTTGGCTGCTTATCAGAATCACCTCACGACACTTTTTAAATTCTATTAGAGGACCTCAGACCAGAATCTCTGAGGATGGGCACTGGAACTTTCAGGTTTGGAAATTCAGCCTCAGGTTGAGTGCCTTTTGGCTGTAATGGCTGTTGGGTTTTGGAACAATAATGAGAAGCACAAAGGATGCTGTAGCAAATACCCACACTCCTGCCACCCCTTAAAACACTTTATCTTGAAATAAATACTTCCACAAAGAGAGTGTACGGAAAACGTTTTTTGAAAAACAGCAGTTAAGCCACAGTTGAAAAACATAATCTTCCCACTGGTCTCACAGAACCTGCACAGAGATCTGGATTTTGGCCCTGCTGTCAATTGAACAATTCATGACACAGTTTAAGCAGTGAGATATAAGAAAAAGCAAGGTGCTGGTAGCATTATATCTTCCTCATACCTTCACCTCCCCCAGAGGACCTGAAGACAATAAAAAGCATATTTACCAAGTTATTGGTCTTAACATCTTAAACTTTATATATTGAAATAATTAAAGATCCACAGGAAGTCGCAAAAATAGCACAGAGAGGTCCCCTGTACCCTTCATCCAGTTTCCCCCCAAGGTTACATCTTATACAACTCCTTACATAACTATGGTGCCGCATCAAAACCAGAAAGTTGACATCAGTACAATCAATAGACCTTATTCAATTTATCACCAGTTTTACATGCACTCATTTGAGTGTGTGTGTATGCAGTTCTATGCCATTTCAGCATATGTGTGGGCTTATGCAACCATCACCACAATCAATATACATACAGAACTCTTCCAACACCACAAAGATCCTTCTTGCTGCTCCTTTGTAGTCACACTCAACCCTCTCCGACCTTTCCCTCCAAGCTCTGCATCCCATTCCTAACCTCTGCAACCACTAACCTGTTCTACATTCCTTTAACTCTGCCATTTTGAGAATATTATGTAAATGGAATAATATGGTATTAGTATACTTCAGAAACTGTTTTCTTCACTCAGTATAATTCCTTAGAGATCAATCCAAGTAGTTTCATGAGTCAATAGCTTATTTCTTTTTATTGCTGAGTAGGATTCCATCACATGGATGTACCATAGAGTGTTTAACCATTCACCCACTGAAGGATATTTGGATTATTTCCAATCTTGGCGATTATAAATAAGGATGCCCCAAACATTCATGTACACATTTTTGTGTGGACATAAGCTTACCTTTCTCCGGAATAAATGCCCAGGACTGTGATCGTTTGGTTGTATGGTAAGTATGTGTTTAGATGCTTAAGTACCTGCCAAATTGTTTTCCAGAGTGGCTGTAGCAGTTTACATTCCCACCAGCAGTATGAGTGATTGAATTTCTTCACATCCTCACCAGCATTTGTTATTGTCACAGTTTTTATTTTAGCTGTTCTAATAGATGTATAGTGATATCCTATCAGGTCTTAATTTGTGTTTCCCTAATAGCTAGTGTTGTTAAATGTATCTTCATGTGCATATTTGTCATCTGTATATCTTCTTTTGTGAAATCTCCATTCATGTCTTTTCTAGTCGGACTGTTTGTTTACTGTTGAGTTTTAGGAATTCTTTATATATTCTAGATATGAGTTCTTTGTCAGTTATGTGGCTTGCAAACATTTCCCCCAGTCTGTAGCTTGTTTTTTTCAGAGCCTTTTGTAAAACAAAAGGTTTTATTAAAAGAGAGAAAGAACATCATTTTACCAACATGTCAATAAATTTTGTGGGTAATTAAGATTTGATTGTAAATAAACAACATGAAAATATCTATAGCTCACTTAGAAAGTTCTCTAAAATTCTACTCTGCTCACAAGTTGATGGAACTTCTTATTTAAAAGTAGAAAGTCAAATAGCTATACTTTTTAAAAGGAAGTATTACAGTCTTACTTTTAATTATTATATAGGGGATAAATTTATACACAAATGTTAATATGTAATTCATGAAATAGGAAATAAAAGTTCTCACTTTATAAAAGATAGCTGAGGAAGCCAGGGACATACCAGCTGAACGTGGTGTGTGTAACTGACAAGTGTTCATAATGGATTCAGTGAGGGCAGTTTGCTGTCTTTAAGTTCTGTGCTTATCTTTGCCCAACTCTGCCTTTCTCACCGATTCATGAGTTTGTTTAATTAGGTGATGAAAGGATTCTGGGGGGCTTCTGGCAAGGAGAAAAGACAGCCACTGGTACTCCTTCTACCATACACAGGAGGAGGATGACTTTTCTCTAGTGTGGAAAGATTATGAAAAAACAGCCTCTTCCTCCCTGCCTTAATACTTCATCTCTTTTCCAACATTTTTTTTAATATACCTTTTCCTTTTATTTATTTTTTAAAAATTAAAAAAAATTTTTCGGCCATGCTGTGTACGGCATGAAGGATCTTAGGTCCAGACCAAGGATCGAACCCATGCCCCCTGCAGTGGAAGTGCAGAGTCTTAACCACTGGACTGCCAGGGAAGTCCCCCCAACATTTAGTTTTAACCATGACCTTTCCGTGTGACCTGGGACCATGTTCATGGCCTGGCCAACCCCACAGCGATCTCACCCCTCTCCAAGGTTGCAGGCGGTATTGATGCCCCATACTGTAGTCCTCTTCTCTCACCCTGGGCCTTTAAGTCTCCATTTCATTAGTTCAACAAAGGCTACTAGGTCCTACTGATCTAAGAAGCATGCTGGAACCCTTTTCTGCCACTTACCCTCTCCATCTAATCTTCCAGCCCTATTTCTGACCTAAATTAGCACTCACCCAGTCCCTACTTAGCTTCCATACCCTGGTCTTAGGGCCTTATCCTAACCATTCCTCTGGGCCTGAAATATGGGGTTTTGACTAACTTCCTCCAGGATTCTAAACTGCAGTTTCTCAGGGCATACTTGGCTTGCTTCTCTGTTTCTCAGCATTTTTGCAGACACAGGTGGGAATTTTCACTACATCTCAAGTCCTAGAGCTCTCCATAGTAACCATGAGTCAGGCTTGCTCTGGCTAGGCTAACTTATCCCTTCTTTCCTCAGACCACATAAGAGAGTTAAAGTTGAGATGGGAGGGCTAAGGCATATTCTTTGACCTCTCTACAACATAAACACCAGCTTTTCCTGCATTTCAACAACTCACTCATGACACCATTGTTTACTAAGCTTGTCCTATGTTAGAGTCACTTTACCATTATATAAACCTAACTTTTAGGTTATATAATCGAAAATATTTAATCTTGAGTTCTGTTTCCTAGAGAGGTTACACAAATTACCGAAGTCATAAGAAAGTGATATCAGCAGGAAAGATGGAATCAAGACCTCTGAAAATCCTTTTCTCCATTAAAGCAATGAGAATGCTGGCAAAAATTGTCCAAGTAAACTTTTCCAGCATTTGAAATTAAGCAAAGGCCATTTCAGTCTAGGGAGCACTTGTTCAAGAAAAAAATGGTGAAATTTTGGTAAGAACAGGTTGTTTTGTGGCATTTTAACTTGTGCTGGTCTCAAATCCCCCCTACTCGGCTCTGTGGAAGTTTTAAAAATCAACAGCCTGCAATCACAGTGAAAACCAGCAGCCTAGCAGCCACAAGAGGTGAGCGAATGGGGTGGGAGTTCCTTCGAGTCCACTCCTAGAGAACTGTCATGATCTGACCTGCCTGGGAATTCCATTTGCAGGGCTTGTCTTTATTTGATCTGATTCAGAGCTCATCCAGTGCAAACAGACTTTTCTCTGGAGGCATTTGTTGAAAACAACCAATGGTAATGGTTCAACACCACAGCTGCCTGAGGTAGCAATAACAATTGGGGGCAAACAACACGCTAGCCAAAAATCTTACAAAGAAAATCTGGAAATGAGATGAACACGGGGACCCTGAAAAGACCTCACATATGTTTAGGAATCCAGAATATCATGCATATGTATAGGGTTGGGAGCATGCCCAGAGCTGTGTGTGTGCTCAGGAAAGACGTGAGAAGACCCTAAACTCTCACCTCTGGATGACCTTGAGTCTCTGAACAAGTAGGAAGTGAAGGCTAAGGCAAAGTTGTAAACCACCTGCCTAAATGTTTATGGTATACCCCAACACTCACAATAAAACCCCTTGGCCAAGGCTGGGAGACTTACTGGTTCCAAACATTTAAAGAAAATCTGTCCAACCACTAGCTGACCTCTAAGCTAACCAAGCAGAGACTTCAACAGTCACACATAACAAAGAATTATTTCAAGAAAGTCACAAAAACATTCAGCAACAGCAAACACAAAAATGACAAACCCAGGGGAGATTGAAGAATCTGATTTCCAGAGTTGCCATATTATATTACTGAAAATGCCCAATTTTTGATTAAAAAAACGTAAGACATATAAAGAAACACAAAAGCACGTCCCATTCAACAGAAACTGTCCCTGAGGAAGTCCAAACATTGGTTAACACCTTAAATTCGCTACCTTAAATATGTTCAATGAACTAAAGGAAAACATATTTAAAAACTAAAGGAAGATATGAGAATGATGCTTCACCAAATAGCAAATATCAATAAGGAAACAGAAATTATAAAATAGAAACAAGTTGAAACTCTGGAGCTGAAAGGTACAGTAGGTACAATGAAAAACCCACTAGAGGAACTTACCATTAACAGCGCATTTGAGCAAGGAAGAGAAAGAATCAGTAAACTTGAAGACAGGTCACTTTAGATGATCCCATCCGAGAAGTTGAGAGAAAAAAGAATAAGGAAAAATGAACAGTGCTTCACAGGCCTGTGGGACGCCATGAAGTGTGCCAGTATATGTATAATGAACGTTCCAGGAAAAGAGATAGAGAAGGGGACAGAAAGAATATTTCAAATAATTGACCAAAATTCTAAAATTTGATGAGAAACATTAATCTACACATTTATAAAGCTCAATGAATTGCAAGTATGATAGACTCGGAGAGATCCACCCTTAGGTACATCATGATCAGTTGTAAAAATCCAAAAGCAGAGACAGGATCTTGAAAGCAATAAGTCCTCATCATAATAGTCATCAGTGGAGTGGAAGACTTAATACTATTTAAATGGCAATATTCCAAGTTGATCTACAGATTCAGGGCAATAGCTACAAAAATCCCAGCTAGCTTCTTTGTGGAAATTGACAAATTGATCCAAAAATTCGTCCAGAAATGCAAGATACCCAGAAGAGCCAAAACTATCTTGAAAAAGAAGAATAAAGTTAGAGGACTCATGCTTCCTGATTTCAAAAGTTACTGCAAAGCTATAGTAATCAGGATATTATGGACATGGCATAAGGACAGACATTTAAATCAATAGAATAGAATTGAAAGTCCATAAATAAACCCTTACATTTTTGGTCAGTTGACTTTCCATAAGGGTACGAAGACCATTTAGTGGGTAAAGGATAGTTTTTCAACAAACAGTATTAGGACAACTAGAGATCTACATGCAAAAGAATGAAGTTGGAACTCTACCTCACACCACGTCAGAAATTATCTCAAAATGGATTAAGTCCTAAATGTAAAATGCTAAAACTCTTGGGAAAAAACATAGGCATAAGTCTTTGTCACCTTGGATTAAGCAACAGTTTTTTTATCTTTTTATAAATGACACCAAAAGCAAAAGCAACAAAATTAAAAAATAGATACACTGGACTTTGTCAAAACTAAAACCTATTGTGTTTCCAAGGTCACAAGAGGAATAAGCAATACAACGAGAATTTCAGTTAAAGAACTACCATCTCAGAGGCCCAGGCTTTCATTTCTATGCTATCAGTACAAGTTGCCTATTGCTATGTAACAAGCCACCTCAAGATTTTGTGGCATAAAACAGTAACCATTTTGTGGCTCACCATTCTGTGTTAGGGATTCAGACAGCGCTCAGTGGGGACTGCTTGTCTCTGCTCTACATGGCGTTGCCTGGCTTGGCTCAACTGGTGCTTCAGTAGCCAAGAAGGTCTTACTCACGTGTCAGGGGCCTTGGTGCTGGTTGTTGGCCAAGGTACCTCGTTCTCCTCTATACTTCCCCTTTTCTTCATGATCTCTCCTTATTCAGAGCTTCTTCACATGCCAGCTGACTGCCAACAGAGCAACAAACAGAAGTTGCAAGGTCCATTAACATCTAGGTTCAGAAGTCACACTGCATCACTTCCACTGCACTGTATTTGTTAAATCAAGTCACAGGTTTAGCCCAAATGCAAAAGGAAAGGGAATAGACTCCACCTCTCGAAGGGAAGAGTGGGAAAGTCACAGTGCAAACTGTAAGGGAGGGATTGTCGCACTTATCTACCAAACCGTGTGCCTCTGAAAGCAACTGGCTCTGGTTTGCTGTGATGGTGACTGGTGATGGAGGTTGAGGTCCACAGTTTGCCATCATTCCGGTCACTCTCAAGAAACTGCTCAACCTCTGTACTCTGTTAGAATGCGCCAGAAGAGTATGCAAGCAGCTTCAGGAGTGCCACAAACAGCTACTCTGGGCACCAGACCCTGGCTTCCTCCAGCTTGGGGGCCCTTTGCTTACTGTCCATTTTGACCACTTACTTAATCAGGTCTCCTGGCTTCTCAAGCTGTTTCGAGGCTATACCTCTGTCTCCTCTCTCTAACTAGACTGCTTGGCTTTAAGCCTCTGATCTTAAAACTTGACTTGTGGAATTTGCCCTCAGTGCACATACCACAATCATGACGCTACGGGTGCCCAAATCCCCACCGCAGGATTCAGCCCACCTAGACTGTGCTGAGAGACCTCTGCGTGCACATTTTTAGGGGAGAGAGGACAAATAGCCCTCTGTTTCAAGAAAATAAAGACAGTCAGATATGAACTCCAAACTGATCTTCCCTCCATTTTCCCCTCCGTGTCCATCTATCCTTACTTATGTTCACCTTACTGCAAAAAAATGTGCTCCCTCCTTTCCAAGACCAGCCTATGCTCTTGACGCAGTCCTCACACATCCACCTCCTCCAGGATCTCAATAGTCTCTTCCCTCTTACATCTTCCTTTGTCTTTCCAGCTCCACTGGATTGCTCTGCACAGCCTACAAACATGATGCAGTCACTCCCAGCCACTCTACTCCCCCACATACAAATATTCCTTGATCTCTACTTTGGCTTGCCATCTAAATCCTTGAAAAGGGAAGCCCCACTCCTTGCTTCCCTTCTAGTCATTTATCCAGCAGTTGCCTTCCTCTTTCACAGTCCCATAAAATTGTTCCTCAAAGCAGCCTCTTTTGGGACCCCATTTTACCAGACCCCTGTCAGCTTGTGATCAGCTGCTACTCCCTCCTGGTGGTCCCCAGACCTCACATCGCTCTGCCTTCACCCTGCCCACTGCTTAGACCATGGTTCCAGCCTATGCTGCTCATCAGAGTCATTGTGCCGCTTTTATAAGTTGCCTCTGCCTGTGCCCCATGTTAGAAATTCTGATTTAATTGACCTGGGGAATAATTCAGGGCAGCTATACTTCTTATAAACCACCCAGTTGGTCCTAAATGTACAACTAGATTTTCCCAAGGTTCCATCCTCAGTTCTCCTTTCCTCTTCTTATTCTCTCTAATATCCATGGGCAGCTTTACCAACTCCCACGGCTTCAGCTTCACCTGTAACCTCTAGATATCCCTAAACCTCATCTTTAGACCTGAGTTGCCAAAGTCCTGTTAGCACGTTCTGCTAACCTCCCTCTGCACATCCTGCCTAGACTTAACAAATTACTATTTCCTGAATGAACTCATTACCTTCTCTTCCAAATACGCTGTCCCTCTTCCTCTTCTGTCTGTCTCTAAGGAGCATCATCATCCATCTATAAACTTAGCTGGAAGCCTCAGAGTCGACCTGGATCATTTGCCCATTACATGCTAACAACTGCTTACTTTTTTAGGGCTACCTGCCTTTTTAACTGTTGAAACATCACAGCTGTAAAGTAAAGCAGCTCCATCACCTAGTAACTATGTTACTTGTGTCACTAACTTCACATCCCTAAGACTCTTTAGAATGGACATGGTTATGCTATCACACAGTGTTGTACGAAAGAATAAATAAAATGAGGCGTTTAAAAAGCCTCTCATAGTAAATGACAGTTGTGATTATGGTCGTAACCTTTGCCCTCTTGCTCCCACTGTAACTGAGCCCAGGTCATTATCCTCTCTTCCCTGGATAACAGTGGTACATCTCCTCCTGCTTAGTCTCAGAGCGTCTTTCTCAAACACAGAGCCGATCACATCATACACCACTTAGGAGACTTCAGTGGCCCCTCATTCTTCCAAAACATAGGATGGGTGGGTTAGGAGATTTAAACTTCCCATAAATTTCAACAGTGCCCATTCATTCTTTGATTAAAAAAACAACTGGTATTTTTTCATCTTTATGTAAAATGCTATGTGAATGTTACTTCAAGTTCTCCATTCATCATCCATCCATACTGCTGCCCCAGTCCCTTTTATATAGAAATTCTGGGGCTACTACTGTCAACTGGACAGGCTCTCCTGTCACCCCCCTCTCCTACCCTCTACTCAATGCCCCTGCATCATCATACAATTTCAGAAGTAGCTCTACAGGCAAAATTCTTGAGGCTAGAGAAGGTCAAAACTTTGTCAGCACTAGCCGATCACATTCAAGAAAGAATGGAAGCATGGTAACCCGGGTAGATTTTTTATTACTATTCATACACATCTCTAATGACAGCTGCCTCCATGGTTGGTGTGACAGGCAGAAGCAGGGCAAATGTCATACTACCAATGATAGTGACAATTCAGTGGGTTCTGCATTCATCTAAGTACTCAAAATTCTTTTGCATATTTACACACATCTCTCCTTAAAAATGTGTACATATTAGTTTTAGCACAACTAATGATAGCTTTTCTGACACAGGATGCCTTTAGTTTTTCTCAATGAATTGCTATTTTTTATTTTTTTATTATGGGTTTTGGAATGAAGATTGATTTTTGAACTGTTTTGGAGGGATAATAGCTGACTTTTGTGCTGCTATGCCATTGCACATTTCCCATTACAATAATTAAATATAAACACGCTCCCTCAAAGAACAGTCACTTAAAATATGGCAGTGCTTCATTAATAATCGATTTACAGAATCTCTCATTGTGGAAACGACAGCCTCTTGAAACTGTCATGACATTGTCAGTCTTGCTAAAGCAGGTAAGAATTACTTCTTGAGCTCCAAACAGAGTCACAAATAGCAATGGTTTCCTTGGAGACTCAGCAGTAAAGCTTAAAGCACCGTACCTATAGGACGGGGGCTTCCAAACTAGGAGAGAGCTTCTCTCCAGAGATTAATCAGTCTTCCGCAACCGAGAAACTTTTGACCCGGTCTTAGGGGGGAACCTATAATTGACTGCTAGTGAGAAGTAGAAATAGGAGACATTCAAATGTGCAGGCCTGTTGGGTTATGTCACGGTCAGAGCCCATGGTCACAAGCAGTGTGGTTTGCAATGCTAGGGTGCTGAGAGCCGCAGGACCGGCTCTCGTTAGGAAAGAGTCACTCCATGTAAAAAGCCTCCTATCTGTGTTTCTTGGCAGATCATCACCAAGTCAGGAGGCAGAACGATACCCTGGAAAAAGGCAACAAGACAATGCAAGTCATATTTTTTAAAAGAGGCATAATTCTGGTCCTTCATTCTGCTTTACATGTTATTTTATTTGTGGAACCAAACAAGTTGGTGCCCTTTTGATAATTTTAGAATTCTAGATGGAAAATAAACATATTCTAGATCACTACAGTATCTCTTCTTGAGGTGCTGCGGATGGAATTGCATATTTTTTCCTTCTCCCATACTCTCTTAAGCATTCTTTCCGGGGATGTGTAGATTATAAGGGAGATATAAAGGAAACTTTGGGGCAAGCTGCTTATCTCCCTTCTCCCCATTCTATCTATTGCCTGGTGGAGGGAGTCCGGGTCGCAGGGGTGGAAGTGGAAACAGAATTCAGATTCAGTGCAAATTCGCATGTGGCAAGAAGCAATATAATTTATAAACATGAAGTAACTACAAATAATAATGTGTCAATATGAGAAGATGGGGCCACTTCAAAAAACCTGCGTGTCCTTTAGAAAAATGCATTTGCCTGAAAGGTATAGCAGCTCCTGGATTGCTAGCCTGCATTTTTCACTAAACATACCTTTTAACATTACCTACTCATAATTGCAAGTACTGAGTAACAAAACATGGGAAACAGGGACTCTTTATGCTCTGCATTTATATAAACTACAGTTTATATACTATGTTTAGATAATATGTTATATCTGGAAATTGTTACCAGGCACAACTCTTTACCATGAGGATTCATCTTCATTCACTACCCGTGAAAGCTTATTTTGCGTAGCAAATGAGGCATACTACGTGCGTGATTTTCTTTAGATTATACTCATTTCTTTATGAAAGATGATTCAATTACACCTCACGATACCTACTCCCCTGAACAAATAAAAGCAGCTCACTATTATGAGTTTCTGTCTCCATGAATTTCTGGTGTTTATTTCATGCTCTTCGAGGGCATGGTGATTAAGATCATGAGCCTTGGAACTGGCAGGTACGGAGTTCAAATGAAAACTTCAGCTGTTTCGTTAGAAGCAAGTCTCGAAGACTCAGTTTTTTTGTCTGAAAATGGGGGTATTAGTTCCTACGTCAGAGGACTGTTACAGGAATTGAACGCTATCATATCAGTGAATACAGAACTGAGCATACACCTAGCACACAATGACAACCATGCAATGTCTAGCTGACAGTATTTTACATGTGTGACTTACTTATGCTTATATTTATGCTATTAGTTGCATTTCATTTAATCAATTTTTATAGGTTTAAATTTTTTCTATGGACCATATATTAATTTATATAGTTTTTATTCATTAAGCTGAATTTTGACTAAATTCTGTTATTTCAATCAAACTTTAAAAATTGTGTCCATCTTTTCCAAATGTTTCAAAAAAATCTAAGGTCTAGTTTGCCCTAAGTGCGCCAATATATAATTTATTGAATTAGACTGAATCACCTTAATAGTTTATTCTCTCACATATCATTTTTTGTCAATATAACAACAAAGGAACAAGATGCTAGGCCTCTATGCTAGGTCTCCTAAATTTTTTGTAACATGTACTTAATTTCATACCAACATCATCATCATTACAGAATTATATTAAAATGAAATTTAAACTATGTACCAATTTTTTTCCCTCTTAGATTTCATATTAAATTGAGTCCTGGGCAAATTTGATTCATGACACCCCATTTTGCCTACACTACTATAGTGATCTAGAATATGTTCATTTTCCAAAAGTATATATTTGCCTTTATATTTATATATCTGCGTATATTTGTTTCCAAAGTGACTCAGAGCCGCATCTTTCTAAGACTTTTAAGGTTACTTGGGTAGCAAATGGTCGATATTCAAACACACTGACCCCTATTTTTTGTAGGATAACTTATTTGTAACATCCTGGTTTTACCAAAATGGCCAGATACTCTAACACGTTCTAGAAAGTTTTATGTGGCTGAGAAATAAATCTTCTTTGGTAATACTTCATGTTCTATTATTATTTATAATTTATTCATCACTCTATATTTTTACTTGGTGAGTGCCTCTATACCTCATTCTTAGCACTGTAGCATCTTTCTTGGAGGTTTGAAATGCTGGATCAGGGAGTCAAAACCCTCCATGAACATTAGCCTTAGGTTACTGAAAATCAAGACCCGGAGCCAGCTGTTTGAGGACAGGGTCCCCACCTGCCCAGGTGTGGTCAGTATCAGAGGGGAAAGTAACTCACAAGACCAAAAAGTGGTTTTTATCACCTAGTGCTAAACAAGACCTAAAGCTTATTATCAACAACCCTTTATTTGTAATCATCACATAGGAAGTAACCTGAATCCAACTGTCATGACTGATCGCTCTACCAAAGCTACACTTTGGGGAAATTTCTCTTCCCCTAACTACATAAATATCAGGAGACTCCAAACTTTTGACTTCGGAACCATGAAGTTAAAGACTTTTAAAGCTAGAAAAGACTTAAGAAACTTCCAGCACTTCTAATTATTTTATGGATAAGAGACTTAAGGTTCATCAAAGCTAAACTGATGAAATCAGGAGGAAAAGCAGGAATAAGCATCTGGGGATTCCTACTCACCGATCTAGAATTCCTTTTTACCTTGAAATCTTGAAATCCAAGGCATATGGGGCATGGACTGAGGGGTAGAGTTGAGAGACATGCTTTGCAAAGGTAAATTTCTGTATTAACAATGTGACATTAACCAATGTTTTCAACAAGACAGTACAGAAAGAAGTAAGCTCCACACTTTTTTTTTTTTTTTTTTTGCGGTACGCAGGCCTCTCACTGTTGCGGCCTCTCCCGTTGTGGAGCACAGGCTCCGGACGCGCAGGCTCAGCGGCCATGGCTCACGGGCCCAGCCGCTCCGTGGCATGTGGGATCTTCCCGGACCGGGGCACGAACCCATGTCCCCTACATCGGCAGGCGGACTCTCAACCACTGCGCCACCAGGGAAGTCCCACACACTATTTTTTATAAAAATATTAATTTAAAAGTTTTGACTTTTTATCTGCCAATGTTCTATTTCCACTTGTCTTTTCTCACTCTTTAACTTTCTTGACTTCTCTGGAAAATATGACTCTTTTGTTATAGGTAATTTTGTAAGGAAATTCTTTGCATATATAGCTTTTAGGTTGTTTGAGTGATTCCTCTGAAAAAATTTCTCAGTATCCCTAGATCAAAGTGTATGAGTATTTGGGGGAAGGAATCAATTACCAAGATTCCAAATCAAAGGTGATAAATATTGGCTTTTCACAGGTACTATGATCTTACATATGAGCCCTCCTTACCACATTTTCTGACTGCCTATTCTTCCTCCTACTCATGGAATAAAAAGCTCTTGGCTAACTCTTTAACCTTCTTCTTCTTTTCTACATCTCTCCCTTGGAGAACTCATATAGCCTGATGATGATCAGCTTCGTACAGGGGCACAAATCTGTGTCATTCCTTAGATCTCTCTGAACCCCAGTTTCATATTTCAGCAATAGCTGGCAATTTTCAGATATCCCTGGCCTCTTAAACTTAAATATATCTAACATCAAATAATATCCTTTCTCTCCAAATCAGCTGTTCCCTTTGCCCTATGTATTCCTGGTAGTGACTCATTTATCCATTGGTTTAACTAATATTTTTTGAATGCCTATTTTATAACAAGATTTGAATGGGGCACTGGAGATACAAGAGAAACAATTCCAATCCAATCTTTGCTGTTAGGGAACAGAGGTGGATAGACGCAAATAAGCAGCACTTATAGCACATTGAGTAGACCCTGGACTAATGCAAGAGAAGGTGATATGAGAGCTCTTTTCCCTGATAATCAGGCCTAAAAATCTCTTAGTGATCTTAGCCCAGCCCTCTATGTATGCCCCCCCCCCCACATTTGACCAACAAGTTACTTCCAGGAAGTGCCTATTTTCCATCTTCACAATTACTGTGACAAATTAAATAGCCCAAAATTCTTTGACAGTTCTCCCATTGAGGGATGCGGTCTAATTCCCCTCTCCTTGAATCTGGGCAGACTTCAATAGAAATGCCATTCTGGGGCTCTCAAAGCCAGGTCATAAGAAGCCTTGCAGCTCTCTCAGAGTCCAGCTGCCACTCTGTGAGAAGCCCAAGGCATGTGAAGGTGCTCCAGTCAAGCTCAGCTCCCCGATGACAGCCGGCATTTCAGTCGGGAGAGTGAACCATCCTGAACGTCCAGCTCAGCCAAGCCTTTAGGCGACTGCAGCCCTGGCCACATCTGCCTATAAGCCCCTGAGTAATCTCAAGAAAGAACCCCCAGTGGAGCCCAGTCTGCCTACAAACCAGAAGAAATAACAGAGTGTCGTTTTTAAGCCACTAAATTTTTGGATGGTTTGTTAACCAGGAATAGACAGCTGTAATAGTCACCATCATAATCCAGGGGCTTAGCGACTCAGTGCGGCATATCTGATATCCATTCTAGTCCCCACTTTTGTCCCTTTTGCCTCCAGTTGTGAGATAATTCTTCTAAAACTGCTACTCTTAACATGATATTCCATTATTCACAAATTCCTAAGCTTGGCATTCAGGAGCTCCACAGTCGGCTACGTGTCCAGGTTTCGTCACCCCCGGTCTCCCACTTCCTGACCCTCACCCACTCCTCTTCCCAAACTATGAGCCCCAGTCCAATTTCTAGTCCTAACTCGACTTGTACTTCCCTGTTCTGTGCTTTTTCTTATATCATTCCCACCAAACAGAGTGGTCTTTTTTTCTATCTACCTATCCCCCTTCGCATTCCAATCCTAATACTTCTTCTTGGGCTGATCACCCTAGGCCAAAGTGCTTTCCTTCTCTCTTGAACACTTAAGATACATGTGGATTTGGTGACACCCGCATTAGAAGAGCACTCTAATGTATGTGAAATACAAATTATACGCTGTCAAACTTTCTATACAAATGTTATTTACTGTTACTCATGTTGCTGCTGTTATTGTTTTCTTAGCTAATCTTCCCACCTTACATTCTTCTCGTGTAGCCTCTTACAGAATCCCTTGCAACAAAAGTCCAAACTCCTAAACAACAGGCTCCAGGCCATAAATACCTGTATGGCTCCTCCCTGTTTCACCACACTGCAGTGCCACGCCCAGAATACTCTTTAGTGAGATTTTGTCCAATGAGGAAATGAATGAGCACTGTAGCCTAGCTTTGGTGTTTCACCTTAAGTCAGTGACTGATTAAATATGTAAGAAAATACTTCCCCTAGGCCATAAGCCATAACCACAAGTCTGGTGTGGCCAGCTGCAGAGCCAAAATTAAAGCTCTTGCCTTTACAGTACATTAATTAACAAGAGGAAGAAAAGACCCAGCCTGCCCCAAGCCTAGTAAGAGATCAGTGGCTTTGTACACCTAAAGAAAGTCTCCCAAAGTGAGGCAGCCTATCAGTAAAAGTAAGGCAGTAGGAAAATTAAGATGGCAACAGATGTCTTCAGGCTAATGCTAATATCTTGACAGTGAGGATCTAAGGGGGATAGAGAATCAAGTCATGAGAGAGAAAAACACCAGGAGCTGAGAAGAATGTGGTTTGAGAATCCTTACAAATAAACTCAGTATTTTATTTAGGGATTATAGTTAAATAGTCAAATCCGGTTTCATGATCATTTTCATGGTTGCCTCAAATATCACTGAATGTTATAGAAAAATTTGCTTAACTAATCTTCTATTATTGGATAATTAGGCTATCTGTAAATTTTTTTTTTCTTTTAAAAAGATTTTATTAAAGGTCTTTATAGAGCAACATCCAGACTCCAGATCCAGCAGCCAAGGAGCCCCTATTATGCTGTGGGTACCGGCTGAGGCATGGCAGGGGGCTCTGGCTTCCCACCCTTCTGTTCGGAGATGGGAGTGGTGGGCAGTATTTCATCTTTGGGTTCCACAATGCTCACGTGATCAGGCAGGGGCTTCTTAGGGCCAATCTTACCACTCGGGTCCCAAGGCAGCATGATCTTTACCTTGATGCCCAGCACACCCTGTCTGAGCAGCACGTCGCGCACGTCAGTATCAACATAGTAGTTAACAGGGTCCCCACTGTGGCTCATCAGGCCGTCCACAAACTTCATGGATTTAACCCTCTGTCCTCGGAGTCTCCCCGACACCACGACCTCGCAGCCTTTGGCCCCACTCTCCATGATGAACCGCAGCACACCATAGCAGGCCCTCCGCACAGCAAGGCCTCCTAGGAGTTTGTAACGCAGAGACTCTGCCTGGGCAATGGCACACAGACCTCTCGTGGCCACCTTTTCAGCATAAAGCTCTACAGTGCCCTCAAGGAAGCCAAATCTCTTCTGAACCACAGCAGTCAATTGCCGGATCCGCCAGCCCTTCTCACCAAGAACATTCTGTGTCCTGGTGGCCAAGATAATGATTTCTGTCCTGGTTGGTGTAACTCGGACCTCAACTCCAGAGTACCCATCTTCAGCCAGCTGCCGAGTGAGAAACTCATTCAGTTCAGCTTTGAATAGGCCGTTAGCCACAAACTTCCTCTTCTTGGATACCTGCACCGCCATCTTGCTGCCACGCGCCGCCGAAAGGAAAAGTTGTAAATTTTTATAGTAACATTTTATTTTTATACATCTATCTTTGAAGACTTCTCTCAGTTAAATTCCGAGATGTGAAATTACTGAGTCAACAGATACGTAGACTTTAAAGACTTTGAAAAGGTATAGCAGAATCAGTGCTGGCATGATTGATGATGGAGTTTAGCTTGAGAAGAGAGAGGAGCAAAGCCCAGAGTCTGGGTTAACATCTGCCTTGGTTCAGACCCGCATCGTCTCCTGCCTAGATGAATGCAATGGCACCTCAGTGGCGTCCCTGCCACCAATCTTGATGCCAGCGTGTTTTTTCTAACTGTGATATGATCTAACAAATCAGGTCATATGTCTTCATGGTAGAGCACACAAGCACCTGCGTGATCTGACTCCTGATTACTTGCCCAGGCGCAGATTCCTTCTTTCTCTAAGCATCTCACATCTGCACTTTCTGCTGAGGCTGAATCTAGCTACTTAAAGTCTCCTCAAGCATTCCAAACCTGTCTAGGTCTCCATATGTCCTCACTTCTACTTCTCCTTTACTCTTACATCCTTTCTATGCACACACAGATGGTCAACGCTACTTGTCTTTTAAGACCCCAGCATCACATCCAGGAAACTGCCCATTCATCTAAGTTCTGCAGCAGCCAGTACAAACCTCCACATGGCCCTTTCCCACGTCCTCTTATCCTTGTTGGTTTAGTTAGTTTAGACTGTCGTCCCCGTTAGGTCAAGAGCACCTTGAATGAAGACTCTATTTGGTCTCTCCACCCCTAGTACTTAGCACAGTGCTTACCACATTGTAGGTACGGATAAGTAGCAACCCAACAAACAAACAAACAAAATCAGGGAGAGTCATATGGGCACAGGAGGAGGCCACATGGAGGCCATGACTAAAGACCTAAGTGTGGAGGATTTATAAGTGCAGGAAAGAGGTTGGAAAGTATTTGAGGATTGGATATTTTGAATTGCGGACATAGAGCAGCTCAGAAGGAGAGCAAGGAAAAAGGCAGCATACCTTTTGAATTTGGGACATTTGAAGGGTCATTAGTGTGGATGTCAGAATTGTCAGAGGTAAAGACACGGAAAGGGATGGCCACGCGGAATTTAGGCTAAAGCCGGAAGTAGTGACAGGGACAGGATGGCAGACGTAACAAGGCTGGAGGTCCACTTTTGAAATGCCAAGAGGGCACTACTGTGAGCCAGCCAGTAGCCCAGGCATAAACAGAGCGTTTAGGCCATGCTGTTGCGGGTGAGACTCGATTCAAAAAGCACCTGTACCCAGTCACCAAAAGAAGAGACGTGGGGGTCTTGGAACTCCAGCCTCATAGAGGCAAATGCTTTTATTTCACTTTCTTTCTCTCTAATTATAAACATCTGAGGGTAACCGGCATACAGAAAAACCTTATAAACACATGTTTACGTGTAGTGAACAACGATGCCTCACATCTGCAAAGCACTTTAAAGTCTGCAAAGCTCTTACCCAAAATCATCTCTTTGACCCTCAGAAGTCTTCTGCGAAGTACAGGACAAAACTTACTATCAACATTTTAGAAAAGTGATTACCACTGTGAAATGGGGACAACGCTTATATATCTGAAGAGCTGTGAAAATTAAGTAAAATCATGATACGAAAGAACATGATCCAAAGCATGGAAAAAAACAATGTGATACACAGTCATGCCACAAGAGCACACACAAAGCTCAAAGAGGTTTAAGGACTGATGCAAGATCACCCACATAATAGGTGGCAGGCCCAATCCTAGGACCACTGTGGTCCTAGAAGAACCCAGAGCTGGCTTTTCCTTAATCTCAGCAAGTACAGAGAACAAATGAGATCGTTGTCCCCTGAAGGTAGGGAGCTCATATCTGTATCACCCCAGCCCCTAACCCAGAACTTGGCACATAACAAGGGCTTTTTAACGGTTGCTGAGAGGACTGTAATTGGAGATTGAAATACTTGATATCCAAGAATTTCTGCTTTTCTCCACAACCCACTCAATCCCACTCCTTAAACCTATTACCTTTGCTTACCTCACCCATGGAGACCTCATTCTAAATTCAGGTGTTGTTCTGGTACCCAACAAAACTCAGAATACATCTTGTCACAGAACGATGGAGATTCGGTGTTCAAGTTAAAATTTTCTTAATCATCAGCACCACACAATCCTGTGTATCAAAAACACCATGCATTAAATATTCTCTTTGGGCTAGCCTGGGAATGAAACAGTTAAAAATATTTGTTAAGGACTTATTATGCCCTGGATATTACATTCCTTTCCTATGAAAAAAATCTGAAATTTGATAAAAATTGAAAAATATATTCTGAGAACTAAGTTGGGTATTTCCTACATTAAAATAAAGGAGAAAAAGACAGAACATTAAAGGAAGTCAGTTGGCAATTTATTTCCCTTCTCTCCCTTGTCCTCAGAGATGTCCCCATAATCTCACAGCCTCAGGAATCTCTATGATACCCTATTTCGATGGTTTCAAACTGTGGTCCCTAGACCAGTATCATCAGCATCAACTTGTCAGAAATGCAAAATCTCACTGCCCACAGCTGAATGAGAAAGTTTGCAGGTAGGCCCAGCAATCTGTTTTAACACGCCCTCCAGGCTTAAATTTGAGAACAACTGCCCTGTCTAGAAGTACCAGCATGCCCTTTACTACTGGTCCATCACTGGCCTGAAACAATCTGTGTGCTTGTCTAGGTCTCTGAGCAAAAGGGATGGCTGAGGAATAGCAACAGTTAAGCTTACTGTGCTACAATATTAAAGTACTACATTAATAGCAAGGATTATACCTTATGAATGAAACACTGTGCATAAACTGTAATAACTCTCAGTCATATGTCAGTGTAACAGTACTAAAAGCTACGTATTAATCCATTCTTAACTTACAGATTTTTCATCTTCTTTCGTTATGCAAAACTCATTTTATTTTTCTTCCTTTATGCATTTTTTAGGATCCCTTCCTCCATGCTTTTATGATTTTGTACAAATTCACATTATTAAAATATACCTAGGTCTCTCATGAACATCAAGGGGAGTGAAATCTACGTGTACATTTTCCTACACCTTGGTGAGGTAAGAATGAGAAACTGTGAAAATTTTCTCAGATCTTTAGTTAAATTCTATTATGGACTAATTTTCTCCTGGAGATTGCCAAGGAAAATGTACATGTTATTCATTCATTAAAATTCCTTCCAATGATCTAAATGGCGAATTCCCTACCTAGCTACAAGGGAAAATGAAATCTCCAAATTTGATCAAAGTTAATCAAAACAGAGGTGTGTGACTCATTCAAAAGACAAAGCGTGCCTATTAAAAATGTTCCAAAAGAAGATACATGGATGAAGCTGCTGGAGGCCACTCTAACTTGTGTTATGATCACTTAAAAGGGATTTTAAATGACTATTTACATTAGTATTCAATCAAAGGTACCTTCCATGACAGTCCCTGAATTACACGGAATATTTATCTGGTGCCTGAAATTCAGAGCACCTACTTTCTTTCCAGGCAGCTGACTGCTGTATTGCATTTGACCTTTCATTTAACAGCAAGTCTATAATCATATTTTGTCACTTTTTAACAAAGTATTTGTGAAAAGAAATAGAATGCAAGCCATAGATTAATAAATAAGAAATAATTGAAGGTAAGGACAACTGGATTATATTTGGTTTGGGCCTCTTGATTGGGTCACAATTTTTTGTTTTAATGTTCAATGAAGCAAAATTACGCCTAGTAACTTTGTAACTCTTAATTCCTATTTCAAATGTATGGCTTTAAAAAGTTTTTAAACCAATAAGACTACATACTAAATATGGCTAATGTTTTAAAATTTAGTTTTTAAAAACTTTTCATTTATATAGCTACTTTCTTACACCTAAATATCTGGTTTAACCTAAAGTAATTACTCATAAATGACAATCAAGAAACTATCAGCATATATAGGAAAATGGCACTTTTTTTAAATCCCCCAAAATAGTCTCAGGAAGAATAAGCTTCTTGATCAGTTTTGGCTGAAGTATCACAGAAGGAAGGAATTACTTCAACTTTTACCTCTGGTCTTTGAATACAGTAATGCTAAGTGACTATTATGTACAGCAAGTCAAACTATTTTTAAAGTTTCTCTGTACCCACGGGATTACGCAGCTTATGATTTTCTTCCTGTCAACCATCCTTAATGCTTACCTTCAACTCATCATAGAACATTCTGTGCTAGGTAGATGTCTTTGTTTATAAGCCATGTCTGATTTGGTCTGGATATGGTGAACTTCTCGTTATAAATCAGAAGAGAGTTTTGAAAAGAAAACAAAAGCCCCAAACAAGTATATTCTATGATGTACTTGTAGGATAAGCAGTTTTAATTAAATCTAGTTTCTCCTCCCCATCTCCTGCTAAGATTTAATTTGTATTTTCAGGGCCAGACTTACCCAGCAAAGTTTAACCAGACTGTAGAAATTACAAGATTCCAGTTGCTAGAGTCATTATATAGCATTAATATTCAGGTTACTGTTTTATTTACATGGTTTAGCTTTTCACTTGAACCTTTTTGAGAAAACTCTCCTTAAGTCTTACAAGTCACTACCTTTTCCATTTTACAATCAATTAGGCCCAAAACCTGAGAGTATGGCCATCCAACATTGAAAACAGAAGGAGGGATGGGAGTAGAAGGCCCAAATTAAATTATGGTTTTCTGGGACAACTGGAACTCAAACCTAGTTTGTCGAGCCGCCCATCAGTCAGTCAACACCAATCACCTGTATAGAAAGGGATTTCATCCATGAACGTGCGCATACACAATCTCACCCTATGGAAAGCAGGTTAAAGTAACTTGACATTATGGCACTCCCTTCAGAGCACCTGTTTGGTAGAGTCCAAGAACAACAGCTATGAAAATATGAACCCCTATTTTGAATATCTTCATGCAGGAAGACCTAAAGCCACGTGAATGTAATCCCCTTTCCTAAGTGTTAACAGCAGTGTAGAAATGGACGCTCTCATCCCTGTAATCAGTTGCACAGTGCACGAGGGCAGCAGTCTCTTGTGCCTCATCTGCGAGCTAATCTTTCATTTCATAGCAGATCTTTCCATATCAAACAACACAAATGACTTAATTTGCATGACAGGATTTGTAACGGGGCAAATCTAGTGTCAAAGTCGATTAAAGATTACACCAGAGAACTATCATAATCAGTCCTCTAATGAGCCTAAATAGTACATGTAAAGTCTCCCCTCTTTGCCATTCCAGTCATGTCTAAAAGGGAATGTGTTTCTTTTCATCGATGAACCAGTCTTTGGTTTGCACATTATGCCCTACGTTGAGCTAAAGTCATGTCAGTCTGGTTTCAGAGGGAGAGAAAGGGAAATAATAAAGCAAACATCACTTCACAAATGACATTGCTTGGTATAAGCCAACGTTTGAAGCCCTTAATTCTTCTAATCTGCAAAATAGTCAATGCTAATGGGTTTTTGCCTTTGTGAAAGCTGATGCATAGAAAGAAAAACTTTAATGAGCTGCCTGGGCCGTATGCTTACAGATACCTGTCAAATGTCTGTCATCTTAGCTATCGCTGAGGCATTATAAAGAAAGTAAGAAGGAAGGAACGACAGTATTTGTACAAGCATTTTCATGCTAAAATGGCACGATTTTCTTCCTGTCATAATTTCATTGTATCTGAAAGTCAGAAAAGCTTAACCCTTTCCCGAGCATGTCCTGGTTAGCTGTATCGTATAATCTTGGAGCAAGTGGTTTAAAAACAGCGATGCGATTTTGTAAACAGCATCTTCCGTTAAATTTGTTTCTGAAAATGGAATTACCTACATTTTAAAAAATGTGACAACAAACTGTTTGAATCAATTGCTTCACCCCAGGGAGATCAGGAGCTTATTAAATGCAAAACCTTCATAATGTGCGAGCCTGTCATTTGAATCAATTCTTTCTGTGCTCTTAATTTAATATTTCTTTGTATCTTTGTGTGCTTAATACACATACCAGGGCAATAAGGTCAACAAACTCCCCTAGTCTCACCTTCTCTTTTATTAAAAAAAAAACCAGGGAATGCAAATACATCTTATTATGCCAGCTTCTGCAAGCTCGGCTACAAGCAGGTCACGTTAGCCTTGTTTTCTGGGATTTATAATAACATAGTAATAAAAATGTAACGTGAGTTGAAATTTGGCAGGAGAGAAAAGTCTCAGTCCAGGTGTGACTTGTTTTCCCTCTTTCAAATTAAAAAGAAATGTAAGTGTATAGACACGCACATGTGTGTGCGCGCGTGCACACACGCACACGCACGCACACAAGCACGCACACACACACGAGAACTTTTAAGTTTGGGGTCAAAGGGCTTAGAATTTTAAAGAAACGAGAATGGACTTTAACTCTCAGGATTCCTTGGTGGTTAGAGCGATCAGAGAAGTGCAGCATCCTCTGACTGTTTTTGTTTGCCACACCCCTCAGCCCCAAATTTTAAAAGGATGGAAAGAAAAGAAAATGAAGTGCTTTCAAGAGAGGGAGGAGCTCTTTCTAGTAGAGTATGGATGTGTTGAGGATACATTTTTGGTCTTCCTGCTGACTTACTGTGTACATTAGAAAAGCTTCCGTATTCTTACTTCTGTATACTTTGATAATCATATGTTAGGATAATCCTCAACACTTGTAATGAAACGATAGGGATAAAGTGAATATTTGTGAATCAAATAATGTCTGGTGTTTTACACCTATGAATTTTGTAAATAGCACTGACCTGTGATCTTGTATCTTTGCAGACACATATTTTGGCATATTAAAATAGTTATGGTGCTCCAGATTGTCGACTGAACTCCAACTACCCTAAATAGTGTACAAATCCTCTACCGGCTTCCAGGCATCAATGAGGATGCTTCTAATAAGATGGTCACTGGCGTTGGTCGTTTGTGACTAGGGGTGCCTAGGAGGCTCGTGCACTCTGAATGCCAAGCCCTTCCAAGAAGACACGTCAAGGTTCAGCAAAGCAGAACTTCTTCAATTTGCCTCAAAGTGCTATAACACCAAGGCTTTGACTCACTTGCCTTCCCTCCCCTGTTACAAGCTAAAGACACCAACTTGAATGAGCCCATTCGGCTGTATTGTTTCCCCCGCAAACGACTGTGACTTGAGCAAGTATTAAATACTGATGCCGCAGGTAAAACCTAAGGGCCCTAATCGGTTCTCCAGCCTCCTGCTTCCTTTTCCCAGGGTATAGTAAGTCAAAACAAACTCAAGTAGAGGGCAAATTTTTATCAAGGGGCACTAAACTTTCAACTTAGATAAACCAAGCCAAAAGCATTAGAATATGGATGGCTCTAGCATTCAGTGCCTAGATGTGGCCAAAAACCGGGTCTCCAATTAGACAGATTAGACGGCTCTTAAGGCCAGATTCACTGAAAAGAAATTAGGCCAACTTTAATTTGGAAGTGAATTGTTTTAACATCCTTTGGTAGAGATGTTCAGCTCTTTGAAAAGAAACAAATTCACTTCACCAATATAAAAAGCGTCCTCCTTGGGCCTTATTCTGATTTGCAAACAAGTAGACCTCTTCAGCGAAAAGTGAACAGCAGACCCAATGTCTGTGGCTGTAGGGTCTTTATCTAACAAACATTTATGGTAGACCCTCAGTTTGCCAGGCCCTGAGCCATAGGATCATGCTTTGTGACAGAACCCACCACTACAGCACTAACAGGTAAGTGTCCCTCAAAGTTGCAAGCTCTCTTTTTTAAGCAATCCAGCCTCTCTATAAAAGACATGTTTTACCTACAAAGCCTCATTTAGTGAGTTAAATATAAAAATCTATTAAAGAGGTCAGACGTCTAGAATCGTTTCTACCTTGCTGCTGTTGTTATTGCTTTGTCTTGTTCTTAGTTCAAAAGATATATTAGAAGCCTGGATCTGCTTCCATGCCACTCCCCATCCCATGGTACATGTTCAAGCCCACATACTTTATCTGGAAATGTACACACATTAATCACTCTCTCCTTAAATTTCAACCTGCTATTTATCAAGAGGCCCCCAGCTTCCCTCGGTGACCATCGTGTCTGAGCGCTGGATCCTTTACACCATGTGGAAAAGAGAACTCCCAGACAGTAACATGCAAACTTTAATAACATACATTAGTCATACATGTACGGTTTTGACTCAGATTTCAACTGCTCTCCAGTATGAATAATTCAACGTCCCTGCCCAATTGTTCCTGTAAGGATACGATATGAATTAAAAGCCTATAAGCCGTGTTACTAAACAATGCTCTGCATTTTCCCGCAGCAGTTGTGTGCAGATAGAGATACGGCCATTTGTATTTCAGAGTTCATTTTTCCTGCAGTCCTAAACTCTCCTTCCCCTTGAACACTGCTTCTGTGACCCAGTTGCTATACCTCTGATCCGCTGCACCCCAGTGGCTGTCACAAGTCTCCCTCCTTCCCAGGAGTTGAACACACAATAGAGAAAAGGCCCTGGCTGGGAGGTTCAGCCGCCATTAACCCCTACCAGCTGTGCCTGTGGGGAGCCTTCTGGCCTGAATGTCCTTTCTCTGCGGCTGCCTTCATGCCACTAATCTAACCATTGTTAAGGAGGAATGCTGACAGGAGAAAAGAAATTTTTCTTGTGTCCATGCAAGTGTGTGTATCCATGTGTAAGTGAAGGAAGAGTGAAGGCTAATTTCTATAGTTGGCATGAATGGAGGGATTGGGAAAAAAACCTAGTTAAAATGTGTTTACTTGCTTAAAAGGCTCAGTCAATTTAAATAATTTCACTAGTGTGCTCTATTTTTTTTAGGGAGGGGGGAAGAAACTAGTTACTATTATAATTTTCGTTAAATCCTCTGAGATGTTTGGGCATGTTTAAGACTTTTCAAATTCACTGCTGGCAGAGAAAAATTGAATTGAATTTCTTAAAAATACAGGCATAAAGTTACAGACACAGAATTACTCACTTCTAATGGACCTTAAAAAATTCAAGAAAGAGAACTGGTTATACGGGTCACATTTCCTTCAGAAAAACCATTCACATTTAATGCTTAGGAAAGTCTTAGAAAATCTTTTAGGATTGAAAAGGGTAAGGGTTTAAGTTTATCAACCACTTTCAGAACGAGCAATAAATCTAAAAAGAGGCACTGTATTTTTTAAAAAAACAAATTTTACTTTCAAGGAACTTTCAAGTTCAATAAGGGAACATGATTTTCTCTTTAGTTTTAAAGAAGACATATTCAGACAGAACAGGAGAGACTACCTGAAGTAGTAACTTTGTGAACTTCGAAAGCCAGGCAGGTGACAATGATGACCACAATTCTAATTACACTGCCAAGCAAACAACCTACCTATTTGAAAAGTTGACATAATTTCTACCTTTGAGGCTTTCATTTGCTTTTTCAAAAGCACTGGCATCGAAGAGAAACTATTCTTAAATTTAATGCTCCATGTTATCATTTGGTAAAGTTCTGTAAAACACAACAGTTGGCCTATTTCAAATCAAATTAAGAATAATTCATGTAGAAATGTATTTTCTGGGCAATTAGACTGTATCGTAGTAGGGCAAATGTCTAATATAATAACACTCTGCTTTGCATCTGTTCCTATGTCTAGACTGCTGCAATTACTGGATAATGCTCTACTCACAGGTTTTAGCCATTAAAATTCAGCATTATCTTTCTTTGCCCCTTTATTACCTCAATCATTGGATTGTGATAAAATAGATTTAATGAAGTTATACTTTTCTAAATTTGCATGCATATATTTACATAAATGGTGACTGCAATATCAGGTACATTGTTTTCCAAAGCATTAGAGGTAAATACCCTGGCATGCATCTCATTAAGGTACAGTGTGCTTGTTAAACCAAAACAACAACAGCAACAACAGAACAGAAGAGCCCAGCTCTTAGAACACTGTGCCTATCTCATAGCCACGTTTTAGACTCTTCCATTTGCCACGAGGGAAATTATCCTAAAGAGGAAATGAATGTGATAGCACGTGAACTGATGGAATAGATGAGAATAACAATGTAGTTTTGATTCCATTCACTGGCTTAACCATTCAATCAACCATCCAACAAATATTTATTGGGTTTCTCCAATATGCAAGACACAGTGCCAGGTTGTTTGGGAGGCACAAAAATGAATCCTACACACAGTCTTCACACAAGAAGTTTCCTATCTAATATGACAATTGCTGTGTTCTATAAATAACTATCATTAAATAGAAATGTAATAATGCTATCTGTGGGTGCTCAGTTAAGTCATGGTAAAAAACGTCAAATCCTACCATCCCCCCAACTCTCATGGCTATCACAGTGATAATTTTCCAGCTCTACCCCATCCGTATTTACATCAGAAGTTCTCATAGGCAAAAGAACATAAATCCAGTTAAATGTAACTGAGAGAAATTATCCTTAAGATTTCTCCAAATTATCTCAGCTATTTGGATATGAACTATGTTCCCAGACTCTCTTATTTTTTGAAGTGTTTAGAGAAAGCTTATCGGTGCTTAGAACACCTTATAGCAGAAACATCACTGAAGGATCTCAGTATGTGTACTGCTTGGCAAATGCCAAAGGACTTGCATGTTGGGATGCTAATCTCTAGGTATTAAACCCCCTTTCTCCCTTGTCTAAGAGCTACAACAAGAACAAACAAGTGATTTCAACATCTAGGGGATTTGCACCAATCCAGTTCACCCCACTATATAAAAATACACTGATTTAATCCTAAATATAGTAAGACTAATAAGGCTTTGTTTCAGAAACTCTCTTTGCCTCCATAGATAAATAGCCAGAGGAGAAATCCATATTCTTCAGAAATTTGGTTAATATAACAAAAAGAAAGGAAGTAAAGTTGTTTCAACTTTTGCTGATATAAAAGGGCACATTGGTCCTATACTTCCTAGGTAATAAAAAAGTCCTGGGGCTTCCCTGGTGGCACAGTGGTTGAGAATCTGCCTGCTAATGCAGGGGACACGGGTTCGAGCCCTGGTCTGGGAGGATCCCATATGCCGCGGAGCAACTAGGCCCATGAGCCACAACTACTGAGCCTGCGCGTCTGGAGCCTGTGCTCCGCAACGAGAGGCCGCGATAGTGAGAGGCCCGCGCACCGCGATGAACAGCGGCCCCCGCTTGCCACAACTAGAGAAAGCCCTCGCACAGAAACGAAGACCCGACACAGCAAAAATAAATTAATTAATTAATAAACTCCTACCCCCAACATCTAAAAAAAAAAAGTCCTGAGTTTTGTTTTAGCTGGTTAACAGAAATTAAAAATAGAATAAAAGAGCAACATTTCAAAATCAATATGATGGTTCCAGACAGGAGAAAAGTGACTAATGCCCATGGTATCTCTGTGCCCCCTGAATAAAGGCAAATTTGATCTAATTATGACACCAACTACAACAAAAAGTCCTAATGTTTTCCCCATAGTCTGGAAAATAAGTTAGACTCATGACCTAAACATGCTTTCCAGCCTTATCTCCTTCTACCCATCCCTACACCTTAACCTCCACTCAATGGTCCTACCCCCTTTGTAAGAGTCAACTGTGGGCTTCCTGCCTCTGTTCCTCTTCCTCACCCAGTTCCTCTATCCACCCTTCCTTTCCCCAACTCTGCCTATGGAAATCCCACTCATCCCTCAAGGACCATATCAAATAAACTTTCCTCTGATTCCTCCCAACCACGTTTACTCATTCTGTAAACTTTCATGGCCTTTTATAGAGGGCAGTTTGCCAGACTCTAACAAAACCTTTCAAAATGCCATAACTAACAGCAATTTCACTTCAAAACTCTATCCACAAAAATACACTTGTGCATAAAGGAATGTCCATGGATGTTCACTGAAGCACTGTTAGTACTTGCAAAAAATAGAAACGATGGAAATGCTCATCGAGAGAAATATCTGAACAAATTATGTTGCAGCTATGTATTAGAATATTTACAACCAATAGAAAGAACTAAGTAGATTGTTGTATAGTGTCAAGAAAAGAATGTCAGCATATAAATATGTCAGAAGTAAAAAGGAAACTGCAGAATATTGAGTACAAACTCATTTTTATGGAAGGAAGGAAGGAAAGAAGGAAGGGAGAGAAAGGCTATTTAAGTGTATATGAGCACGTTTGTAAATGTTTAGAAAAATTTTTAAATAGACATTAAAATGAATAATGGTGTTTATCGTGAAAGATGATAATGAGATAGGATAAAGGGTATTTAATTTTTTAATATTTTGGATTTTGAGTGTTGCCAACAAATTTGCATTGCTTTTTTAATTATTAAAAAAAGTGAAATTTTGCTCTACTGAACTTTACCATTTTTCACACTTATTGTAGCTCAGGTATGAATATTTCTGCATCTTCTATAAGACTGTAAAGCTTTCAGGAAAAGGAAACATGACTTGTTCATTTTTGCAAGGCCCGCTGTATCTTTCACAGTTGTTCTTTGTGAAGGATGTGGAGTTATTTATTGGATTGAAATGAGGCCCGTGAGTATCCTTTCGACTGTGCTTGGAAATTCCTCCAGGGTGTCATCTACATCAAGGACAAGGCCTAAATAAACCCAAGAGTAAAAAGCAGCTTCTTCCAGGAGCAACAGGAACAGCAGAAAAGAGGGATGACAAACACCGATCCAATTTCCCTCTCTGTCCCGACAGATACACATTTCCATCCCACCTTTCTCAAACCTGGATATATGTACGAGATATGAATGTGTGAGAGAACAAGAAAAGGAAATAGAAAATTTGTTTTTCAAAAGACTACCCAGGAGGCTTTTATCAAAAAGGCAAGAGAGAACAACTGTTGGTGGGGGGGGTTTGGAGAAAGCAGAACACATGTACACTGTTGATGGGAACGCAAACTGGTACAGGCCAACTTATAGAAAACAGTAAGGGAGGTTCCTCAAAAAATTAAAAATAAAACTACCATATGATCCAGCAATCACACTTTGGGTATATAGCCAAAAGAAATGAAATCAGTATCTCAAAGATATCTGCGTTCCCATGTTCATTGCAGCATTATTCACAACAGCCAAGATATGGACACACCTGAATGTCTGTCAATGAATGAACAGATTAAAAAAATATACATTATACACACACACACACACACACACACACACACACACACACACACACAAGGAAATATTATTTAGTCATAAAAAGAAGGAAATTCTGCCATTTGCAACTACATAGATGAAGTTGGAGGACATTATGCTACATAAAATAAACCAGACACAGAAAGACAATCTCACTTATATGTAAAATCTGAAAAAGTAGAACTCGTAGAAGCAGAGAGTAGAACAGTGGTTGCCAAAGACTGAGGGGTGGAGGAATTAGGGAGATGTGGGTCTAAGGGTACAAATTTTTTGTTTTAAGATGAATAAGTTCTGAGGATCTAATGTACAGCATGATGACTATAGTTAATAAAACTGTAATGTATACTTGAAATTGCTAAGAAAGTAGATCTTCAGTGTTCTCACAACACACATATACACATACAAATGGTGATGGATAAAGTGATGGATGTATTAATTAGCTTGATTGTGGTAATCATTTAATGATTTATACATATATCAAATTATCACATGGTACACCTTACATATACACAATTTTTGTCAATTATACCTTAATAAAACTGGGGGGAAAAAAGTCAACTCAAGAGATAACAATTAAAATTGAAAGAACAGGACACATCTAACTGGCTCCCAAATCAATAAAACCTTGCTATACTGCTGTTTTTTGCCTCTAATTCTATCCACTGCACTCTTTTAACAGGAGAGAGTGAGTCATGGAATGGCTATGAGAACAGGTTTTGCAGTCCTAAGGGATCTGGTTTCAAACCCAGGTCTATCATTGACTGGCAACTCTGGGTGTGTTACTTAAATTCTGTGATCTCCAGCTTTCTTGTTGGCAAAATGGATGAAAATACAACTGTCTAAAACCATTGTTTTGAGAATTAAATGAAGTTGCATATGCAAAATACCTGGAAAATGCTGAAAACATGACTGTTCATAATCGTGGAGCCCTCTCTCTCCTGATGCTGGCCCTCCCTGCAGCCTTCTCCTGCCAACAGGCCCATATTGTCCCCATGACCCTCCTCTGGCACCCTGTCCCATTATCATCCCCAACAGGGGAGCAACCAGAATTCCAATTCAGCCCAAACCTCTGCAAGATTGCCCCTGCTCTTTATTCCTCTGCTGCTGGCAGTCGTCTCCCCTGCTACTCATTCAGCCCCCAAACCTCCAACCGGCCCCCAGTTCCTCTCTCTAAACGCCTTTATTTCTTCTGAAGCTCAGAGAGCCTAAAAACCTGATTAAGTTAAGGGCCATGGGAACTTGGCTTCAGGCCTCAGAGCTGCTTCTTTGGCCCTAAAACAACTCAAACTCACTGACCTGGACTCAGGTCAGGACTTGTGGCTCAAGACTGCTGTCAGTGATAATTCTGTCCATTCTCGGTAACGAGACTATGACAGTTGCCCAGGAACCACCTTGAAAGCAGTGGCTCCATGGGAAAATTCATTCTGAGTCTTAAGCAACTGATCTAGAAGTGGTCTTTGAGAAGAGAAGACACTTATAAGGGTGGGCCCCCCTGCAGAGGAGCTAATACTGTTTAAGAGTGCTGCTAATTTAACAAATTTGACCTGCAGAACATTATCAGAAACCTCAACATGCCATAAAACTTACATAAATTCATTCATTCCAAATATTATTGAGCACATGCTGTATGCCACATACATTTCAGGCACTGAGGTAGAGAAAGCTACCCTTGTGCAGCTTCTAGTCTACTGGGGGAGCGAGATGAGCAATGCCTGCTTGAACCAGGAGCCTGGAGAAGACACTGATCAGGGACTGGTAATGGTGAGAAAGAGCTACCTCCAGGGAGTGCTCAGGACAGGCATCTCCAAGTAAAGGTGCCATTGGAGGTAAGACCTGAATGATGAGAAACCATGGGAAGATCTGGGAAAAGTATACTCTAGGCAAAGGGCTAGATCTTAAGGAAGAACAAGCCAGATATGTCCAAGCCATACGCTGACCAAATTCTTTTAAGAATCAAAACTCATAATTCATTACTTTCTTACTAAAAATGCTATTCTACTTTTCCCCTTGTCACCGGATATTATTTCTGCGATTGAGAAAGCAAGAAAGAGACAAGATAAGGAGATGGTATCAATCAGCACGCTTGTTTTTCTCCTTGAAAAATTATTGTAATTTTCTAAACAGGTGGTACAAAGGAATGTTGATTGGCTTATTGAGAAAATAACTATAGCTAAGCAATATGGGACTTTTCTGATATTTTTATTCAGATGCAAAATGTCTAGCTAGGCCATTCACTATCTCTGATAATAATCTGAAAATATTTAAATGTGGGTTTGTTTGTGTTTTTGCCCCTAAAGATAAAAAGATACTAACTTATACTTCTACTGAGGATTTACAAATGTGAGTAGATAAATTTTTAAAGGCATACTAAGGATACACATTTGAGCAATAATTCTAATTAACACAACCCCACTCTGTCCCAAAAGAAGGGTATCGGCTGAAAATGGCAAACCACAGACTCCAATGTGACACAAATGTGGAGGTGGTGTGGTATGGTGAAGCCTCTGCTTTTGTTGGTGTGTACCTAATTCACAGCTCTCCAGGGTTTCACAATCTCAACTTATTCAGTAGTGGAAAGATGGAAGGACTTGTTCTGGCCATGCCTCGGGAACTCTTTGTCAAACCTGAGGTATGCCCCTTACCTTCTCAGCCCTTCCCTAGCTTCATGCGAAAAACAAGACAATGCATTAATTTAGTGTTTCATTCAACTTGGATGTTGACTGTGAGTAGTAGTTTTCAGGCCTCTTCTTTTTCAATATTGGAATCTTTTTTTCTGGTGCGATCTTACAGGGAACTCCAGCAGATAAAACCGAGCTCCTCTAGCTGCAGGTCCCCTTCCTTCCCTTAGGACATCCACGGCACACGGCGGTAGAGCCCAGCTGTACGTGCAAACTGCAGCTTGTGACCTTTCATAGGCCACTATCACTGTTTTCTAATGAAATAAAACAGGTTAGAAAAGAGAGTACTCCACACATAAGAAGGATCCATGTTACTTAGTGGGGAAAAAAAATAGTTACATTCAACAAATATTCAATGTCTATTTGATGGACATCAAAATCAGGTAAACAAAACAGATAAAAGCTCTTGTCAAGGTGGAACTTATATTCTAGTATGATATTTATATATATATAAAATATATATTATAGATGGTCTCTGACTTCTGACGATTCAACTTAGGATTCTGCAAATTTACTATGGTGCAAAAGTGATACGCATTTATTAGAAACTGAACTTTGAATTCTGACCTTTTCCCGAGCTAGCACTATGCAGTACTATACTCTCCCACGATGCTGGACGGCAGCAGTGAGCCTCAGCTCCCAGTCGGCCATGTGATCATGAGGGTAAACAGCCAGTACACTTAAAACCATTCTGTACC
Source organism: Phocoena phocoena (assembly GCF_963924675.1). Taxonomy (NCBI): domain Eukaryota; kingdom Metazoa; phylum Chordata; class Mammalia; order Artiodactyla; family Phocoenidae; genus Phocoena; species Phocoena phocoena. The sequence continues at coordinate 32,689,480 of NC_089227.1, forward strand.
CACACAACCATTCTGTTTTTCACTTTCAGTACAGTATTCAGTAGGTTACATGACATATTTAACACTGTATTGTAAAATGGGCTTCATGTTACATGATTTTGTACAACTGTAGGCTGCATGGAAGTGTTCTGAGCATGTTTAAGGTAGGCTGGGCTAAGCTATGATGCTTGGTAGGGTAGGTGTATTAAATGCATTTTAGACATGATATTTTCAACTTAGGATGGGTTTATTAGGACATAACCCATCATAAGTCGAGGAAGATCTATATATGTATATATACACACACAAACACACAAAGAGAGCAAGAGACAGAGAGAAATAAGTTAGAAGGTCACTGGTATAGATAATCTCTTAAATATATTCTAAAGTTTATGATTTAAACCAGATCCATTTTAACACTACTGAAAATTTTTACAGCTCTGGAATATACTTATGAGTCTGTAAGCTTGATAAATACTATTCACTCAGTGGCATTTAAAAATATTTAATGATGCTATCAACAGGCCAACTACGTCAACCTGACCAAATCCTTTTTTGGGAGTGAAAAACTACACCATCATTGCCTGTGCTGATGCACTGACACCATACCACTGACAGGAGAAAGGGCTAGGCTCAATGGAAGGGTTCCTGGCAGGTGGCTGAACCTGGGTGGAAGGGTTCCTGGGTGGCCAGATTTGGAGTTGAGGGCACCTGTAAGTCAAATGTCCTCGCTGCTATGTGAATCCACATAAGAAAGGGCATTTCTCTGGCTTTGTCAGCTTTCATTTTTTAACTGACGGTCAACTTTCTCTTGACATCTTCTTGAGGCCCCACAGCTGGTAGCGACCTCTCTCTTCAGTGGTTAGCTCTTTGTTACAATTTTTGCTATAGCAAGGTTGTCAATCTTCATTGTGCATACACACCACCTAGGGATCTTGCTAAGCGGCAGGTTCTGGTTCAGTAGGTCTCGGGTGGGTCCTGGGACATTGCGTTTCTAACAAGCTCCCAGGGACCATGCTGTGAATAGCAAGATGGTACAATACTTACACACAAACACATCCCACATGTGTACACACATGCTTATCAGGGGTTTGCCAATGTGTTGAGGAAAGGGATTGTGACATATCCATCTATACCTTGCTAGTGGTAGGGAACTGTATACTTTGTGGACTACAATTTGGAAAATTAAATAACTGATCACAAGGCCTTTTTATATTCCAATCATTTGGATTAAAACATTGTGAAATGATGGAGTAAATACTAATGATTTGTGTCTAAAACATCATCTCTGCCATATTCTACTTGAATTCTGCATCAACATTTATTGTTCATGGTCTCTATGAGCACCATGAAAGTGTTTAAATAGGCACATAGCACCCAGTGGAACATGAAAACACTGCATTACTGGTGCAGAAATACTCCTTTGTAAAAAATATTTATTTATAAAATACATACTAAAAAATTTTAGAAGGAGGTATATTTATTTCCATTATAGAATTTTATTAACATGAAAAAATTTCATATCTAAGACTTCTTTAAATCAGAAGCTGCAAACTATATGGCTGTAGGCAGAATTCACCCCCATAGGTATGTTTTACATGTATGTTTTAAAATTAGTTGCCAAGAGTTTAAAATCAAGTAACTTCACATAAAATTAATCCAGATTTCTGACTCTTCTCGAAAAATCAGAAAATCTTGTACCATTGGGTTCTCTATTCCTCAGTGAATTAGGAGAGGCTGTAACTTTTAACATGCCTTTTTCACTTACGTTGCTGTTCTACTCTCCTAGGCTGGGGGTTTGCAAATCCTACATTACATAGTAAGTTCTCTTTGTGTATTTATGTTATGATTTGGATTATGTGAACTCACCAAACATACATCTTTCCCAGAATATATTCACTGCTTAAAAATATATTCAGAGACTTCCCTGGTGGTCCAGTGGGTAAGACTCCATGCTCCCAATGCAGGGGGCCAGGGTTCGATCCCTGGTCGGGGAACTAGATCCTGCATGCTGCAACTAAGAGCTCGCCTGCCACAGCTAAGAAGACCACATGCTGCAACAAAGATCCCGTTTGCCACAACCACGACCCGGCACAGCCATAAATAAATAAATAAATAATTTAAAATATATATATATATTCAGATACATTGTTTACTTGGCCACTTTTAAGGACTCTCTCCCATTTTTCATCTATCAGCAAATGTGTTCTAATGATCATATTAGTAATCTCCTCCATATTTGACTTCTCTTAATTGGCTGGTCTCTTCTTTCTTCATTTAAAAATATACAAAGGTATTCTATTATATATGCATTCCTATCTATTAAATGAATAAAACAAAGAAGTAGATGATAATGAAAAACTCATTTAGAAAATTGGTGGTGAAAGTTATATCATTCATATTAGAAAGATTACAAGCCTTCATCATGTATCTCCAACATAAATGATTTCATTATAGATACTGGATCTCATGGGTCTAAATACGTTTGTACAAAAATGGTTTCCAGGGCTTCCCTGGCGGCGCAGTGGTTGAGAGTCTGCCTGCCGATGCAGGGGACACGGGTTCGTGCCCCGGTCCAGGAAGATCCCACATGCCACGGAGCGGCTGGGCCCGTGAGCCATGGTCACTGAGCCTGCGCATCCGGAGCCTGTGCTCTACAACGGGAGAGGCCACAACAGTGAGAGGCCCGCGTACCGCAAAAAAAAAAAAAAAAAAAAAGATGGTTTCCACCAATGACTAGGCAACATTCGTGCTATGTGGGTTTTAACTGCAATTCTGTTTCTTGTTGCAACATTTGATATTTGTAAAAGGTGAAAGATTTATGGGATCCCAAGAGAAACCAGAGTATTGGCATTTGAAAGAGAGTTAATAATCATTAAAGACATTATACCCATTACGCTTCCCCATATGAGTTTAATTATCTCTGAAGAGGGAAGCATAATGACCTACGAAGTGGGTATTTTCTTCTTTATCTGTTTTTCCTATTTATTATCTGTTTTTGGACACAGTGCTTTTCCTCTGCATCACATGTGGATTATTTTTCTCTGAGCACCTTCTTCTCAAATATGATTTTTTTTTTTTTTGTCTGTGCTGGGTCTTCGATGCTGTGTGCAGGCTTTCTCTAGTTGCAAGGCGCAGGAGCTGCTCTTCATTGTGGTGCGCAGGCTCTAGGCACGCGGGCTTCAGTAGTTGTGGCACGTGGGTTCGGTGGTTGTGGCTTGCGTGGGCTCTAGAACACAGGCTCAGTAGTTGTGGCACACAGGCTTAGTTGCTCTGCGGCATGTGGGATCTTCCTATTCCAGGGCTCGAACCCGTGTCCCCTGCATTGGCAGGCAGATTCTTAACCACTGCGCCACCAGGGAAGCCCTCAAATATGATTTTATGTGATAGTTTGGTAAAGAAAATGTCCATGTGTCATTCAAATCTCCTCTTTGCATTCATTAGCACAGCAATGGAAGAGTCTCAACCCCCAAACACACCCCATCATAGTACACCCGACCCTTCACCTTTGGAAAGATGGCCAGCTTCCTGCTTATCAGATTATCATGCAAGGAAAGCCAAACGCCAGAAAAGAATGCCAAGAGAATTTTGATTCTTTCCCTGATATGCTTTAACTTGGTATCTGTCTGTGATGTAAACATATACAACCCCACTAAGGTGAAACATCAAGGATTCAATGGCTAACTTTTCAGAAAATGTTGACACAACAGCTACATTTTGAGAAATCAAGAGCAGATTCGTAAGCAAGTTCAGCAAAATGACCAACATGTTTACCCTCCCTGGAGCCCTTTCAGAGCAACCTGGCTTATCAGTGAGCTGAGCTTCTAGGAACATATATTCCAGAGGGTAAAATAGCCAACTCATTTTCATTCTAAAGTGGTGATAGTGCAGAAGTGACTCTTGCATTCACTCAACTCATTCTGTCACCCTTAACTTGAGAAAATAACTTATTTCTCTCTCAAAGATAACATTCTCTACATGAAATGTTACAACTAGGCAGGATTCTGAAGTGCTTTAGAAAAATGGTATTTTGAGAATATTCAATGTACAAAGTCCTTCAGCAGCTTAATATATGTATATACTACAGAAGACTTAGCATATCGCTATGATATACTATTCATTTGGGACAACATACATGGCAAAATCTGTGTTTTGATGCAATTACACACAACTTCCCAGACGTGTTCTATACAAAGAACAGATAAATGTATAATTAAAGTAAATGTCTTAGAAGTTCCTTCAGAAAAGAGAAAGGCATATGTCCACCAAGTAATACAGGTTTCTACCATATGTTGTGAATTGTCATCAAGAACTCAGTGAAAAGGAACGTTCACATCATGTTTGATGTTGAATTCCTTGACACCGTGAGCACATAGACTCAACTGTCCCCTGAAATCTACACTTTTATACCTTGAAGTCCATTCTGGCTGGTACCATTGACAGAACAGAGCCTCATGTCAAAACGTTGCAAGTTAGGATTTCCAAGAACACTTCCACTGCCCCCATATCTTCTTTTGAAATTTTCTAATTTTTTTTTTTTTTTTTCAGTACTCAGGCCTCTCACTGCTGTGGCCTCTCCCGTTGCGGAGCACAGGCTCCGGACGCGCAGGCTCAGCGGCCATGGCTCACGGGCCCAGCCGCTCCGCGGCATGTAGGATCTTCCCGGACCGGGGCACGAACCCGTGTCCCCTGCATCGGCAGGCGGACTCTCAACCACTGCGCCACCAGGGAAGCCCGAAGTTTTCTAATTTTGAGAACATGTCTCCAAAGCGGAAATCATAAAAAGTTTCAAAATTTATTAAATCACTGTGGTTGCTTATGATGATAATGGAATATCATTTCACTTATTATTCCTCCAGAATGACAGTTTGTATTCCAGGAATCGTATGGTATACACCATTGCCTGAATGTTCATCTGATCAAATACTTTGGGTCTCCTTCTGCATAATTTCTGTCCAGTTGCATGCGTTTAAGAGCTGAGACCTTTTAAATCATGCATACGTGTAAACAGCAGGTACTGCGCAAAGACACAACGTTTATTAAAGTAAGCTTGGCTGTCAGTTTTCAAAGGAAAGATTTTAAAAATCTGCTTCAGATAAGAGTGTAAACCTTTGGAAGACAGGTATCTTTTAAAAACCACGAAGTCTAAGGAAGAAAAAAAATACAACTATTAAAATGCACATACACTGCTGGCTGGCACTGTTGTGACAGCCAGCAGTATCAGCGTCAGTCAATTATCTTCACAAATGCCTCTTGTGCTAATGAGCACTCACAAAAATCAGCAGACTTTTCTGGCAAGGAGAAAAGATCAGTTTCATTGCTTGCAGAACTAATTCAGGGTACAAAAGTGAAGGCTCCGCCATCGCTGCCTCTTTTACTGCTCCTTTTGTAAAGGCTTTTGATGTGTACTGAAGAGCTGGGCCTGTGTTTGGGCCTCTTCATCTCCAGTTCATTGCCTGCCATTAACATACATATCCATATGAAAAGTTCGCTAAGTCACTAACAGCTGTCCAGAAAGGAGTTTGAGAAGGAAGGGGAAAAAGGACCTATTCCTTCTCAAAATGCTGACAATACTATTTAGCCCCTTTTTGGCAATGATATACCTAACTTTTAAAAGCCGCCTTTCACTCAAAAAAGGACTAGGCATAATACAACATTCAAACACATAGTGGGTTTTCATTTTGAAACAGTCATTTGCTGTATTCAGGAAAAAAAGAGTCAGTAGTTACCAGATGCAAAGGAAATCCATCATTCATGATACATATGTATATGGTGGGTGTGCACACGTGCGTGCGCACGCACGCACACACACACACACACACACACACACACACACACACTATATTGTTTTTGCAAGATGCTAAATAACCTCACATCTTCCATTTAACCCAGAGGAAAACCCCCTGCAGCAGATGCTCATGGAGGTTTTATGCCCATCGCCTTCTTCAATTTATGACACTGACAGTTATCTATGGTCGATTTGTTATCAATGGATACTGTGTTAGTAAAAGAAAATACTACCAAAAGTGTGCCATAAAATTTTTTTTTGAAGATTTAAAATCTCTCTCTAGATGAGTTGATGAAAGTTCCCCTCCTTTGAGGGGAAAAGAAAGACAAATCAGAAATGTATAGGCCATCTGAACATGGGGGATTCATATTACACATTTTCAAGTTTGATAAGACCATTTCAGATACCTGCATATCTGGATGATTTTGTCATCTCATCCATGGTAAACAGTTTCTAACGACAGTGATATACGTCAACTAATGCACATCTTACAAGAGGGATATAGTTAGCTTTCCTTTAAGAAGAGGTTCTGAAGCCCAGAATGGGAAGAAATAAATAGACTTTAAATTAATGAAAAAGGGTGCTTCCCAATCATTTGGTCTGTGGTTTAGTTGTGTCAGACTCAGAAAGAAAGCATGTGATGGATAAATGCTTTTCCTCCCAACCCCACCCCCAGGGAGTTCATGACCCTGGGGCCATCTCAAGGGACACACTGCACCCGACTTTGCTAGGCCAGAGCAGGAAAATGAGGGCAGGCCATTCTCTGTCAAATATCAAGGTTTGATGACGTTTATAAGAAGGATCTTTCCTTCCTCTTTCTTTCTTCCCTTTCCCCGTTCCTTCCTTCCTTCCTTCCTTCCTACCTCCCTCCCTCCCTTCCCCTTTCTCTCTTTCTCTCCTTTCTTTCTTTCTTTCCTTCCTTCTTTCTAAATCAGAATCACAATGCTAGGGAAAGCTAGTAGCTCCCAATTCTGTAAAGATTCTATTCCTGTAAGGACCCTCCCCCCATGCAGAAGCAGCTTGTGCTACATAAAAACCAAGACTTTAATCCCACTTGTTGCTCCCCCCATCTTTTTTCCCCCCACTTTCTGTTCTCTTTTCGGCAGCATCTCTCCTAGAGCCGTCACTAAAAATCTTTAACTTGGCCTATTTTGATCTGAAAATTAAATCTTATTTATTATGCATCCTGTTTGTTGTCCTTGAAGAACCCCAGCACTCACTTAAAGGGGTCCAGAATGACTTCTTAAACACATTTCTCTCTTTGCTGCAATTAAACAAAGTGGAGCTGTGATTAGTCCTCCACAGGGGGGAAAGAAAAAGACACCCTTGAATCAAAATGGGGGGACCTGGCTGGGCATTATTGCCTCACAATGCAGGAGTTTATTGCTGAGACCTGCTTATCCCCCAGCTCCGCACTCCATGGGAACTTCAGTCAGGTGGAAAGTTATTCTCTTCTCTGCTGAAGCAGCTTGAAGTATCCTAAGTCCTGCTAAAGCCCCTAAAGCTCTTCCTAGTAACTGAGACATTTAGGATAATCTTTATAGTAGTTTTGCATGAGCTTCTGCTTTTTGTTGCACCTCGAAGGAGAGTTAATGATGAGCTTTCACTGGCTTCTTTTTTTTTTTTTTTTGAAATCTAAGCCAAAAAGCGCCTGTTTAAGTACCACCTCCCTCCAGCCCTTGGGAAACCACTCAAGAGGGCTTTGCTTGGCTCTGTGTTCATGACACATAATGAAAACAATTTTACGCTGTGGAGGGAAGTATTGGGCAATTACTGATGTAACAGCCACCTGCAGTAGCGAGCCCTGGCTGCAGCATTGCGCGGTTCATGAATATTTTATGGTGTGATGTTATTTTGAATGGCTGGGGCAGGTGAAGGGGGCTGAGGGTGTAATAAGTAACTCTGCTGGAGGCTGTGTAGCTGCTCTGTTTCCCCGCAGAGCCCACAGTGTAACACCAAGAAGCATCCTGACCCCGCCTGGATCGACGCGAGGGCAGCTGAGTCTGAGGCAAGATGCTATGACAAGTCATGGTGGGCACCCTTTACAAACCCTTGTCTGCCGATTTTACACACGATGTCCAGCTTGAAAAGCCCTGGCATCAATCTTGTCCGATTTAATTTGATAAATTAAGTGTGGATAAGGATTAAATGAGAATTTTGTAATAGAGAAAACTTGTCCTTACTCCCTAATCCAGTTAAGATAGTATGGGAGAAACCCTATAAAATATAAAGCAGTGGCTTGGAAGGCAAAGTGAAAAAATGAGAGAGAGAATCGCTTGTTGTTTAGTGACATTATGTTCATATATAAGTTGAATGAAAACGCTACTTTTGCTTTCTGGTGTTTGCATGTGAAATATACACAACCTACGTACACACACATCTAGCATCATACGTGCATATTTTATAAAGGACCTAGAAATACAGGAAAGAAATCAGGATTGCACATGTTTTACGTAATAAAATATGGCTATTGAGAATTGTTCATGAATAGGTGGAATATTTTGAGTATCATTTCCTTTTTCAAATGTTATTTTCCTAACAGGAAATGTCAAGATTTAAACTGAGTATCACAGCATAAAGAATACATTTCCAGCATTTCAGACTTTGTGATTCTTCCTACTGGCATACTTAAGATTTCAGGCACAAAAATCATATTGTATATGACCAAGATACAAACAGTATAAAAATTATTTTACATGACAGTTACATTTCTATAGAATGTAATGATATGAACTAGTTTAGACAGTTGATGGAAATTCAAAACAACGCAATGTGAGACTCTATTAAAATTCTTTTTTAAGTGTGTGTGTGTGTGTGTGTGTGTGTGTGTGTGTGTGTGTGTGTGTGTTTAGAATGGTAGAGTGTGCTTTTGAGGAAGAGCCTGGGAAGGTTGTACATTAGACTTCAGGATGAATAGCTTTGTCCTAGAGAACATGCTTAGAAAAAGATACAAAAGATTTGCAGAATCCTGGACACAAACTGGCATAGAGAACAGAAATCCTGAACAGAAGCACAGAAGGAAAATGTAGCAGACTAGACATTCTGAGAATAACGTGGGGCAACACAGGAATTGCCAGAGTGACAATTTGGAGATTATAAAAGATACTCTTTACTTTTTGTAAGCGGTAGTTTTATTGGTATGCTCATAACATTTCATAACATTAATTTAGAGCTTGTAACCAGAATGAAATAATGTGGTGATATGTTAAATTTTCCACTTTAACATTCACCTTGTAGTAGAATTCTGAAGTACCACTGCTGCCAATGGTTGACAATCCCATTTGCACTTAAAAAATTATCAAATCAGGATGACAAAAATGATAAGTGTTTATACATCCTGGGCAGGAGCCGCTTTATCAAATGGCAGTACACTACCTAAATCCTAATCTTATTATTTATTATTGGCATTACTATCTAGTATGTCCATTGGAAGAATTGTCTCAGCTTGCTTGAATATGCCATCTATACATAGGTACAGTGGCAGTCCTTTTTAAAATATTGGTACTTTTCATTTGCAAAGAGGAAATGATGACATCAGATGATCTTGATAAATCACGTCACTGTGAGCCACCTCTCTCCACAAACAGCATGAATCAAGAGAAACGCAATAAAATACCAAATAGTGTTAATATGGTTAATATTAATAGAAATTAACATATGTTCAAGAAATTCCAAAATGTTGAATTTTGTCTCACTAAATGTATTTTTTCTGCTTCAGAATGTATGTTAAAGGTGCCCTGATTTAGTAATTTTATAAAGAGCAAATTATAAACATGCAGTAAATTTCAGATTCTTGTAATTAGATTTTTAGCTTAAGAGATATTAAACTCTGTATGTAAACGACATTATTTAAAAGACTGTCTTCTAAAACAAAATTGCTGTTTGACAATTCTATAGAATATTCAAGAAAGGTAATTATACTGCTCTGGTTGTTGAAGATGCAGGTGTTGAATAAGGTCACTGCTTCGGCTTTTGCGGAAAACTCCAAGGAAGAAGAGAAAAGAGATGTGGTGACAAAACTCCACTGCCAAATCTTTATCCTCAAAACAGCAGAATGTTGGTTCACATTGTCTCCCTCTCCTCTTATGGGTAACACAAAAATGATCAGACAAAAAATTCCCAGCGAAGGGCTTCCCTGGTGGCGCAGTGGTTAAGAATCTGCCTGCCAATGCAGGGGACACGGGTTCGAGCCCTGGTCCGGGAAGATCCCACAGGCCGCGGAGCAACTAAGCCCGTGCGCCACAACTACTGAGCCTGCGCTCTAGAGTCCACGTGCCACAACTACTGAAGCCTGCGTGCCTAGTGCCCGTGCTCTGCAACAAGAGAAGCCACCGCAATGAGAAGCCTGCCACCGCAACGAAGAGTAGTCCCTGCTCCCTGCAACTAGAGAAAAGCCTATGTGCAGCAATGAAGACCCAACACAGCCAAAAGTAAATAAATAAAATAAATTTTTAAAAAATGTTTAAAAAATAAGAAAGAAAAATTCCCAGCCAATCTATCAACGCTGAGAAGCTGTGATAAAAGAAAGCAGATTTCTCTGTAAAATTCATATGGGACACTGCTATTTTCAGATCAGATATTAAAATAAAACATCAACCACAAAAGGGGGGGCATTTTTTTTTAATCAAAGGCCATATAATAAAAGGGGAGAAAAAAATGACCACAGTAAAAATTCATCTTGACTGACCGAGTTTTACAGAGATGCTTACGGCTTTTACACTCATCTATTTACTTCAGATATAGGTAACACACCTAGAAGAAAAGTTAATTTTGAGAATTACAAATTTAATTAAAATTTAAATTATTTAATTCAACTCTAATGTTTTATAATATTAAGAAATGCTGGGCCTAGAGAAGCCCTAAATGTCTTTATCTTTTTGAAGAGTAAAACGCTTTTCATGGACAGTGGGATGTAAAACCCCAAATGCATATGTGCACAGGTGCACACACACACAACTGAGTGGCCAGAGTTACTGAAAAATATGTTCTAAGAGATATCGAATCTTTAGCTCAACAGCAACCATAAGGCTTGTTCTGAGTTTGAACACATATAAAGGTTCCAAAAAACGTTTATGTCAACCCTTCAACACTGGATGAGAACCAGAACTGAACAGATCATAGGTCAATAAAAAGACAAGACGAATACAAAGATTTTAGGTGTTTGCACTTTGTACTTCTGGCCTTTCCCACAGATACTTAGAGTTGTTTTTGAGTTGAAAAAGAAAAGGCGGGTGCCACAATATTTTAAGTCTCTAAACTATTCCCATATTTTGAATAGAAATTTAAGAAAAGAGCAAGAAAGTCACATCATTTTCTCTTCCTCTTGATGAAAACATACCCAATAATTCTTATACTCTTAATTTTATGAAAGGTCTTTTGTCTCTAGTCTCTTTCCCATGAGTATGTTTCCTCTTCTACCAAATAGCTGAAGTCCCATCATTTCTATTCATCTTTTTTCAATGTCTCCAGCCACTGAGCTCCTAACAGTACTTACTGCTTATCCTTTACTTGATGTTAACATACATTATCACTTAATTCTTTCAAATATATGCTTAGACCACAATGCAAATGGCACCCCCTAGAGTTGTGTAGTACAGTGGCCCCTGAATGCATGGACCTCCACTCTAGTATAATTCCTAGCTCTTTAAGGGCAAAGGGTTTATTTTTCACACACCCAGCCCCCCTACCATGCTTCCTCAGTGCTCTTCCTGTAACTGATGGTCAATTAAAACACACTCATCAATTTGAAACTACTCCATTTCTCACTCTTTCCATTTATATGTAGCAGCTTAAGTTCACAAAGCACTTTCCATGGATAAGAGCGACTTGATTCCCACCACACATTGTCAGAATAGCAGGGAAGGACTTTTGTCCTGACTGCACACCTCAGGGAATTGAGGCTCTGAAAGTGGCAGCTTCTAAACTTGAACTCTGTTCTCTTGACTCCCAATGCAGTGTTCTTGCTACTCTCTCTTTGACGCCTGTTTTCACAAAGTTGAATAATCAGAATTTGATTTAAAGAAGTGAAAAGCACCTGCATGCTGGCCAAGGCAGGGTTTGGGGGTGCTGCTTCTCTTAGGCTAGGGCAGGGAGCCAAGGCAAGGGCAATGACAAAAGGCTGCTGCTATATTGCCTTTCTTGAAAACAGGCTTAAATCTGTGCTGGGCAGGGTGAGGGGAAGGAGGGAGTAGGACACAATTGTGGTTGATGGACTGGATGATTCAAAGGTCCTTTGAAGCAAGTAGGTCTTAGAGCTCCCCAGCTACCTCTTAGTGACACCTATTACTGAAAGAAAACTGCCAGGGGAATGTAGACATAATGGTGACGACTTTAGACGTTGGGTAGTTTACCTTCTCATGAACAGAAATGCTGTCTGAGAAACCTGATGGGCAGAACATTTGAAGCTCTTTTCTAGTGCTTGCACAAAGGAAACTGGCTTTTAGCTAATGATGAAAACAAGTTGGTTATGATTTCTCCTTTGAAGTCCAACTTCACCAAAACAAGACTTCAGGAAATAGCATGTAGGTGTCATGAAGTTTTTATTAACCTGTACAGAGCAGCTGGCCCCCAGGATTTACTCTAAATCTTTTTAGGACAGAAGTAGCCGCACCATTTTATGTGAACAACCTCCTTAGTCTATACTACTCCAAAATTCTAGCACAGGGGGACTTCCCTGGTGGTCCAGTGGTTGAGACTCCACACTCCCACTGCAGGGGGCAGGGGTTTGATCCGTGGTTGGGGAACTAAGATCCCACATGCTGCCCATGGCCAAAAAAAAAAAAAAAAAAGAAAACCCTCCTGCAAAAAAAATTCTAGAACCTTCTATGGCTTTCTGGAGAATGCAAGTCCTACTTCTCTGAACTTATCTCACCTCACCTTTGCCAGTGCTCGTTACACATCAGCCTCACAGATTATTTCTGTTTCTCAAACATTTGAAGTTGGTCCCTTCCTTAGAGTCATTGTATTTGCTGTTCCTATGGAAGGGAATACTCTTCCCTAGGTGATCTTGCTGGCTGTCTTTTTATCCAGATTTCAGATGGAAAATCACTCCTCAGAGAGAGGTCCATTTATAACTGTCACAGCACCTTATGTCATTTTTGTGGTAACAGTCATGACCACCTGAAATCATTTGTTTATTACTTTTTAATGTTTTTCTTCCCATTGCTCCATGAGAGTCTTGTCTGCCTTTTTTAAAAATTGATTTTGGCTCTTAGAACAATTTTAGGTTTACAGATAAACTGAGCAGATACTACAGAGAGTTCCCATGTATCTCCCTCTCCACCGCCCCTCCCTCACACAGCCTCTCCTGTTAGTAACAACTTATATTAGCATAATAAATTTGTTATAATTAGTGAACCAATATTGATACACTACTATTAACTAAAGTTTATCATTTATTCAGATTTCCTTAGTTTTTACCTAATGTCCTTTTCTGTCCCAGAATCCTATCCAGGATAATATATTACATTTATTTGTCATGTTTACTTGGGCTCCTTTCTGCTGTGACAGTTTCTCAGACTTTCCTTGTCTGCCTTTTTGACTGCTGATTGCCAATGCTGAGAACAGGGCCTGCCATATAGCAGGTACTCAAAATATCTGCTGAGTATATGTGAATGAGTTAATAGCTTAAGTGAGGAATTCACAATTAGTATTATGCTACTTTGCATTTGTTTAGCACTTCACAATTTACGAAATGCATTCATTTAATTTATTCTCTCTCTTGATAATCCTGTGAGGTGGACTAGAAGTTAGCAAATTGCCTTTGGCAGTGACTTGCTGAGACTGCATTCAGGTTCCCTGATGATCCTATTCTTTCTACCACGCCAGTGGAAAGGATGGACCCAGGAAGAAAATAACAATGAAATCAATTTTATCTCAGGTGGTGGGTAAATCAAATGACAAAAGTGTCTATAATCTTCACTAAAATACAATACAACAAAACGAATACACAAGCACAACACAGTAGATATATAAATAGATGATAAACAGATAATGCATGCTTGACTTAATTTTTTGGGTCAAATTGATTTTACAGATGTAATTTTTTCAACAAACACCTAAACTTGTGTTTGTTGAGTGACTGTTTAATGACTCGATTATATATACATTGTTAAGGTTTAATTGGAAAATGTAATTTATTAGCCTAAGGCAAAATTTTAAGAAAAAGCACCATAGTAGAATTGCCGTAGCTTTGGTAGAACATGTTATAGTTCTTAATCCTGGTAAGGGCAACACTTAGTGGGATATCAGTATACAATTACTTTATTTCTGGGGTTAGAGAATAATCAAACTTTTAAAAGATAGAAATCTAAATTCTAAGATTTTACAGAAATTACTTCTTTGTTATGAATAATGGTATGGACTCTCACAGCTAGAAGGGACTTCTGTAACTTAACTTTCATTTTACAAGTGAGGATGCAAAAAGCAGAAAGAGGTTGACTAACTTCCCAAAGTCAACACCAAGTTACAGTAAAAGATGAGTCTTGATCTCAGGCATTTAGTTTCCATTCCAGTGTTTCACTTTATCAAATTATGAGTTTAATACCTGAATCAAGGGAGTTTGAATGGAGTTGTTATTCTAATAATAAAGCTTTGCTTTTTAATGGAAATGTAACCATTAATTTCCTTCTAAAAAGTGATAGATCAATTCTTAATGATTAGCAAATACTTTTACTTCTACCTATCAAAAGTGTGTTGGATGAAAAAGGGCATGATTCCCCATTTTTTATGGAAAACTATAAAGGAGGAGGAACATACTTGTGTCAATCATCATTTCTATTGAATTTTCATTCTATTTCTCCTCAAGAGAAAAATTAGCAACCTTTGTGGTTGCTTCTGAAATAGAAAAAGTATTCCAGAATAATGAAGTATTTTAGATACCAAATCAATACTTGCTGTATTTGAGTGACACAACGATTAAAAATACCGTTATAAATAAGCAAGAAACATGAAGTGCTCTCTAGATGGTAAAGAATGGTTGGGACTTGATACTACTGTTACCATCCTCCTCTTTTGCAGGAATTTATAATGCAATAGACAAGTCTACGTGAAGCTGGTGAATGTTATTTTTCAGCTCCGTGTGTGATGCATAATGCCTCCTGACCTGATTAAAAAAGCTTATCGGGAGGCAAATGCTATAGCTCAAAATGTTATATGGCATTTGGTGACGGTGAGTAGGTTTACGTCATAAGAATGGGAAAACCCTACTGATTCAGGGAAAGAAAAAGAGGAATGTATTTGTTGTTATCGTTGTTAACAAATTAAGTTACTTCAGACTTTTGACTGAGCAGGTTATTGAAGAACAATATGTCCAAAAGAGATGACAACCTGGACATAAAATAAAGAAACCCATAAGGAACGGTGATAAGACTCCTGGGGCAATACCCCAACTTTATTTTATCCTATCAGTGAAGGTGAACGTGAAGGATTATCAAGAGAGCCTAGATCATGATTAGGGGAAGGCAAACACTCACTTATGTAAGGAAGTAGCAGCTATCAATAGAGTTATGCTGTGATGTGCTTTCTAATTAATGAACTGATTTATTTATAGGTAATGCATGCTAGTTTTTCATTCTAACTTACAAACGCAGGCACAGACTTGTTCACTTTTGTTAAGAAACTAAAAGATGCAAGAAATGTCAAGGTATTTGCTCAAGGCCAACATGTGAGCTATCTACAGCGATAGTCTTGCAGAACCTGCGTGGTCAGAGAAATTAGTCAGTCAGTTAGGTTGTTGTCATTTATTGAGTTTTCTCTGTGTCTGTGGTTTTGAAGTAGAAAGAAAGCCAGAGGCAAAGCTACTGCTGACAAAAATTTAAAATTAAATCTTAAATTAAGGATTATAAAGCCGTCTCTTATGTGACTTTGGGCAGGCCACTTAACTTTTCCATTTTCCCTTGTTGCAAGAATAAAGTGAGAAGAGAGATTTGCTCTTAGAAGAATCATAGCATAGTGTTTAAGACTATAGGCTTTGGATTCAAACCAAACTACACTTGATTCTTGGTCAACATTTACTAGTTATGTGATACAACTTTTCTACGGTGCCTGATATGTATAAGTCCTCAGTAAATGAATGACAGATCAGTTTTATTAAACACAAACAAATCAGAGAGTTGCATGTAAGTACCGAGAAATTTTTGACGTTCTTACTACAAATAAAAGTTTTCTAGGCTAATTCATAAAAGTGATGCATTTTATAGGAGAAAGAAAAAAATTTGTCATTATCTATGAAAACTGTAAGTATGCACATTTAACAAGAGTTGTGGAATAGTGTAGTGATAACAGTATGATATAACAAATAGCACAGGGATATTCATGGCTGATTATTTGAAATAGCAAAGATTTAGGAAAAATTAAATATCTGTAATAAAAGTTATAACTGCTAGTTTACTGAGTGTTAACTATATTCTAAATATTATTATAAGTTTTTAAAAATTAGTAATTTGTTTCTCACAAAACCCCTATGGAGTAGGTACCATTATCATTGCTACTTATAGTCATATCACAAAATTATGTATATTTACGTATACACTCCTGAAATGTTATTCAAGCAAAAATAAGTGAGATTCAAAACTCCGTTATACACACACACACACACACACACACACACACACAAAGATTGTCAGATTGGGTTTAAAGAAAACCACAACAATAGATTTCTTACAAGAGATTCATTTTAAATATAAGGACACAGAAAACATAAAAGTAAAAGGATAGAAAAAGATATATCATTCAGACATAAACAAAAGTCAATTATATTTTTATATACCAACAAAAAAACATGGAAAATAAAATACTAAAAATTATTCACCTACAAAAGAATAAAATATATCAAGAGCTTGGTAGAAAATCGAACAAAGACATTTAAAACTTCTATACTGGGCTTCCCCGGTGGCGCAGTGGTTGAGAGTCCGCCTGTCGATGCAGGGTACATGGGTTCGTGTCCCGGTCCGGGAAGATCCCACATGCCGCGGAGCGGCTGGGCCTGGGAGCCATGGCCGCTGAGCCTGCGCGTCCGGAGCCTGTGCTCCGCAACGGGAGAGGCCACAACAGTGAGAGGCTCGCGTGCCGCAAAAAAAATAAAAAATTTAAGAAAAATAAAACTTCTATACTAAATACTACAAAACATTATTAAGATCAATTAAAGACTACCTGAATGGAGGCAAATACCATATAGATGGATTAGAAGACTGAAGAGTATAAAGATGTCAAAATTCTCAAAAATTTATCTATACAATCAAAGCAATCTCAATAACTATCACAGCCAGGGTGTGTGCAAGTGTGTGTGTGTGTGTGTGTGTGTGTGTGTAATTTGAAAAGCTGATTCTAAAATGTATGCAAAATGTGAAGGGTTTAGAATAGCTAATGCAATCTTGAAGAAGAACATAACTTGGAAGATCTAAACTACCAGACATAGTAATGACTAGTAAATTGGTATTGGTGCAAAAACAGACAATGAACCAATGGAACAGACTACAATTCAGAAACAGATCCAAACACATGGGGTCACCTCATGTTTGACAAAGATGACACTACAGTGCAATGGGGAGAGGATGACAATTAGTTTTTTCAATAAATGGTGCTGGGTCAATTGGATATCCATTTGGAAACAAATGAATGTTGAACCTTTTATCTCATATCATCGACAAAATTCAATTCTAGTTGGATTGTAGATCTAAATGTGAAAGGTAAAAAAAAATAAAGCTTTTAGGAGAAAACTTAGGAGCATATGTCATGACCTTGGAATAGGCAAAGATTTCTTAAACAGGACAGAAAAACACTAATCATAAAAGAGAAAAAGGATAAATTGGATTACATTAAAATTAAGAACTTCTGTTCATCAAAAGACACTATTAGGGGAAGGAAAAGGCAAGGCAAGCCAGAGTGGGAGAAATTATTTGCACTACAAATATCAGACAAAGAATTCATATGCAGAATATAAAGGACTCCTAAAAGTAACAATTAAAAGCAAACAACCCAACATAAAAATGGGTGAGACTGAATGGCACTAAACAAAAGATTACCAAGTGGCCACAGGAAAGCAGAGGAATGCACACCTTATCTGCAATGAGATACTTGCAGTGGCTAAGTTTGAAATACAGGCAATATCTAGAGTAGTAATAATGTAGAGCAACTGAAATTAATTTACACTTTTGGTGGAAGTGTAAATTGGTACAATCACTCTGAAAAACTATTTGGCAGTATCACCTGAAGCTGAATATGTACGTTCCTGTGAAAGCATAGCTGACCCTTCGTCCTGCTATATAATGAATAAGCGTATGTGTCACTTACATAGAGATGATAAAATATTTTGCACTCTGAGATACTGCCAATGTAACAGGACTACCTGTGCAGTTCTGGGACTCATTAAATAAAACCTTGAACATTTCCTATAAGCCTTGCCTGCCTTGCAAAAACAACTTCATCTCTGCCTTTTGCGATGTTCGTATCTGAAAACAGATCATGACATTTGTGGATATGGTAATCATGTGAGAAAGCTGAACTTTCCCACCATGAAAAGATGAAACAACTAATGGAAACTTGGAAATCTTGAGGGTTTTTTCCCATTCCAATAACCTCTCGGTTTTTAGTTTTCATGAGCCTTCTGAAATATGAATCTTTTTACCCGTTTGCAAATAAACTTCTTTTCTTGTTCAAATCTACAAGTCTTCTTTTGACAATCTTAAGACAGTAATTCTGCTCTTAGTTATATACCCAACACATGAATGCATATGTTTAACAGACATGTATGACTGTTCAGAGGAGAACATGAATAAATGAATTGTGGTATCAAATGGATAGAATAGAATGAATAAATGAATTGTCACATATATTCAATGGAATACTATATGAGAATGAACAAGTTATTGTTGCATACAACAACACAGATATATCTCACAAATATAATTTTGAGCAAAAGAGGCCAGACACACAAAATACTTACTTTATGATTCCATTTATATAAAATTTTAAAATAGGAAAATTTATCTATGGTGCAGGATGTCAGGATGGTGTGATATGGTTACTCTTAGAGGTGAATAATGATTAGTTTGAGTGATTCATGTGTGCTGGTAATATTCTTGCTTGACCCACATGCTGGTTACGTGGATGTACTCACTTTCTGAAAATCCAACCAAGTTTACATTTAAGATCTGTGCACTTTTCTGTAAGTATGTCATACTTTAGAATAAAGTTTATTTTTTTTAGGCATTTTTCTTTTTTTCTTTGCTTTTTTCTGGCCACACCGCGTGGCTTGTGGGGTCTCAGTCCACCGGCCAGGGATCAAACCCGAGTCACAGCAGTGAAAGCAAGTAATCCTAACCTCTAGGCCACCAGGGAACTCTCAAGTTCATTTTTAAATGAAAAAGGACACAGATTGATGATGGAAAGATGAAAGCAGATGACATGACAGCTTGGGGTGAGGAGTAGCTCAGCGCCCGTGTGAGTGAAATTGGTCTGGCTTGTGTGGAGAACAGAGCTGCGTGTGTGAAAGAAAGATAAGCTGAACAAGTTTCTTAGAATCCTTCCTAGAATCCAGGAAGACATTTGTCAGGGATAATGGGGATGGGTGTAGAGGTTGGTTGTCATCTGAAATAGTCAGGAGAAATATGGAATTAAATTTCAACAAGAGCAAGAAGAGACTTGGGCCTGTAGTGAAAGGAAGGCAAAGGAGAGTCAAAATGTTCAGTCATGGTTCTAGCCTTTTCCAAGAGCTGATGAACAATACATTTTCAGATGCATTCTTTTCTCTTCCATTCTGGCTCATGATTAAACTGATCAGCTTAATACAGCTAAAAATTTCATGTATGTAATATCCTTAAATGATGGGTGTGAATGTAGCCAAAACAGGTTACACAACTGCAGGTTCATTTGCTAGAGAGCTTCCTGATTATACTATGCAAATGTCTGAATCGTCAGATAGTATTTAATGATCAGCTCCTATATGCTCAGACACTGGGAAAATAGAATAAAAAATAAGATGTTAGGTCCACAGAAGAGCTGTCAACATACGTGGAGATATAAGGCTACCACATAGAAAACCATGGAGTGGGTGAAAGATGACATTCCAGTGTCTACCTTGTGTGAAGATCTAACACCAGCACCCAGCAAAGGATCTCAGCTGTATGAAGGGACCGTGGAGTACAGCACCAGGAAATATCCGGGAGAATTTTCTTGACCACACCTCTGGAACTGCATATATCTTTACGTTACAGTCATACTTAGACCATTCGTGGTTCCAAACGTAAGTTTTGCATAGGTGTGAAGACTACTTATTATTTTCCAACATATTCAGGAAGGATACCAGCTTGACGACCTTAAGCAACAAAACCTATGCATCATGGAACATGGGTGACTCCAGATATTGGAGCTCATCTTCATCCTGGTCACTCTGGCAGTTTTTACATGAAACGGAAGGTCAGTAACACTTTGGAGCCCTATGGACACCTCCTGCTGATCATAACACAGAAAGAAGATGTGCCCATTCTCTCACTGTAAAAGGAACTGAGCTGGCAAAAACTGAGAATCAAGACAGTACTAGAAGAAGTAAACTTCCCTCTCAAAACCAGCAAAGCAAAGATCAAATATGGAGTCCAACTTACAGGTGAGCACCTGGATTGTAGTGCCCTGGCAGGCAGCAAGAGTTATGAAGATGGATTTGCAAGCAGATATAAGGACCACAAGAGAGTTCCAGAAATATCTGGGAAGAGTCACTATGAGAAATGACCAGGCTGCCTTTCAGTGAAGGTACTCAGAGCATCAAATTTGGAGGCTTTCATATAAATCTCTCTCAATCCATTCCCTCAGCAGATATTTATTGAGAATCTAGAGTGCCTAGAATAGTGTGAGTGGGCGAGTCCTTCAGCCAGGGCTGCTGGCCAGTGCACCCTGCAGACCTAGTTGATGAGAAGGAGGTAACAGTGAGAAGACTTGGGGGGAGAAACAACAGCACAGGAAACCTTGGACATGCTGGTTACGGCAGCACTGGGGAATTTACTTGACTTCTAGGGTCACTGGTGAACATATAAACAACTGTCACCAAAGGTTCTTGGGGAAGTCCTATAGCCTCTGATGTGTGCTAATGGATGTGCTGGAGTCGAAGGGGAAAGACAGAGAAATTGTCTACAGTTGGCAATGCCCTCACATTGATAACGTGTCTGAAGACAACCTATCCAAAGATACTCCCTAGCTCTAGCCCGACAAGCACATGCAGAGGTAAACTAATCCCTGAATCCTGTGGCGACTCTGCAGCTCTCAGAGTGCACTGAAACAACCTTTACTAATGCAGCCACATTCAGTGTCACTACAGAGGCCTCATGTTTTAGTGGAAAGGACCCAGACTCAGAGTTTGAAGACTTGAGTTCAGGTCTGGGCTCCACTTGTCAACATTAAATAAAACTCAGACCAGCTACTTGAGTCTCAGGTTCTTCATCTATATCCAGAAGGATGAAACTAAGATCACAGAGTTATTGCAATAATGACATGAGGTCAATACCTATAAAGATGCTTTGTTCATTCCAAAACATAATACAGATATTTGTCATTAGAATTTATTCACCCTGAACCAAAGCCAGCCTTGATGCATTTAAGACCATCCTCTTAAATACCTGCTACTATAGATATATGCTTATCCTCTCTTTCCCTAAGAGTTGCCAACCAAGAAGAGCTGACTAGCATTTTTACATGATGCATCTGACTCTGGCTTCTCTCCATAAGGACAAATTAATTCTCAGTTTTTTGGTTCAGGTGCTGTGTTTATCCAATGCATTGTACACAAATTCAGGGCGTGATTCCATTCAGCCCTAAGCAATTCACATTAGAAATATGCAAGCCACATCTCATTCATTCACCTCTGTTTCCGATGGAGCCGGTGGCCATTCTTGACTCATCATTCAGTGTCTCCAGCTGGGAAGGAGGAGGACTGCAGCAAGAATGTTTCTGTAACAGCAAGAATGTAACAGGGATTCAATGTACCACTGATAACTAGTCCTACTGTGGGTCATATTTTTCTGGTCGGCTATATTCCTCAAAGTTTCTCTAGGTTTTTTTGAGAATATATGAGTTACTCCTTTCCAGAAAATGAATCACAGGGCTACCCATCTCTGAAAACAAGGTACACTCAGACAGTTGCAGCTTTATAATGAACCTTGTATCTTTAGTACAAAATGATTAGAATGCAAAGAACAGAATCTCCACAGATGGTTTAAACCAAGTATGAATGAACAGTGATTGCCAGGCCATGTATGGCCTGCCCAGCTTTATAATAAGGCTTATGATCTAAAGTCAAAGCAAAATGATTCAGTGGGAAAAGGCTCCCAAGTACTCCACATCATTTGTAAGGAACCTGGACATGTGCCTTTCAGCCAGGTGGTGCCAGGGCTGTTCTATCATATACAGAGTTGAGTCCTGGCATCTGGCTCTTACAGGAAATTAATGGTATCTGGGCTCACATTCACTTGGTGTATGTGTTTCCTACTCCTGTTGTAACAAATTATCACAAACTTAGAGCTTAAAACAATACAGATTTGTTCTCTTACATTTCTGAAGGTTAGAAGTTAAAAATGAGTCTTAAAGGGCTAAAATCAAGATGTTGGCAAGTGTGATTCCTTATAGAGGGTCCAGGGAGAATTAATTCCATGGCTCTTCCAGCTTCTAAAGACTGCCAGCATTCCTTGGCTTGTGGTACGTCACTACACTCTGCTTCTGTCATCACACTGTCTTCTCTTACTAACTTTGATCTCCTGCCTCTCTCTTACGAGGACCCTTGTGGTTACACTGAGCCCACCCAGATAATTCAGGATAATCTACCCATTTCAAAATCCTTAGTTTAATCACATCTGCAAAGTCCCTTTTGCCATATTAGGTGACATTCAGAGATGTGGACATCTTTGGGCACCATCATTCTCATTATTGATTGCCTGGTTCAAACTGTCCTGCCTAGCTGAGGACGAAACGAATCTAGCCAGAGAGGGAAAAAAGCTCAGACTGGCTTAAATTGACAGGCATAGCCATATTTTCTTTTTTTCTTTATTCCGTATCTTAACTATATAGGTGCTTGACACAATAGTGCTCAAAATAACAAGATTGCTAGTTGCTGCCTAATATGCTTTTCACACATTGTCCTTTGTTAACAGAATGCCCTGGTTTAGTCGAGTGCAAGGCTGCTCACCATTAGGTGTTTTTAAGTTCTGGCGAATGGGAGCAGAAAAGATGTATACAACTTCCAGACTGTGCTCCTAGAGTAAAACAGGGAGCCCTTCTTCCCTTTATCCTTCCCTTCCTGCTGACTGGAATTAAGATGTTTACTAATGGGAATGAAACCATTGCATTAGACCA
Organism: Phocoena phocoena; assembly: GCF_963924675.1. Classification (NCBI taxonomy): domain Eukaryota; kingdom Metazoa; phylum Chordata; class Mammalia; order Artiodactyla; family Phocoenidae; genus Phocoena; species Phocoena phocoena. Next base: position 32,712,581 of record NC_089227.1, read on the forward strand.
TGAGATGGAAGCTGTGAGCTGAGGACCAACAAGTAGATGGAGCCTGGGTCCTAGACATTGTAGAACTATTCTATCAGCCTGGGACTGTTTGTGCCCAGACACTTATAGACAACTGAATTAGAAAGGAATAAACTTCTTTCTTGCTTGGGCCTTTGTTACAGGAGCCAAACTTGTAGCCTAGCATAGTTCTCAATGTATGAACTTGATATTAGAACAAATTATTTCTCTCCACAGCTTTGCCACTAAATGGATATATGATCTCACATAGATCAGTTTGCCTCTCTGAACCTTGGTTCCTTTAGCTGAAAAATAGAAATGATAATAATATGGACCTCCTGTGTTACAGATAGTAAATGAGAGTGGACATGTGGCCATCATTTGTGAACTCTAAGGCACTTTACAAATATAAGGGTTGAAAGATTAAAATGTAATTTCTGATTCCTCCTCAAACATGCTTGGCTTTTTAACATTTTATTGCCTAAAAGGCTCTGCCAATTTTCTCATTGACTTTCACTTATTTAATAAGGTCAGCAATATAATTTGTAGAATATATATAAATTTTTTTCTTACAGAATTTAATAAATATATTTATTTTGAATGGAAAAGAATGAGACCCATTAATTTTTGTTTTTTGAATTAGCCTTTGTATAAATGTTTGCTCACCACAGTGGAGGGGGATAAAACTAACCTTCCCTTCTATCCTTATAAATTCTTAGCTAGGGCTCTTGTAACAAAAGACAGATTAAGAGGAGAAAAGCATACAAATTTATTTAATGTAAATTTACATGACATGGGAGCCCTCAAAAGGAAATGAAGACCCAAAGACGAGTTAGAGTTGAGTGTTTATATACTGAATTGGACAGAGTGGTAAACCATGAAAACGTGACAAAACAAAGGGGCTTGGGCTAGGGCAGTTAATGGTGGAAAAGAAACTAGGAAGATAAGGGTTAGTTTAACAAGGCTTGTCTGTACAGATTTTTCTCCACTTCCACTTCCCATCTTTGATGATAAGAATGTTACTTTCCTCCTGGTGTAGGATGGACACCTTCCTCGTGGGGTTTTACCTCCCTCTTATCAGAGCACCCATCTTGCATCTGCTGTTTTTTAAGTTCTTTAGCTAAAATTAAGCCCTGTGCCAGAGTAGCATATTTTGAGATGACATGTTTTACACCCTTCACCAGGCTTAAACGATATCTATTCCTCCATTGGTGACTACATGTAAGAGAACACGGTTCCCATCTGTGGATTCTGAATGACGAACTTGAAAAGGAAATGTGAACAGCTGTGGGCTGGATGGGGTGAGAGGTCAAATTACAGGAACTCGGACTGGTCACTCAGAGTGTCAAAGTGGTAAATAACCAACCCTTTCCACAGAAAGAAGGTCTAGAACACGCTGCCCAGGGAGCAGGGAGACAATAGTCTCTGATGTTCTCAGTAATGTGTTTTGTCTCCCAGCTTCAGATCTCTGAGCTCTGGGTTAAGCCACAGCTTAAACTCCATGTTCAGAACATGCTTATAGCAAAGTTCAATGAGCATAAATATAGAAGGGCTCATGCTGGCTGCTGGACACATTCTCCAGTGTCCCAGTGGCCATTTGAGTTTGGATCAGGGACTGACAAGCAAGGATGCTCTAAACCCCTCAGGATGGCTTTTTGATTACTCTTTATCCTTTGTTTTCATTCCTTCCCATTCTACCCTCTGTGGGACCAGAGGTGTGGCAAAATAAAAGGAGCATTTCAGAATAAAAGAAAGAGGGTAAAATTGAACTCTTAAGTTTTGGTATCAGCAGTACTTAAGTAAAGGCTTTATCAATGTGCAATATGATGGGAGAGTGAAGTGAATATATGGTTCCTTTTGTTATCCTCTTGTCCACACATGTAAGACTCATGCTTGCATTTTTTTCTTTTCTTAACCAAAGTTTCTCATTGAAAAATTTTACCATGTTTCTGTGCAAATTTAAAGACAATCCGTAATAGGTAACTGAATTTCAAATTTGCAACTCAGTGGTCATGCAGAGCCTTCTTCTGTTTCTTTTGTGTTTGCTGTGTATTGGGCACCTTTTGGGAGCTGTCATATATGCAAAAGGTTGTTCTTCTGGATGAATAACAAACTGGTGCACGCAAAACCACCCAGTACACTGTAATTACAAACTGGAAGCTCATAACTGGTGCATGAACCACTTCCTTTACGAATTGCTGGGCTTTATTCACAACTTTTCCCATTGGAAGGGCCATGTTTTCTGGCTCTACCTTTAATAATGATGATAATCATAGTAACTGTAATAATGCAGCATTACTCCCTAATTACAAAGAAAATTTCTTCTAAAGAGCTCAAAGCACTTCACAGACATTATCGCATTCATTCTTATAACCCCTGTGTGCTGCTTGTCGGCCACCAGCATGATCATAGTAACAAGATGGTCATGTTCACTTCTCAACACTCTCATAAGGCCAGGATGGCAAGGGGAACCATCACACTTCCCAGACTGGCTGAAGCTTTCAGCTATTTCTGAATAGTCTTCGTTATGCAACTTTAGACATCAGTAATGAGATAGAAAGCATTACCTGTCAGTGCACCTTGATGGAAGAGAAACTTTTTATGGTATCGTCATGACCTTAGAAGGTGTCCATTCTAAGGCAACAAAATTAAAAAGAGATAAACTAGGGCTTCCCTGGTGGCGCAGTGGTTGAGAGTCCGCCTGCCGATGCAGGGGACACGGGTTCGTGCCCCGGTCCGGGAAGATCCCACATGCCGCGGAGCGGCTGGGCCCGTGAGCCATGGCCGCTAAGCCTGCGCGTCCAGAGCCTGTGCTCCGCAACGGGAGAGGCCACAACGGTGAGAGGCCCGCGTACCGCAAAAAAAAAAAAAAAAAAAGAGATAAACTAGAGTTCATCAAATTTAAGAACTTTTCTGTATTAACAGACACTATCAAGAAAGTGGAAAGACAACTGACAGAAAGGGAGAAAATATCTGCACATCATATATCTGATAATGAATTAATATCCAGAATATATAAACAACTCCTACTGCTTAACAACACCGAAAAACAACTCAATTTAAAAATTGGCAAAGGTGACCCACAGAAACTAGCCACAGTAAAATGTCAGCTCCAAACAATATGTTGAAGGGGTCATGTTGCACCAGATTCATTGAAAAATCTCTCATGTGCTTCTGTAGAACACATTTGACTAAAGGGTGGTTTGCTAACTCTGTAGAGGAAAGATAACTGGGTTGAGAGTCAGAAGAAGGGGGTTAAGTATTATCTTTGCCTTTTACTAATGTTGGGCTAATCACTTGGATCTCCTGCACTTCAGAGAATCAATAAAAATGGAGAAACAGGGCTTCCCTGGTGGCACAGTGGTTAAGAATCTGCCTGTCAATGCAGGGGACATGGGTTCGAGCCCTCGAACGGGAAGATCCCACATGCCGCAGAGCAACTAAGCCCGTGCGCCAACTACTGAGCCTGTGCTCTAGAGCCCGTGAGCCACAACTACAGAGCCCATGTGCCTAGAGCCCGTGCTGCACAACAAGAGCAGCCACCACAATAAGAAGCCTGCGCACCGCAACGAAGAGTAGCTCCCGCTCGCCACAACTAGGGAAAGCCTGCGTGCAGCAACGAAGACCTAACGCTGCCAAAAATATATACAATAAATAAATTTATTAAAAATATGGAGAAACATGAAAAAAAATAGGCAAAGGACCTGAATAGATATTTTTCCAAAGAAGATATACAAATGACCAATAAGTACATAAAAAGATGCTCAGCATCATTAGTCATAAAGAAAATGCAAATCAAAATCACAATGAGATACCACTTCACACCTACTAGGATGACAAGATGAACAGTAATAACAAAAACTGGAAAATAACAAGTACTGGTAAGGAAGACTGGAACCCTTGTGCATTGCTGGCGAAAATGTAAAATGGTGCAGCCGTTGTGAAAAATAGTTTGGTGTTTCCTCAAAAAGTTAAACACAGAACTATGATATCACCCAGTAATTCCACTTCTAGGTATATATGCAAAAGAATTGAAAGCAGTGACTCAGATATCTGTACACCAATGTTCATAGCAGCATTATTCACAATATCCAAAATGTGTAAACAACCCAGTGTAAACAAAATGTGGGATATACAGACAATGGACTGCTACTCAGCCATAAAAAGGTACGACATTTTGATATATGCTATAACATGGGTTTGTGATTAATGAAATAAGCCAGACACAGAAGGACAGATACTGGATGATTCCACTTATGTGGGGTACCTAGGATAGGCAAATTCACAGAGACAGAGAGTACAACAGAGGTTACCAGGATTGGTTAACGGGTACAGAGTTTATGTTAGGGATAATGCAAAAAGTGTTGGGTATAAATAGTGGTGATGGTTATACAACATTGTGAATGTATTTAATGCCGCTGAATTGTACACTTACAAATGATTAAAATGATAAGCGGATATTATTATGTTATATTTTATGTATATTTTACCACGATGAAAGAAATTTTTAAAAATACTCTTTGATATTCATTTCAATCCTTGGTTTTTGCCAAAGAGCCAACATTTTTATTCTGATTTTGGGCTTTTGTTCTTATGATTAGGAAGGTGGTTTCTAACTTGAAACTGACAGCAAAGCTGCCTGAAACAGCAGCTGTGATTCTTCACTACTCTCCAGAAACTGGAATCGTGTCTGTAGTTATAATTTCAGCACATGCGGACTGAGCTTGTAATACGTGTATTATGGAGCAGAGCTACAATTCATCTTAATGATGGTATGTGAAAGAACATCTCGGCAAGGCACCTTAATGAAATGACAATTGGTTGAAGACTTAGAAGATTAAAAATACCCAAGACTTTCAGAAGCCATATCTACTGTCATTTGGATCCTTTAAGGGATAGCGTAAAATAATGTTCTCTGCCAAATAACAAGAAAGCTTATAGCAAATAGAGTAAAAATCTTTTTAATATACTTTTCAAGGATGTAACCATTAAAAATATCTAATCAGAAAAGCTAAAAATATGAGCCAAACTCTCAAACTTGAATATATCATACAGACACCTTCTGACAAAAGCTTCCCATGAGTGGACTAAAATATTGCCAAAAATATTTAGATTCTCTTAAAATGAAATACCTTTAATTTCTTCCATAGAGGAGATATTATTGGTCAAACCCTGTGTTAGACACAGTACGCACAGTCTTTCATTTAACTCTGAGACCAGTCTTACGAGGCAGGTGATAGTAAACCCGTTTCGCTGATGAGAAAACTGAGGCTCAGAAATGTCAAGTACATTGAGTGGAGCTCATAGTAGATAAGACTTCACTGTTGTTAAGGCATGATTATCATTTAATAGCAAACTGTGGCCATATTGTATGTCCCATTTTATAATCATCACATTAATCAATACTACAAGGAGAAAAATTATGGTCAGGCAAGACCCCTCTTCTAGGTCCAATATGGCAAACAAAAGGCAACACGTTTCATGACAAGAATTCTAAATTCTCTCCCTGGCTCCCTGGCTCCACCTCAATCATACTGGATAACTTGAGATAGCCATTCCCTGTTTTAGTTTCCCCAGGAAAAATATCATTGAGTACCTGCTTGTTCCTAGTACTCCGCTAACCATTTTCACATGCATTATCTCATCTAATTGAGTCAACCTAATTAAAATTCTTTTTTCCTTCTGCACAGCTAGCAGATATGAAAGGTGTGATAATATCCTGTGTGAAAAATTATGTGCCAGTATTTACTGATAACATAACAAACTACCATCATGATCAATTAACCAACAATATTCCTTGAATTTTTCTTATACTAAATACATTTACCAACCCTTAAAAATTTTAAACTAATATATTTCAGAATTAGTAAATGATTTTCAAATTAGTACCCAAGGCGTAATATAAGTCACACATGGTGTTTGCCGATAACTGTGACTAATACTTGGTTATCTTTTCAAAAAGTAGGCTATTCTGAAAACTCCTTAATATTCATATCGCTAGGTGAATTAGAGATGAAGGCTATTCTCTAAGGGCCAAAAATGTAGCAGAATTGCATGATTGTCTACTTTAAGTCTATCTTGCACATTCTGTAGAGCCATGATTTAGTATGTAATGAGACCTAGAAACAAATATTAGAATATACTCATAGTCCTGTGAGTAGACTGGGAATTTTATCTAGAATACATGAGTTAACAATCTAGGTTTTAAAGTATAGCCTTGTCCTACTGTGCACCTTTAAGCCCTCAGCTCTTGCTGTGTACCATGTAGCCAGCACACAGAGAAGTGAGATTCTACAACCCATGCATTGTTCTCTGTGTTAATGCAGAACCATTTGCCTTTGGCTGTTTTTATTATACATCCTTACCTGCTCCCATTCTTCCTGGCTTCTGACTTTGACCCAGCTTTGCTTATGCCCTCACCTTGGCTCTCACACTTGCTCTGCAACACTGCTTTGATTGCTTCCAACATCTTTTGCATTTCCTATCATGATTTGAGTTTTCCCCTAGCAAGTCAACCTTCAGTTTCTCTGCATTAAGATCCAGTATGGTCTATTTTAGTCCTTAGAACACTCTAATTTGGCATGTTTCATAAAGGTAGCACTCCTGTTAGGTAGCTTGTGCTGTCCTTTGAGCAGAAATCTAGACGTAGTAAATGTAATTAGGATGATGTTATTAGGTCAAAGTTATCCTAAATTCAACAACATAAACTAAGCAACTTGTTATAAATCAGACACTAACTCTACAAAGATCTTCAAAGGAGAATCTTCTTTCATTATATTAGATTATTTTTTCAATATACACACATACACAAATATGTGAGTTGGCAGATGAAGTTGGAAAACAGATTTTGAGGGCCATTATGTCATCTGGAAGTATGGGTCAGTATGGCCAAAGAACTGAGTATGTGAGAGATCCCCTATTTCAAGCCTTTAGCAATTTTGTAAAGATTATCTCTACATCATACTTAGTAGCAATGGTTATACGTGGTGGTTAATTATAAACTTTTGGGACCACAAGAGTCATCATACTAACTGAGAGCTGAAGAGTAGGCTAGAGATGAGGGAAGAATGGTTTAAAGTAAACACATAGCTGCTAAATATGAACCTGAAGAAATGCTGATTATATCTTAGCCACTAGGGAGAAAAACACAGATTAACTGAGACCAGCAGTTCTCAAACAGGGGTTATTTTGCACCCCAGAAGACATTTGGCAAAGTCTGGAGACATTTTTGGTTGCCACAACTGTGGGAGTGGAGTGTGTGTTAATAGCATCTTGTGGATAGGGGTCAAGGATGCTGCTAAACATCCTACAATGCACATGACAACTGCTCACAACAAAGAACTCTTCAACCTAAAGTCCAGCAATACTGCCCAGATTGAGAAATCCTAATCTAGAGTAGAATATTCTGAAACAAGCTGGCTAATATTTAATCGATGTCTTAAAAGGAGAGCCACGTATGAATACAGCTTGCAGAGTATAAATGTACCCTGGGCCACGTATCAAGATTGCCTCTGCTGTTTCAGTCTTCTCTGCTATCCTAAATCTACTTATTAAGTACAGAGTTCTTTGCGATGTTTCTATTTACTTTTGGGTCAAAATCTTACTCAAGAAAATTTATAAAAACCATCAGTCCCAATACAAAATGGCTTACCACTCCATGAGCAATTCTCTCCTAGAAGTGGAAATATTTTCATAGGCAACGAAATGCAAAAGATCACAAAGAATGAATCTCTAGTTATGGAATCTAGGCATGAATCAACTTAGTGTAGAAGGTTTTAGTTTGAGGGGGAAGCATTTATGCATGCAAACCAAGTAATGGGTAAATGGACACTTGGTAATCTAGATATCTCAGGTAGGTTAATGGGAAACAAACTAACTTCATAATTTTAAGTGAAAGCCATGCAGGTATAGGTAATTTCAGGATTCTGCAGGCCAAGTTTCAGATTTATATGGGCTCAAGACCCTGGCTGTACAAGACTCCCCAAAAGGAGGAAAGGACCACCACCAACAAAATAAGATTAGGTTGTACAAATCTATATAAATCAAAACTAATGAGTTATCCACAGTTCTAGAAATAGGACTATTTCATTTCTTTTCCTTTTAATGTTTGTGAGCATCATAAGGCTAAAGTCAAAGTATCCTGAAAATGTACTTCCTTGAAAATAATGTTGATTCAAGTGTATTATTAACATCCGTTAACATTATTAATATTATTAACATATGTTATAGGTCTATAGGTTATAAGCAGTAACCTATAGTTCGTATGAACAGCAGAGTCTGAAACTTTATGTAGAAAGGATCATGGAGACTAGCAACAAATAAATAAATAAATAATATAGAAAAGAAAAGATAGTCCCAAATTCTATTAGAAATATACTCTACTTAGCATCCAGTAATCTGGGATTTCTGTAGCATGCTCTGGAATGCACAACCCTTATGCTCACTTTGGCTTTGCTCTCCAGCTCTTTTCTAGCCTTTGTCTGTGTTTTTCTCATTTCTGGCTTCTTTCCCCACCCTCTCCTTTGTATATTTTCCGTTCCGTCTCTTGCTTGAGCTAACCCCTGTTTTGTATTTCTTCTCATTCAAATTCCATCATGTAGTCAAAACACACACACACACACACACACACACACACACACACACACACACACACACCAGTCCAGAGTTTCTACGTTGCTCAAGATCATTCATTCGGTCTCAGTGCAAATTTTAGTATTTCTTCTCAGCATTAAAAAGCTGATTTCATTGTGAAAGTCAGACAAGGATTTTAGTCCATGAATAAAATATGCAAAAGGGACACATGCCCAGACAGACTGAAAAGAAAAAGGAACACAACACATTTTTAAACTAGGTAATGAGGACACATAAAGGAAATATATTTTTCTCCTTATGAAATAATATATATTCTTTTGAAAATTTAGAAAATATAAAGAAGAAAATAAAAATCATCTGTAATACTTCCACAAAAGATATAATCAATGCTCACCCTTTTCTATGTTTCCTTCTAATCTTCTTATATGTTCATATACATGTATAAATACACACATTAAAAATAACAAAATTGGAAGCTTACTCTTTGTATAGTACGTACACACATACATACACATATATTTAATTATACATTTAAATATATAGTTAAACATCTATAGATCAAGCAGTTTTAAACATTCTAAAATAATTTGGCTTAACAATGAGATTTTTTCAAAAAGCAAAGCAAAACAAAACATGCTCCCTACGGAATTTGCTGTATATCCTCATAGTAAAGATGTATCACATGATTGGTTGGTAAGGTATAGCACAGATCTAGAATGGTGCTGCATTTTTTTCTCTTCCAGTTTTACTGAGATATAATTGACATACAGCGCTGTATAAGTTTAAGGTGCACAGCACAGTGATCTGACTTACATACATTATGAAATGATTACGTCAATAAGTTTAGTGAATATCTACCATCTCATACAGATACAAGATAAAAGAAAAAGATATTTTTTCCTATGATGAGAACTCTTAGGGTTTACTCTCTTAACTTTTATGGATAACCTACACCAGTGTTAATTATATTAATCATGTTGTACATCACTAGTACTTATTTATCTTATAACTGTAAGTTTGTATATTTTGACCACCTTTGTCACCATATAAAGATATTACCTTATTATTGACTATATTTCCCACTACGTACATTTCATCCCTGTGTTGCTAATGAGATTAATGCCATGAGTTCAACCTCTGAATCGGTGAGTTTAGCATCACACATACAAAAGCTCTATTCTGTGGCCCCAGAATACCCCCCAACCCCAAACAGCGACTTCATACGCATCATTGCTCAAGAGATGTGCATCAGGAGAATGTGAGTGGCTGGTGAAACCCACTATTTCATAAGCCTATCTGGGCACCCGACTCCTTCACTTAGAGTAACAATGTTCCCATCCTGAAGGATTACTATTCCACAGGATGCACTTTAGGAAATGCTGGCCATACTATTTAAACTTCCCAACATCATATCATATGAGGAGTTTTGTGATCTGGCTCCATCTAACCTTAGAAACGTAATTGGAAAAAGCTTATGCTCTGGAATCAGATAAATTTGAGTTTGAATCCTTAACCTTTATAAACCTCATTTTTCTCTTCTATGAAAGAATTAATCACAACACTTTGCACATAGCTATGAGGATTAAAAATAATGTGAGTAAGATTTATCATAAGAGCCTCTCTTATGATAAATAAATGGTGGACGTCTTCATTATTATTGTTGTTGCCTTTTTTTTTTTTTTTTAACACACTTATTCTATTCTCCCACATAATCCCTCTCCTCAAGCCCAACAGTCGTCCTGGCAATCATATGCAAGGTACACCACCAAGTTTTGACAAAAGTGCCAATTTTCTTGTTGTTAGAACTGAACGTGTATTGTGTTTTGCCATTGTCTATCAGGTGAGCATACTTAAGCAAGGGAGTAAACTACTCAAGTACAGTCACATTGCTGAAGAGTGACTGCTTAAGTAGTGTGATAACTATGGGTAATTTAATGTATGCTGGGAAATATTCTTACAGTCTAGTGCCAATTGGGTTATGATGATTGCTGGTTAGTTTAGTGTTGCCTTGAATCTTCTCATCCCCTAAAGAGTACTGCCCACAATTCGGCAGTGCCAGGAAGAACAGCACTTGAGAATCACTGCACTAGTCATGTCAAACCCCCAAGCGCGCTCTTGCTTCCTTGACTTGGCACAAAAAAACAAAAATTACTCTTCTTCTTGTCTGTCTAGTAAGCTCTACTTTCAGCACTCTCTTTAAATGTTTATCTACTGTTTAAAATCTAGGGTAGATGTAAATTATAAATGGTAGCCTAGAAGATAGAAGACAAAGATGAGAAGATAATAATGCTATAAGAAATTTAGAAATGATAGGGCACTTGGTGAATGCAAAAATAGATTTTCAAAATACGGGCATTTAGAGCCAATGCATGGTCTCTGTGACAGAATTTACACATATTATTGGTTCTGAAGAGGAAATAACAATGCTCCACAGGCATTGCTATTGGGGGATATTTAATGATACTATACACAAGAAGTGTCATGGCACTTAAGCTCATATACCAGAAGGGATTGGTTCTTTCCTTTGATGGCTGGGGAATATAACCCTGGGCTGGAGAACATGAGCTCAGGCCAAGTTGTTTAGTTACTCTGAAGTAATAATTCTAAGGTGAAACTCAGGAATCTACATTTTATATAATGCCACTAATTTATTCTGATGCACTTGATCCATAAACCACAGTTTGAGAAACAAATCTAAAAGTCATTTTCCAGTCGATTAAAAAAATTCAAAAAAGATATAACTGAATCACAAAACACAATTTTAAAACTTGGAGGAAACGCATACATACACATACACACACACACACATCTATGTTTCTAGCATTGGAACCTAGAACCATGACTCCTATATACTCAGAACCATTCTAGCATCCTTTCTCAACAAGTGGCAATAAAATCTACTTGTTATGGACTGAATTGTATCACCCCCACAAATTCATACACTGAAGCCCTAACTCTCAATGTGATTGTATTGGAGATAGAGCTTTTGAAGAGATAATTAAGGTTAAAAGAGGTCAGAAGGGTGGTCCCTAATCCAACAGGACTGATGTCCTTATAAGAAGAGGCAGAGATACCACCCACACACAGAGGAAAGGCCATGTGAGGACACAGTGAGGAGGCAGCCATCTACAAGCCAGGAAGAAAGTATCACCAGAAACTAACCTCCTGGCACCTTGATCTTGGACTTCGAACCTCTAGAACTGTGAAAAAATTAATTTCTGTTGTTTAATCCACCCCATCTGTGGTATCCTATGTGGCAGCTCAAGCTGACTAACACATCTACTATTCTAAAAACTAAGAATATATCTATAGCCCAGAGATAAGGTCTATTAATGGAAATTACTGATGTGGACACAACTATTTATCTCTAAAAAAAATTTCTCAGAAAACGATGTTTTCACAGGTCTTTACCCATGGAGAAATTTTTTAAAATGATGTTTTGGTTTCAGTATTGTATTTACATACATTAAAAATTATTGATAAAAATGTATACTTTTTTAAATAAACAAACTGAAAAATAAACTCTTCTTAGACCCATCACAGAAGTGAAGTCACAGGGAAGAGCCCTGCCCCAAACATAGGAGAGACAGACAGAAGGCTACAGAGAATCACAACTTATTGGAATAGAAACCTACAAGCAGAAAACACTGTAAGAACCAGTGCTGGGGTAGGAAATCTTGAACTGTAACTGATGAATTGCTGGAGGTCCAGTGGGGACGCGTCTGACAGTTAAAAACTCCAGGTGGGTCCAGTCATAGGGCAGTCCCCACACTTTTGAGGCTTTTACCTCCAGGAGCTCTCCCAGGTTCTCACAGTAAATATTAGAGAAAAATCCCCTCATGCTTCCAGCAGAGGGGAGGGCAAAAGTAACCATTTTGAAATACTCTTCTCAATAATTTCTGCCCATAAGAGAAACTTTTATCACAGATCAACCTATCAGGATTTTATTAGAGCCTAACCAACCTGAGGGAAGGGAAATACCTAATTCTAGCATCCTCTAGCCATCCTGTCCTTCTCAAACAGGGAAGAAAACTGAGATGTACTTGTGAAGTTCACAAGCCAGAGGCACGGACTAACTAAGAGACTGAGATCTAATCGTAGGACTACACAGTGCTTCACCTTCCCTCTCCTCTCACCTCATCATCACATCACGAAAGACCTATCTAGTTCCCTTATCTAGTATATCATGCTTGGCTTTCAACAAAAAATTACAAGGTATACTAAAAGGCAAAAAAATAGTTTATAGAGACAGAGTAATCATTAGAACTAGACTCAGATATGGCAAGGATGTTGGAAGTACCAGACTGGGAATTAAAACAACTATGATTAATATGCTAAGGGCTCTAATGGATTACACGGACAGCGTGTAAGAACATATGGGTAATGTAAGCACACAGATGGAAATTCTAAGAAAATCAAAAAGAAATGCTAGAGATCAAAAACAATGTCACAAAAATGAAGAGTGCTTTTAATGGCCCACTAGTAGTCTGGACATGGCGGAGGAAAGGATCTCTGAGCTCAAGGATATGTCAATGTAAACTTAACAAAACTAAAAAGCAAAGAGAAAAAAGACTGAAAAAATGAAACAAAACCCAACAACTATGGGACAACCACAAAAGTAGTAACATATGCAAAATGGGAATACCAAAAGGAGAAGAAAAAGAGAAAGAAATTGAAGAAATATTTGAAGGAATAATAACTGACAATTTCCCTAAATTAATGTCAGTTGCCAATCCACAGATGAAAGAAGTTCAGAGAACACTGAGAAGGATAAATGCAAAAATTAAAAAAAAAAAAAAAAAAAAGACATCTGGGCCTACCATATACAAACTGAAAATCAAAGAAAAAGAAAAAAATCTTGAAAAAAGCCAGAGGAAAAAATACTTTAACTATGGAGAAGCAAAGAAAAGAACTATATCCAACTTCTCCTCAGAAAACATGAAAGCAAGAGAGAGTGAAGTGAAATATTTAAAGTGTTAAGAGGGGAAAAAAAAGCCACCAACGAAGAATTCTATATCCTGTGAAATTATCCTCCAAAAGTGAAGGAGAAATAAGACTTTCTCAGACAAACAAAATCGAAGGAATTTGTTGCCAGTAGACCTCCCTTGCAAGAAATGTTAGAAATTCTTTAGCGAGAAGGAGAATGATACAGGTTAGAAACTTGGATCTATTTTTTATTTTAAGGTAACATTAGAGAAGGAATAAGTAAAGATAAAATAAAAGCTTTTATTTTTTATTATTTATTGATCTAACAGATAAGAGTTTGTTCAAAATAATAATAATAGCAAAGATGTATTTGGTGATTATAGCTTATGTATAAGTGAAATGAATAACAACAATGTATTATTTGAAAGTAGACTTAGATTAGTTGTAAATGTATATTGTAAACTCTAGGGCAACCACTAAAAAAGGAAAAAAAAAGTAGTATAATTACTATACTAAGAAAGGAGAAAAAAATAGAATCTTATAAAATACTCAATTAAAGCCACAAAAGATATAAAGAGTGGAAGACTGAAAACAGGAACAAAGAAAGAAGGCAATGAATAGAAAACAGTAATAAATATGGTAAATATTAATTTAACTAGCAGCTTTATTCATAATTGCCAAAACATGGACGCAACCAAGATACCCTTCAGTAGGTTAATTGATAAATAAATTGCAGCACACCCAGACAACAGAATATTACTCAGCACTAAAAGAAAAAAAAAAAAAAAAAAGAGCAATCAAGCCATGAAAAGTCATGGAGAAACATTAAATATCTGTAATTTAGTGAAACAAGCCAATCTGAAAAGGCTGCATATTATATCATTCCAACTGCACGACATTCTGGAAAAGGCAGAATGGAGACAGTAAAAAGATCACTGGTTGCCAGAGGTTAGAGGAAAGGGGTGGATGAATAGAAGAATACAGAAGATTTTCAGGGCAGTGAAAATACTCTATTTTAGAGAGTGCCACTGGAGAGGTATCTCTAAGTCTTTTGCAAATACAGGTTTAGTACATGAAAAAACGGGTTAAAGACAGTGGTATGCTAGAGCCTATTCTAAGCTTGCTAGATATGATTGTCAAATATTCAGGAATTTTGTGAGCTGGTTGTTAAAACATTGTAGCTTGAAACCAGATAATGTGGGATTATTTATGACACAGAAATTGGCAAAGGCTACAAATCAGGCTTGGGTGTTTTTTGGTCTGTTTGTTTAGCTTTGTTTTGTTTTGTTTTGTTTTTTAACCTCTTCCAGAAGTAGTCTATCAGCACGCCACTGGTTAGAGACAAAATTTGAGAGCTATCAAAATAAAGGTAATGACAGTGGTTATATTTTCTGCATGGTAACTTACTTTGAGGTGTATCAGTATAAACTAGGAACATCTGTGAATTAACTTTAATCCACACCCTAGGGGTAATTAGTTTGCATTTGAAGCAACCTAATCATGAATACACACTCCAGCGATGGTTATAACTTGTACTACACTTCAGATATTATTACAGAAATCTGCACCAGGGGTTTATTAACTTAAGAAATATTCAAAATAACTTTTGTTTGTGGTAGTGGTGGTGAGATGAGGGGTATTGAAGACATGTGCTAGATTAGAACAGGTTACAAAAATCCAGCCAGCTCCAAAAGCCAATAACTGAACTGCCCTCTTAAGACCAGAGTTCCATTTGATCCATTGTTCCCCACTTCCCATCAAAGGAACCGGTTAGAAAGCTGGTGGTTCTTACCTAAAGAATTTTCTTGTCTCCATCTTGGAGTGACTCTTCCATGCAAGGTACTTGTTAGAGTGTTTAAGGATAGAAAGCAGAGGTATCATCATCTTATAATAACAAGGTTTTTAAACTGTTTTTGTGCCTTCTTGATAACAAGTGGATATATATTTGGCATTGGACTCGTATCTGGTGGAAATGGTATGGCGAAGACATCTTCTTTGAGACACCACTAGCTACCAATTTTTACCAAAAGAATCTGGCAGTTTCTGATCTGCCACTTTGACTGAGGTCCTTTTGTGGTGGAAGAAAGTAAGAGTTGACAAAGAAGTTAGGGCTTCAGCCCCTTACTTCTGGGATTATGTCAAGTCCTCTCTAAAGATTTTGTTTCCGAGATGCCTTGTCTTTACTGACCTTACATATTGCCTTAAGAGCAATCTTTGAATCATGTTGTTCCTCTGCTCTAAAACTTTCCATGATATTTATTAACTTAAAAATTACATCTCTTAATAAGGTATTTGGAATCATTCATAATCTGGTTCGAATCTAAAATCCTAACTAAATGTCCGGCTTTTCCTTCATTCTAGCCAGACTGCTTTAGACAGTCTTTGAAACATACTATGTGCTTTCCTTTATAAGCAATGTGCTGTTTTTATGATATTTTACTTGAAGATTCTCAAAATGTTGTCCCAGGACCAGCAGCATCAGCGTCACCTGGAAATTTGTTAGAAATGCACAATTTCAGGTCCTATCCCAGACCTGCTGAATGCTAAACCCAGAGGCTGGGCCCAGAAATCTGCATTTCAACAAGCTCTCTAGGTGATTCAGATGCATGTCTTGAGAACCACTGATACCTTCTGCATATTCTTTTATTGAACATCTGTTGAGCCCCTTAGCATTAGGCTTTAAGTCCCAGATCAAACCCAGCCTCTCTGTGAAATCTCTATCTTCTGAAAATCTAAAGTACTCGTTGTTCTTACCACATGTTCATCTTCTACTGTTCGGTCCTTTCAAATGTTCTAAGGCATATATATCTAATTCCCATCTAGACTGTAATACAACAGTGAAAATCATTTGTATCTCCCTTATCACCTAGCAAGGTACTTACTGTTGAGTAAGAAGAGGAAAATGGACTTTGATGAGGTGTCCAGTATAGGCCCTGATCCCTGTAAGGGAAGTGTAGTCAATGCTGTGGTGCACACCCAGATTTCCCTTACCTAACACTGAGACACTCCTTACTCCAGCTTCCTGGGTCAGCCTCTCTCTAGGAGTCTCCCACAGCCAAAGAACACCAACATGTCTCACCCTTCCCCCAGGGGAAGTCCAGTGACTACTCAAAAAATGTTAAAAGGCCAGGCCCCCCTCAAGGTAGGACAATTCTGCAGTACCATCCCAGTTCCAGAGTTCCCCAGAGGATAGGCCAAACCCTCTGCTACAACTGCCTTGCAGTTTAACTTCCCCCCTTCTCACTCCTGCTTCCTTTTCCCCTTACAGCTGTTATTCCTGAGAGCATTTCCCAATAAACCTTCATATAAATCTCAGAGTCTTGGAGCCTGTTCTCTGGGAAACCCAACCTATGACAGAAAGCTAGAGGGCTTCTGGGCACTGATGGCTTTCTCCCCACATGACGATGCACAGTTTGATTCAAGAACCAAGAAGGCATGATACAGATATATATAAACCTTCCCTTAAAGGGAAGTCCATGGATTGTGAGTATAAATTCTTTCAAAGTAGTAATCTAATCTTGAGTGTAGTAAAAGAATAGTGGCACAGAAGGAATTTGGCCTCTCCAATCCTGTAGGACCCTGCCCTGTGCCTACAGCACCCTTGGCAGCTGATTCGTTCCATTAGAGATTCTGGGGCCTGAAGGACACCGTACTGGGAAGCAATGCATCTGCTCCTGCTCTGAAGCTCCTCACTTTGGATCAGTTCCTGTTACCTTGGCTACTTAAATCTGGAACATAATTTAATTGAAAGGTGGGTATGTGGGGCAATGTTCCTTGTCATATTCTGTATCCACCTGAAGTTCTATAGTTGCTACAGTGGGCACACACATTTTTAATAGAGAGGCCAAGGCCCTACACTTCATTTTGTTTAGGCAGGGTTATGACAGATATAGGTTGAGTAGACGGACAAAACCAGTAGACGCGACTTATGTAGTGTGATTTGAGATGTGTCAGGAAGGTGAAGATCTCATTTTTCTCATATGAACTTTGAAATTCAATCATTCCACCATTAAACGTTTCCTCCTTAAATAACAGAATGCATATGGAACAAGACAGGCAATCAACAGACGTTGGTTGAATTCAAATTTAACTTGTTGGATTTCTAGGTAAGTTTCCCACTGAAGTTTCCAACTGCAGTTCAAATACCTTATGTGCTTATTGGATAAAACGTCTCCAGAACTGAGTTGTAAGATTAATTTCAAGATGTGGACAATTGAGTACAGGTCCATGGAGGTAGAATGAGAGGCAAACCTGAAACATGAGGGCAGGAGTGGGGAGAATGGATGCTTAAAAAGAGAGATAAGATCAACCCAAAGGAAAACTGTATTCCTCACAATTTTGCTGCTTCATAAAGGTAATGTCAAATTTTTCATATGAAATCCACATTGGGAGACACCATTTTAGGTATATTCTTACTGCTGTGGGCCACATTGAGAATAATTATTTAGACTATAAGTCCAATGAGAACGTTATGCAATTATGGTTGGCCCTCACTATCCACAGATTCTATATTTGTGAATATTCCTACTCTCTAAAATTTATTAGTAACCCCCAAAGCAATACTCCTGCTGTTTCTGTGGTCATTCACAGACGTGTGTGTGCAAAGAAGCAAAATTATTTTGCTTTTTCCCACTGCACATTTCCCAGTGAGTAGGACCAAGGCAACAACTCTGCGTTCTTCTTTCAGCTGTCCTACTCTTAATGAGTGTCCTATTTGCAATCTACTTAGTGCCAAATTCTCTCATTTTTGTTAGTGATTTCACTGTTGAAAATGGTCCCTAAGCATAGTGCTGACACGCTGTCTAGTGTTCCTAAACATAAGAAGACTGATATGCCTTGAGGAGAAAATATGCATGTTCGATATGCTTCATTCACACGTGAGTTATAGTGCTATTGGCCGTGAATTCAATGTTAATGAATCAATGATATATATTAAATGTCTTCAAACAGAAACACACATTAAACAAGGTTATATATTGGTAGGTTGACAAAAATGTTTTGACCAGAGGATTGCAGGAAATGAATCCTGTATTTCCACTAAGAACAAAGGTTCAGTGTTTGTTAATTCAGTGTTCCTGGTGACTTTGGAGAACATAACTACTGCAAAAAATGGAACTTGACTGTATTTCCACAGATAGCCTCTCCATGTCCCTACAGAGTGCACCAAAAAAACAATCATTTTGAATGTTCCTCATATTCTGCAGGTCCTTCGACAATCTACTAGGCTTAGAGTCTTACTTTTTCAGGTTTAAGAAGCTGCTATAACAGAACTGTGTCCCCACCCCAACCCACCAAATTCATGTGTTGAAGCCATAACGCCCAACATGGCGGTAGTTGGAGACGGGGCCTTTACAGGTCATTACGTTTAGACGAGGGCTAAATCCCTCATGATGGGATTAATGCCCTTATAAGAAGAGACACCAGAATGTCTGCTTCCTATCCTTCTCTTCATCTGCATGCACCAAGGAAAGGCCATGTGAGGACAAAGCAAGAAGGCAGCCATCTGAAACCTGAGGAGAGAGCTCTCACCCAGATACTGACCCTACTGGCACCTTGATTTTGGACTTCCAGTCTCCAGAACTATGAAAGATAAATTCTTGTTGTTTAAGCCACACAGTCTGTGGTATTTTATTATGGAACTTGAGCTAATTAAGACGAAAGCATCTGTATAAGAAGCTCTGAACTCACATATGTATTATTCTTTCACTAAACATGTGTGCATTCCTTTCTTCCCCCTTCTTGATCAGGGCCTAGGTGAGTTCACCAGTGCGACAATCCAAGTCCAACTAACTAATAACCCTGTCAAGACCATGAAGGTAATGACATAGAGTGAAATGAAACTCCCCAGGTCAGGAGGCAAGGAAGCCAGGAGAGAAAGAGTAGGACATGAATAAGCAAAAAAAGAGTACAGAATTAAAGAGTGCTGGAGTTTCCCAGCTTTGTATTCCAGTGGAGAGTGCCGAGGTGGCTTAAAGGTACAGAAAAAACAAGCTAAGATGGTGGGCTAGAACTGAAAGAGGATTCTAGGGGTGTGATGTCCTTCTCTTTATCCCAGAGAAAATCCTCTTCATATTTCCACTGATCTAAATTAAAACTATCCACCCAACAAGACAGAGGTACAACATTCTTTTCAAAAATAATTTTGAAAAATTAAACATTTTTTTCTGATTATAAAATTTATATGCAATCATGAAAATTCAAGCAATACAGAGAATCACAGAAGCTATCCCTACAAATTCCATCCATAAGAGACAACTATTGTTTGCGTATTAGTGGCCATCCTTCCAGCTGATCTCAACAATATGTCCTAGACATCAATAGTTATAGAGCAAGATAAACATTTTAAACATATGCATGAATCAATGGCATTTATGTATCATAAATTATTTTTAATTGCCTATGCAAAAACAATTAGATTTTTTTCCACAAGCTAGACTACAGTGAACAACCAACTCTGTACATCTGGGCACACTGGTTGAATTATCTTTCCTTATTAAATTTCCAAAAGAACTATTTCTGAGTCAAAGTGAATACACATTTAAATTTTAGATTGATATTGAGAAAAACAACCTTAACACAAGCCTGTCAAAGGGCATTAAGAAAATTTAATCCAGGACAGATACTAAGTTTAAACAAATAGATTGTGCACAGTCTTCACTTCTTTGGGTTTTCTGACTGGTATGAAGTCTCTGATATTGGCTGTGGCATGAAATCAACCACTATTTACATTGCAAGTAAATTTATCTCCACAATGCATGTGTCGATACTCTAAAAGTCCTAACTTCCTACCAAGAGCTTATTCAATTATCAAAGTCAAGTTGATGTAGAAGCTGTGAATGCAGAAATATCAGTAGCAGTCTGAGAAAAGCCTCACAGGAGATGCCTTAACCTCTTCTAAACTGTCTCTACTCATAATTGCTTGTGAATATGTGCCTTAGTCAATTTGGGCTGCTATAGCAAGATACTAGACACTAGGTGCCTTAAACAACAAATAGTTCTTATGTTTGGGGAAACTGAGAAGTCCAAGAACAAGGTGTCAGGAGATTCACTGTCTGGTGAGTCCAAGATCAAGATATTGTCAGATTCACTATCATTTGCAGATGGCCATCCACTCCTTGTATCCTCACATGACACAGAGCAGGCCAGCTCTCTACCTCTTCTTGTAAGGACACTAATCTCATCATGGGAGTTCCACTCATAACTTAATTAATTCCTCCAGGCAGCACCTCCTAATACCATTACATTAGGGGTTCAACATATGAATTTGGGGCAGGGAGACACACTCAGTTCATAACATGTTCCAAATATTTGCTTTATGTAATTAAAGTTTTCAAATTTGTGAATTGTCTCAGTCTTTCATTTTCAACATCTTATCAGACATTTCCACTTGCATGTTCTATAGCCTCTCTAGACCCAATCAAAAACAGGGGGGCTTCCCTGGTGGCGCAGTGGCTGAAGTCTGCCTGCCGATGCAGGGGACATGGGTTTGTGCCCCAGTCCGGGAAGATCCCACATGGCGCGGAGCGGCTAGGCCCGTGAGCCATGGCCGCTGAGCCTGCACATCTGGAGCCTGTGCTCCGCAACGGGAGAGGGCACAGCAGTGAGAGGCCTGCGTACCGCAAAAAAAAAAAAAAAAAAGGAATACTAACAAATAATATTATTTGTTTTTTTTTAACATCTTTATTGGAGTATAATTGCTTTACAATGGTGTGTTAGTTGCTGCTTTATCACAAAGTGAATCAACTATACATATACATATATCCCCATATCTCCTCCCTCTTCCATCTCCCTCCCACCCTCCCTATTCCACCGCTCTAGATGGTCACAAAGCTCTGAGCTGATCTCCCTGTGCTATGTGGCTTCTTCTCACTAGCTATCTATTTACATTTGGTAGTATATATAAGTCCATGCCACTCTCTCACTTCGTCCCAGCTTACCCTTCCCCCTCCCCATGTCCTCAAGTTCATTCTCTACATCTGCGTCTTTATGCCTGTCCTGCCCCTAGGTTCTTCATGACCCTTTTTATTTTTTATTTTTTTTTAGATTCAATATATATGTGTTAACATACGGTATTTTTTCTCCTTCTGACTTACTTCACTCTGTATGACAGACTCTAGGTCCATCCACCTCACTACAAATAACTCCATTTCATTTCTTTTTATGGCTGAGTAATATTCCGTTGTATATATGTACCACATCTTCTTTATCCATTCATCTGTCGATGGACACCTAGGTTGCTTCCATGTCATGGCTATTGTAAATAGGGCTGCAAAGAACATTGTGGTACATGATTCTTTTTGAATTATGGTTTTCTCACGGTATATGCCCACTAGTGGGATTGCTGGGTCATATGGTAGTTCTATTTTTAGTTTTTTAAGGAACCTCCATACTATTCTCCATAGTGGCTGTATCAATTAACATTCCTACCAACAGTGCAAGAGGTTCCCTTTTCTCCAAACCCTCTAGAGCATTTATTGTATGTAGATTTTTTTGATGATGGCCATTCTGACTGGTGTGAGGTGATACCTCACTGTAGTTTTGATTTGCATTTCTCTAATGATTAATGATGTTGAGCATTCTTTCATGTGGTTGTTGGCAATCTGTATATCTTCTTTGGAGAAATGTCTGTTTAGGTCTTCTGCCCATTTTTGGATTGGGTTGTTTGTTTTCTTGATATTGAGCTGCATGAGCTGCTTGTAAATTTTTGAGATTAATCATTTGTCAGTTGCTTCATTTGCAAATATCTGCTCCTATTCTGAGGGCTGTCTTTCCATCTTGTTTATGGTTTCCTTTGCTGTGCAAAAGCTTTTAACTTTCATTAGGTTCCATTTGTTTATTTTTGTTTTTATTTCAATTTCTGTAGGGGGTGGGTCAAAAAGGATCTTCCTGTGATTTATGCCACAGAGTGTTCTGCCTATGATATCCTCTAAGAGTTTTAGAGTGTCTGACCTTACATTTAGGTCTTTAATCCATTTTGAGGGATTTTTTGGGAGTGTTCTAATTTCATTCTTTTACATGTAGCTGTCCCGTTTTCCCAGCACTACTTATTGAAGATGCTGTCTTTTCTCCATTGTATATTCTTTCCTCCTTTATCAAAACTAAGGTGACTATATGTGCATGGGTTTATCTCTGGGATTTCTATCCTGTTCCATTGATCTATATTTTTGTTTTTGTGCCAGTACCATACTGTCTTAATTACTGTAGTTTTGTAGTATAGTCTAAAGTCAGTAAGCCTGATTCCTCCAGCTCTGTTTTTCTTTCCCAAGATTCCTTTGGCTATTCAGGATCTTTTGTGTTTCCATGCAAATTGTGCAGTTTTTCTAATGCTGTGAAAAATGCCATTGCTAGTGTGATAGGGATTGCATTGAATCTGTAGATTGCTTTCGGTAGTATAGTCATTTTCCCAATGTTGATTCTTCCAGTCCAAGAAAATGGTATATCTCTCCATCTGTCTGTATCACCCATGTCTTATAGTTTTCTGCACACAGGCCTTTTGTCTCCTTAGGTAGGTTTATTCCTAAGTATTTTATTCTTTTTGTTGCAGTGTTAAATAGGAGTGTTTCCTTAATTTCTCATTCAGATTTTTCATCATTAGTGTATAGGAATGCAAGATGTTTCTGTGCATTAACTTTGTATTCTGCTACTTTACCAAATTCATAGATTACCTCCAGTAGTTTTCTGGTAGCATCTTTAGGATTCTCTATATACTGTATCATGTCATCTGCAAACACTGACAGTTTTACTTCTACTTTTCCAACTTGGATTCCATTTATTTCTTTCTCTTCTCTGATTTCTGTGGCTAGGACTTGCAAAACTATGTTGAATAATAGTGGTGAGAGTGGGCAACCTTGTCTTGTTCCCAGTCTTAGTGGAAATGGTTTCAGTCTTTCACCATTGAGAACAATGTTCGCTGTGGGTTTGTCATATAAGGCCTTTATTATGTTGAGGGAAGTTCCTTTTTTGCCTACATTCTGGAGGGTTTTTATCATAAATGGGTGTTGAATTTTGTTGAAAGCTTTTTCTGCATCTATTGAGATGATCATATGGGTTTTATCCTTAAGTTTGTTAATATGGTGTATCACACTGATTGATTTGCATATATTGAAGAATCCTTGCATTCCTGGGATAAACCCCACTTGATCATGGTGTATGATCCTTTTAAACTGCTGCTGCATTCTGTTTGCTAGGATTTTGTTGAGGATTTTTGCATCTATGTTCATCAGTGATATTGGCCTCTAGTTTTCTTCCTTTGTGATATCTTGTCTGCTTTTGGTATCAGGGTGATGGTGGCCTCGTAGAATGAGTGTGGGAGTCTTCCTCCCTCTGCTATATTTTGGAAGAGTTTGAGAAGGATAGGTGTTAGTTCTTCTCTAAATGTGTGATAGAATTTGCCTGTGAAGCCGTCTGGTCCTGGGCTTTTACTTGTTGGAAGATTTTTAATCACAGTTTCAATTTCAGTGTTTGTGATTGGTCTGTTTATATTTTCTATTTCTTCCTGGTTCAGTCTCGGAAGGTTGTGCTTTTCTAAGAATTTGTCCATTTCTTCCAGGTTGTCCATTTCATTGGCATATAGTTGCTTGTAGTAATCTCTCATGATTCTTTGTATTTCTGCAGTGTCAGATGTTACTTCTCCTCTTTCATTTCTAATTCTGTTGATTTGGGTCTTCTCCCTTTTTTTCTTGATGAGTCTGGCTAATGCTTTATCAACTTTGTTTATCTTCTCAGAGAACAATATCTTTGCAATTGTTTCCTTCATTTCTTTTTCACTTATTTCTGACCTGATCTTTATGATTTCTTTCCTTCTCCTAACTTCGGGGGTTTTTTGTTCTTCTTTCTCTAATTGCTTTAGGTGTAAGGTTAGTTTGTTTATTTGAGGTGTTTCTTGTTTCTTGTGGTAGGACTGTATTGCTATAAACTTCCCTCTTAGAACTGCTCTTTTTGCATGCCATAGGTTTGGGGTCATCGTGTTTTCATTGTCATTTGTTTCTAGGTATTTTTTGATTTCTTCAGTGATCTCTTGTTTATTAAGTAGTGTATTGTTTAGTCCCCGTGTCTGTATTTTTTACAGATTTTTTCCTGTAATTGATATCTCGTCACATAGCGTTGTGGTCAGAAAAGATACTTGATACAATTTCAATTTTCTTAATTTTACCAAGGCTTGATTTGTGGCCCAAAGTATGATCTATCCTGGAGAATGTTCCCTGAGCACTTGAGAAGAACGTGTGTTCTGTTGTTTCTGGATGGAATGTCCTAAAAATATCAATTAAGTCCAACTTGTTTAATGTATCATTTAAAGCTTGTGTTTCCGTATTTATTTTCATTTTGGATGATCTGTCCATTGGTGAAAGTGGGGTTGTTCAAGTCCCCTTACTATGATTGTGTTACTTTCCATTTCCCCTTTTATGGCTGTTAACATTTGCCTTATATATTGAGGTACTCCTATGTTGGGTGCATAAATATTTACAGTTGTTATACCTTCTTCTTGGATTGATCCCTTGATCATTAAGCAGTGTCTTTTTTGTCTCTTGTAATAGTCTTTATTCTGAAGTCTATTTTGTGTGATATGAGAATTGCTACTCCAGCTTTCTTTTGATTTCCATTTGCATGGAATATCTTTTTGCATCCCTTCACTTTCAGTCTGTATGTGTCCCTGGTCTGAAGTGGGTCTCTTGTAGACAGCATATATATGGGTCTTGTTTTTTTTATCCATTCAGCCAGTCTATGCCTTTTGGTTGGAGCATTTAATCCGTTTACATTTAAGGTAATTAACAATATATATGTTCCTATTGCCATTTCCTTAATTGTTTGGGGTTTGTTATTGTAGATCTTTTCCTTCTGTTGTGTTTCCTGCCTAGAGAAGTTTCTTTAGCATTTGTTGTAAAGCTGGTTTGGTGGTGAATTCTCAGCTTTTGCTTGTCTGTAAAGGTTTTAATTTCTCCATCGAATCTGAATGAGATCCTTGCAGGGTAGGGTAATCTTGGTTGTAGGTTTTTCCCTTTCATCACTTTAAATATGTCCTGCCACTCCCTTCTGGCTTGCAGAGTTTCTGATGAAAGATCAGCTGTTAACCTTATGGGGATTGCCTTGTATGGTATTTGTTGGTTTTCCCTTGCTACTTTTAATATATTTTCTTTGCATTTAATTTTCAGTGGTTTGATTAATATGTGTCTTGGTGTGTTTCTCCTTGGATTTATCCTGTATGGGTCTCTCTGAGCTTCCTGGACTTGATTCACTATTTCCTTTCCCATACTAGGGAAGTTTTCAACTATAATCTCTTCAAATATTTTCTCAGTCCCTTTCATTTTCTCTTCTTCTTCTTGGACCCCTATAGTTCGAATGTTGGTGTGTTTAATGGTGTCCCAGAGGTCTCTGAGACTGTCCTCAGTTCTTTTCATTCTTTTTTCTTTATTCTGCTCTACAGTAGTTATTTTCACTATTTTATCTTCCAGGTCATTTATCCGTTCTTCTGCCTCAGTTATTCTGCTATTGATTCCTTCTAGAGAATTTTTAATTTCACTTATTCTGCTGTTCATCATTGTTTGTTTGCTCTTTAGTTTTTCTACATCCTTGTTAAACGTTTCTTGTATTTTCTCCATTCTATTTCCAAGATTTTGGATCATCTTTACTATCATTACTCTGAATTCTTTTTCAGGTAGACTGCCTATTTCCTCTTCATTTGTTAGGTCTGGTGGGTTTTTACCTTGCTCCTTCATCTGCTGTGTGTTTCTCTGTCTTCTCATTTTGCTTAACTTACTGTGTTTGGGGTTTCCTTTTCACAGGCTGCTGGCTCATAGTTCCCGTTGTTTTTGGTGTCTGCCCCCAATGGGTAATGTTGTTTCAGTGGGTTGTGTAGGCTTCCTGGTAGAGGGGACTAGTGCCTGTGTTCTGGTGGATGAGGCTGGATCTTGTCTTTCTGGTAGGCAGGACCACGCCCAGTGGTGTGTTTTGGGGTGTCTGTGAACTTATTATGATTTTAGGCAGCCTCTCTGCTAATGGGTGGGGTTGTGCTTGTATCTTGCTAGTTGTTTGGCATAGGGTGTCCAGCACCATAGCTTGCTGGTCATTGAGTGAAGCTGGGTCTTAGCACTGAGATGGAGATCTCTGCGAGAGCTTTTGCCAATGGATATTACGCGGAGCCCAGAGGTCTCTGGTGGATCAGTGATCTGAACTTGGTCCCCCCACCTCAGAGGCTCAGGCCTGACACCCGGCCAGAGCACCAAGACCCTGTCAGCCATGCGGCTCAGCAGAAAAGGGAGAAAAAAAGAAGAAGGAAAAAAACATAATAAAATAGTTATTAAAATAAAAAATTATTAAAAATAAAATATTAAAAATTAAAAAAGAGAAAAAAGGAAGAAAGGAGAGCAATCAAAGCAAAAATCAAATCCACCAATGATAACAAGCGCTGAAAAGCATAATAAAAAATTTTAAAAAAGAAACCAAAAAAAAGAAGAAACAAAAGACAGACAGACAGAACCCTAGGACAAATGGTAAAAGCAAAGCTATACAGACAAAATCACACAAAGAAGCATACACATACACACTCACAAAAAGAGAAAAAGGAAAAAAATATATATATGGTTGCTCACGAAGTCCACCACCTGAATTTTGGGATGATTCATTGTCTATTCATGTATTCCACAGATGCAGGGTACATCAAGTTGATTGTGGAGATTTAATCCACTGCTCCTGAGGCTGCTGGGAGAAATTTCCCTTTCTCTTCTTTGTTCACACAGCTCCCGGGGTTCAGCTTTGGATCTGGCCCAGCCTCTGCACGTTGGTCGCCTGAGGGCATCTGTTCTTCGCTCAGACAGGACAGGGTTAAAGGAGCAGCTGCTTTGGGGGCTCTGGCTCACTCAGGCTGGGGGGAGGGAGGGGCATGGAGTGCGGGGCGGGTCTGCGTTGGCAGAGGCCAGCGTGACGTTGCACCAGCCTGAGGCACACCGTGTGTTCTCCCGGGAAAGTTGTCCCTGGATCACAGGACCCTGGCAGTGGCGGGATGCACAGGCTTCCGGGAGGGGAGGTGTGGGTGGTGACCTGTGCTTGCACACAGCTTCTTGGTGGCTGCAGCAGCAGCCTTAGCGTTTCATGGCCGTCTCTGGTGTCCGTGCTGACAGCCGCGGCTCGCGCCCATCTCTGAAGCTCATTTAGGCAGTGCTCTGACTTGCCTCTCCTCCCGCACCCCGACACAATGGTCTCTTGCCTCTTAGGCAGATCCATACTTTTTCCTGGACTCCCTCCTGGCTAGCTGTGGTGCACTAGCCCCCTTCAGACTGTGTTCACGCAGCCAGCCCCAGTCTGTTCCCTGGGTCCGACCTCCGAAGCCCGAGCCTCAGCTCTGAGCCCCCGCCCGCCCCAGCGGGTGAGCAGACAAGCCTCTCAGGCTGGTGAGTGCTGGTCAACACCGATCCTCTGTGCAGGAATCTCTCCGCTTTGCCCTCTGCACCCCTGTTGCTGCGCTCTCCTCCATGGCTCCAAAGCTTCCCCCTGGCCCACCCTGTCTCCACCAGTGAAGGGGCTTCCTAGTGTGTGGAAACTTTTCCTCCTTCACAGCTCCCTCTCTGAGGTGCAGGTCCCGTCCCTATTCTTTTGTCTCTGTTTTTTCTTTTTTCTTTTGCTCTGCCCAGGTACGTGGGGAGTTTCTTGCCTTTTGGGAAGTCTGAGTTCTTCTGCCAGCGTCCAGTAGATGTTCTGTAAGAGTTGTTCCACATGTAGATGTATTTCTGATGTATTTGTGGGGAGGAAGGTGATCTCCGCGTCTTACTCTTCCGCCATCTTGAAGGTCTCAATATTATTTGAGTGCATGATATGTATCAGGTGTTGCCACAAAAATACATGATCACTCAAATTCTCAGCAATTCTGCACGATAAGAAGTATTACCTCATTTTTATAGATGAGAGAGCTGAGGTTCCTCAACATATGATTGCCTAAGGCCACCATCAACCATTAAATACAGGGAAGAGGAACTATTTATTTATTTAGTTAGTTATTTAGCTGTGCTGGGTCTTAGTTTTGGCACGTGGGATCTTTAGCTGCGGCATGCTTGTGGCATGTGAACTCTTAGGTGCAGCATGTGGGATCTAGTTCCCTGACCAGGGATCGTACGCAGGCCCCATGCATTGGGAGCTCAGAGTCTTAGCCACTGGACCACCAGGGAAGTCCCAAGAGGAACTATTATTATGAAAACTTCCTATATTCTAGTTGTTTTATATACATGCAACCCTTGTAGTTACCCTGTGAGTTAGGTGTCATCTGTAATGTATAGGTAAAGAGTTTCCCACTCATCCCCTCCATTTTCTAGCATCTACAACGGAGCACCAGGCACACAGCAGGCACCAGTGAATGGATACATGGGTGACAGTGCCCCTCAGCAAATATGGGTTTCCACATGGATACAAAATAGCCATTTAAATGTCTCATCAAACTTATGTCCTTCAAAAGAAAAAAAGAACTCTAAAATGTTCAGGTTTAAGAAACAAAAGCAAAACTTTAAAATACAAGTGATCACTTGCAGTCATTTTCAGATGTCCATCAGCTCTCTGAAAGCAGTCTCCTTGGTAAAGAATTACAACAGCATCATATTGATGGTGGGAGGGGATGTACATAGTAAATATATTACCTTAATACACAGTTTCCTCTCAAATTTAATCCTAAAATCATTACACATTATTTACAAATTTCAAGATGTTATCTCACTGTATCATGGGCTCCATAATAAGTAAAGACTAATGTTTAAAAAAAGATGAATAAGACAAATAATTTCAAGGCCAAGTACTTGTCGCTTGTAGATTAAATTTGCAAATCTATTCATTTAGCACACTCAATTGGGAAGATGGGAGATACAGAGTTAGTCCCCTAAGTGACCTTTTCCTGAGAAATAATTAATTGGCATGTGCTGTGCTTTGTTAAAGAAAGCAAACACCCTTCATGAATATGAATTTAATGCCTTTTGAAACAAATAGATCTAGATTTTTTAACCACTTCCTCCTTTTTTTGGTCTCTGCATTTTTGAGAAACCTAAACAAAATTCTATTTAGTCAATATAAGTTTTCACAAACAAATAAAAAGCTTCTGGAACCAGTCTCCTATTCATGGGTTTCCATGAACAATTACTGGAGATGTGACCACAGTGTGTATAACTCATGTGCAAGGTATTCAAAATGCGTCAGAAATGAGGAATGTCTGAAAAACACTTGATTCACGATCTCCATTCACAGAAGCCAAAGACAGAGCTAGAGACAAAACTAAACGTTCAGTTTCTATAGCAGAGGGAAACATAAGTATTATGATATTGTATTTAATGCAGACTACAAATAAAGAGGAGGGGATATCCCACCTGCCTTGCCTTTCCCTTTCTCTCTTCCTGAGGAGCAAAATGCGAAACCTGAAGGCCTGGGACATGTTTGGGACTCTATGATAGCAAACACAACAAACAACCATGAAACATTTAAATTGTTTGTGTGCGTGTGTTTTATTAGGATACTGGAAGAGCTACTACTTCTTGAAACAATGTGGGACAAATCTTGATGTGCAAGAAATTTTAAGGCTGAGGAAATCCACATAAACAACTTTTAAAACATGAAGAAAAAAAGCCTTAGGTGAGAAAGAGGTGTGGGGGGGGAGAGAGAGAGAGAGGGAGAGAGGAAAGGAAGGGGTGGAGGAGGGAGAAGGGAGGAGGAGGGAGAAAGAGAAATAGAAGAAGATTAATCTTCACACAGTTTATTATGTAAGGCAAAATGCTTGGTAGTTATTATTTGCCCAGACTATTTAAGACAAATGAGTCTATCTCCTGATGAAGGGGGGGTGGGTGGAGAGAAGAAAAAGGAGAGAGAGATTGAGAGAGAGAGAATGGCTCCGTCCATTTTAAACTTAATCAGTATCCATGGTGACGTATTTCTCCAAAATAATAAAATGGATTAAGCAGGAGCTAAGAGAGAAAAGAGGGCGACCATTTTATGCAGCCCCCCACAAGCCCAATTCGGATGAAATATACACAACATAAGAATGTCTGCTGGCAAGTAGCCACAGGAAGAGCCCCTGGAAGATTAAAGCTGTGGCCATAACATTAACAAAGTACAAACCACACTGAATTAATGAGCACTGGAGATAGACATTCAGTGGAGTCTTAATTTATTTTCCTTTTCTAGCTCATCCTTTAAGAAAATGACAGTGTCTTCTTATCGATTTTACACTCAGAGATCAATCAGAATTGCCCTGACTCAGACAAAATTTACAGCAGGCTCTGACACCGCCCCGAGCATGTGGGCTCAAACAGACATTACAAGGAAGCAATAGATCATGTTTGTATGTAGAGCTTGACATGCTTAAAAATAAGCTAATCTGTAGTGGAATTTCCTTCTTTTTGACAAGTTGCTCTGCCCAGCTCTTCGGCCCCTTGTTATGAATTTCTCTCTGGGCTCCACTATTAATTATAACATGCGAAAAGGATTCATGTATTTAGGCCCTGAGGGAGGTCCTCTGATCTGCAGTTTTAGATAAAATATAAACTAACAGATCACTCCTACTTAAACAATGTGAAATGTCACTCTGAGGCACTCCATAAAAAAAAAAGCTAGAGGTGTTCTGTCAAGAGCTATGATCAATTCTGACAACCCAACAATATCAGGGCTAAATGATGGGCCTGTACATTCCTAAACAGCCCCCAGTGGAAATTGCCGTATCCGGAAGCTCTTTTGTGCAAGTAACTAGCTGTATTAAATGCAATAATTACAGAAAAGACACTGATGTGGTGCTCAGGCGGTTGTTGGCTAACCTGACTTGTTTCCACAACACCATTTATCTTGTAACTGGGGCCACGTGTGCCCTGACTCGACACATTGGAGCAAAAGTCTATGGAGCTTCCCTTTCCAAGCCCACAAGAGGTTCTGGCTCACAGTATGCCAGTGGAGAGAATTATTCTGGGAGGCATTTGCTCATCAGGGACCGAGGAGAAACATGGAAACAGTTGCCTGGGGAAAAAGCATTTTGTGTGTGGATCTGGCTGCAATGTGGCTGCCTCTGCCAGCAGCTCAACTCCAGGGAAAGCCCTTGCTGGCTGGGTGAAAGGCCTGCTTCCGCCCAAGGCATGTGGCACCTAAGCCCCCAGCAGACGCAGGCGCTGAACAAAAGACAGTGGAATAGATCCAGTGACACCTTTTCCTTACGACTGATTGACCAATAGTATAAGACGGTGTTACTCTATACTGTTACCTGGAAGGAAATGAAACCATTTAGGTATCAGAATGTTTATCTTAACAAAGCAAGTGATTTACCGCAGTTGGGGAGACCTCTCTGGGATCACTGTTTATGACCATATCACAAAAGAATGACAACTAACTTTAAAATGCATGTGGAGAGCAACACAGACATTCTCTCCTATATGGAGGAATGCCACAATTCCTAGAGTTTGATTCTTAAAGTTATCTTTTTCTTAAACCTGCACACTAGAATATAGATTGATATCTGAGAAATTTTCAAATGGTTAAGGAGGTAAATTCACAAAGGACTTCTCTAACTTCCTGTAAAAGAAAACACCACTGCATTAAGGCTCAAGGTATTTCAAGGAGCGCGTTTTTATTTTGCTTTGTTTTTGCTATAAACACCCATACATGGACCTTGACATTTTATTTTGCCAGGAGATAATAAATATCCATAAAATCATACCCAATAGCACCAAACATAATTTAAAACTATTTACTGAGAAACTCCTCTGTGCCAAGCTCTGATAGACGCTGAGGATACAGATGAGGAAGTTATGACCACTTCCTAAGCTGAATGTAAGTGGGAGAAAGAGACAGGTCAACAATTATCTTAATACACTGTAATAAGTTTTTCATAAAAGTATGCAGTGCTACGGAAACACTGTTGAAAGGGATCCACACTGCTTGGAGAAGAAAGAGGCTTTCCAGAAAATAACAAAGAAAAAATAACAAACATTTCATTTGGACCTTGAAAGATGAGCAGAAAAAAAAAGAAAGAAAGGAAGAATGATGAGCAGAAATTTTCCACGGTGACCTGGGAGAATGGAGAAGAAAGGTGTCCTTGTCAGTGCGAACAGCACGAGCAGAGAGAGGTATGGAGGTGTGAGAGTGTCCTGCACTCTCAGGACATGGAGGTGTGAGGTCCCGCAACAGGAAGTACTCAGGGAGACCAACACAAAGAAGGATGGCAGAGGAGGAGGTAGGATGGACGTTAGGTTAGGTGAGTTCACAGGTCTCCAGGAACAGAGACAATGCGGAGCCTGTGTGTATGTGGCAGGGAGCAGGGAACACACACACGTGCACACATACACATGAACCTGTTTAGAAGGAGCTTAGCATGACTGTTTCCCAGAATAAGAACTCTGGCAAAAGTGTCAAAGGGACCAAGGACACGGCTGAGATAGTTCAGGCAAGGGATGCTCAAGCCTTCATTTCCAGGTGGGTTTGCTATATTTATATGTCCTCCAAATGCTTTCTCGATCTGGGCAGATTAGTTTCTCCTGCTCAAATTTTGTAAATAGCCATTTTCTCCCTGTGAGTAATTTTGTTGTGCTTGTTCTAGAAAAAGGTTACAGACCCCTGATCTCTGAGAAAGGTGAGGGAGTGCAGTGGTTGAGTGCCCAGACTCTGGAACCATAATGATTCGCTTCAACGCTTAGCCCCACCTCTTATTTGTGGTTTGACTTTGGGAAGTTGCTTAGCTTTGCTGTGCCAGGTGCTGTCCAGTGTAAGATGGCGATAATAATGGCACCTACCCTTTACGCTTGTGAGAATCAAATTAGTTCACACATTAAGTGCTTAGAGTAGCATCTAAATTGCCAGATCTCTTTGTCAAATTTGAAGAGGGGTTTCAAAATTAGCATAATGGAAAATTATCTAGATCTAAATATTATAATATGATCAAATAAGTTGATTGGTGATTTCAGGGAGGTCTCCCAAATTGCTCCAAATCATTTTATTCTTAAGGTAGACATTCTGATACCTAACTGGGTCTTTCCAGGTAGGTCTAAATCTCTTGATCTAAATATTGCTCTCCATGATGATTCAGATACATTTTAATATACACTGGAGCTGTTATAAAATATCATGGATCTAGAACCTGAGGTTGCTGAGTCCTGGCAGAAAACCAGGAGGGTAATTAAAACTTGTCAGACACAGGGACTTCCCTGGTGGTGCAGTGGTTAAGAATCCACCTGCCAATACAGGGGACACGGGTTTGAGCCCCGGTCTGGGAAGATCCCACATGCCGCAGAGCAACCAAGCCCGTGTGCCACAACTACTGAGCCTGCGCTCTAGAGCCCGTGAGCCACAACTACTGAGCCCACATGCCACAACTACTGAAGCCTGCACACCTAGAGCCTGGGCTCCGCAACAAGAGAAGCCCATGCACTGCAACAAAGAGCAGCCCCTGCTCACCACAACTAGAGAAAGCCCACGCTCAGCAACGAAGACCCAACACAGTCAAAAATAAAATAAATAAATAAATAAATTTATTTTAAAAAAAACTGTCAGGCACACACAATGCTGTTCCATGCCTCCCTCCACATCCACAGCAGAGAAAAACCAGCAAGAATGCTGCTCCAGAGAGTAAATGTTCTAAAAGACAAGATAAGGATAGACAAAGTCACAGCGGATCACCTCTGAAATGCAAGAAAGACAGGTGATTCCACCACATCCGTATGAACATGATGTAAATGTGGTGTTGTTTAAATTGGAATTTGACTTAACAGTTGACAATAAGATGAAATATCAAGGACTGTGCACAAGATCTCCAATAGTATACTTGAACATATGTCAAATGTATAACTTAATATTTCAAAGTCTATTAACTTGTAGACTAAAACAAATGGTTTTAAAATGGATGGCACAACAATATAGGTATCTACTACCTTCAGATTTCTGTGGCCTGTAGACTCAGTCTCCCCTCTTCAAGTTTTTTCAGATAATCAAACATTACTTTATGTTATCATTCCAAAGTGATGGCTAGGTAACCAGTACTCTTTTTATGATGTTACTCTCAGGCACGTTAACTCACTGGCTTTGCTTCAATTTCTTCTTATACAGAAGGATTAATTCTTTTTAAAATAAAAAAAAACTTGGTGGTTTTCTTACATTCATTCATTCATAGTTGTGGTAGAAAAACATGTAACAGAAAATTTACCATCTTAAACCATATTAACGGTACATTTCAGTAGTGTTAAGTATATTTCTATTGTTATACTACCATTACCACCAACTATCCACTTAACTCTTTTCATCTTGTAAGACTGAAACTCCATACCTATTAAACAGTTATCTATTTCACCCAGCCCCTTGCAATCACCATTCTACTTTCTGTCTCTATGATTTTGACTAAGTATCTCATATAAGTGGAGTCATACAGTATTTATCTTTCTGTGACTGGTTTATGTTCACTTGGCATAAAGAGATACCATAATAAGATTCTACCTCATGTCCATTAGGATCGTTACTATCAAAAACAACCAGCAGACAATAACAAATGTTGGCAAAGATACAGAGAAATTGAACTGTTGGTGAAAAATGTAAAATGCTGCAACTGCTCTGGAAAATATTATGGTGGTTCCTCAAAAAACTAAAAATAGAATTACCATATGATCCAGCAATTTCATTTCTGGGTATATACCCAAAAGAACTGAAAGCAAGAACTTAAGCAGATATTTGTATACCTATGCTCAAAGCAGCTTTCTTTACAGTAGCTAAAACATGGAAGCAACCGAGTGTCCATCAATAAGTGAATGAATAATCAAAATGTGGTATACGCATACAATGGAATATTATTCAGCCCTAAAAGGGAATGAAATTCTGACACATGCTGCAACATGGATGCACCTTAAGGACAAAGACTGATTTTTGCAGATTACTACCACTGCCACCTCACCCATACCTGAGGTTGTTGTGGATACCAAATGAATTGTGCACTCATGAAATACTCATACTGTACAATACACAAACGGACAGGTAACTGAAGGCAAGTACTTATTTTACCTCTAAACTTTTCACTTTCGTACAAGGAATACACAGATGTTTACATTTGCTCAGCCAAATGGTAGAAGAGTTATCCTTTTTCCCTTATCTAGCCTCATAACAAATATTCAGCTGCATTTCCTTTGTTAGAACCAATTCACAGTATATTAATGAAAACTATATTAGTAGTTTATTACATTAGTGAATACTCTGAAATAATGGATGCTTGACAGTTTCTCTTTCTTTGTGACTTTATGGGTCTTTGGTTCTTTCTTATATATTTATATACTCTACAGTGTATATATAAGTTTCATTTTTAACTTCTGAATTAAATATTATAAAGTTGCATAAGAGAAGGAACTACTGAACAGATAAACTGTTATACTAAAGTGAACATAACTTGACCCCAATCACAAAATTTAATAATGTTTTGCTATGTAGCATGTAATCATACCTAGTTTAATTTAAATCAGTGCTACTGTGAATATATTATAAAGATCTGGTCCATAAAGTGATGAGATGAAGTTATATTAATTCATTCATTCTTTTAAAAAATTCAACCCATAAATGTATACTGAGAACTTCATGTGTTCTCTGTGTGAGTCAGCCACTGGATCCTACTTTTATTTTTATCCTAAGAGATATTTCCATATGTTCACTATCCTTCCCATAAAAATCCTATTTCCATTCCTTTGTCCTATCATGTTCATTTGCCTTATGAAATCATTGTTTTATCAATTTGTTCTATACATTGTCTTTTCAGAATGAAGTTCCAATGTCTTTTGGCCATTGAAAGCATTCTTTCTGTGGCAAGAGATAGCAGAAGAAATAATGCTTCTGAAATATCTCCTAAACTAAGTTCAACTAACCCCACTTAATTTCTTCCCAGGTAAAATGTTTCCTGTTTGCCAATTAACTTTGTTTGCCTTCTTTAGCAACTTAATTACTGTTCAGTGGTATAAGGTAAGCAACCCAAAATGGGTGGATTTAAAAGGTACAAGGGATGTAGAAAATTACTGAAATTTGCTAATTTGCTGTCAGTCCCTTCCCAGAGGTTTGCTTTCCATCTCTCTGCCTCTCTTGTCATTTTTTCTCTTGGTGATTCAGACTCTCCTAAACTTCAAGGGAAACTCCCATATGGATAATGTTCCATTTGATTTTTGTCTGTGCTAAGGGTCCCCCATTATGCAAATACTCAGGAATTGCCTTAACTTATAAATCAGATGTTTTTTGAAAATGAGTGGGATAATTAACTAAATATTCTTTGTGTTATTTTATTTTACTTTTTTTCCTTATCACACAATTAATACACATTCATTGTAGAAAATACAAATAAAGAAAGATAAGGCTTCAAAATCATCCACAAATCTTAACCTTACACCCAGAAATAATCACTAACAACAGTGTATGTGATTCTGGTCTTTTTATGTATCATGTTTATATATTTTTAAATATGTCTATGTTTGCATATATCTATATTTATGTCTTCAATGAGATAGTAATGTGAAGCTATTTTGCATCTTTTAAGTAAATACTTTTTCACCAACTTCTTTTCCATTTGATAGATACTTCCTTTCATTTTGTATTATGGAAGGACTATAGTTAACCAAACTCCTATTACTGGTCTTTCAGGTTATATTCAAATCTTTGGTATTATAAACTATTAACATTGTAGACTAAGTTTTGTCCATAATCTTATTTCCCTAGTGTACTTTTCTAGAAAGTAAAAATATTTGGTGAAAGAAATTGTTGGTAATTTTTTCAGGGTACGCTCTACGTTTTTTTCCAGAATAACTGAAGGTTGAGAAACGGATCCACTGAGTATCTATTTAAGTATCTTGTATTTCTGTGAAGGCAGAGTGAACTCCATTGAGAACATCTGGACTCCCCATTTTCTTCCCACTTGGGGCAACTCTGACTTTCTTAGGAGATCATAATGGTGAAGCAAGCAACAAGTGCCTAGAAATATAGACTGAACTATATAAAACTGCTACTTTTGTAGCTCAGAAATGGTTGAAAGTTGACAACTTCATGTTGTTCAAAGTTAAGTCACTTTATCCAGTAGTGAAATAGCCTTTTTTCTGGCCCTCCTCACTTAGAGCATTTTGCTATTCTGATGTGTTTTGGTGCCCTGAGCAATTTTTATTTTGAGGCTTGTGATAGAAAACATTGTCGTATCAAAAGTAGTTAACTGGCTTCAGTACAGTATATGCATTAAGTCAAATAAAATATCCCCCCAAACTTAAGTAGGCTCTAAGTATGTCCGTAACAACTCTAAATTGTATTGAAGGAGAGTAATAAGAATGCTCAAATGTAGTTTAAAGATGTGCATGTTAGTTGAGAGGATGTTCTGATTTCATTTTAAGTAAGAAACTATTTCAAAGCATCTGTGTATTCTGAGCCACCTAAATAGATAAAGGCCAGCAGTTATACCCTTGACTCAGAATTTACAATTATGGAAGTTCTACATTGGCATGCTGTGCGGGCCACCGTAAAGGTACTGTAACATACGCCTGTGAAGGAAAATATAGAACTTTCATGCATCAAATGAGCAAGGCTTGACAGGCAGCTCCATTTTGATATGGGTCATGCTGCTGATAACTACTGCACTTTTTAAAGGTTACATTTTAAAGGTTACATTAATGCTGAAGTTGTGCATGAAGATGAGTACCCTGTGTAACCATAAGCTTTATATTTCACTCATCTCCTGTCATCTCAAAAATATAGTTAGTGATACAAGTGGGACATAACATTTTGAAAAGCTCACTTGGCATGATAAGAACTTACCCAACCAAAGCACTGTTTTTTTCTGAGTAGTAATTCCATTAAGGGGAAAAAAAATCCACATGACCTTATTTCTTTCCTATCTTCTTTCAATCATACCACAATATTATGAAACAAATTGCGACTAACAGTGAGGCTGTCATATTCAGGAATGAAATGGGTGAGCCTATAAAGGCAAGTGATTGGCACAGTACAAGTTTCTTTTTATCAATTATACCACTCAACAAAATACTAATGTTTTAAAGGGCTCTACAAAGTCATGAACTAAGATGCAACCCATTCATCCGTTGAATACTAGGATGTCCTCATGGAGATTCTTCCTAGAGCTTACCAATAAACACATCAGAAATTCAATAACTATAGATCATAATTCCTGCCTGCAAATAGCTAGGTTTTGTCCATGAATTTCATGAGGGGCTGGTATTCTTACCTATAAAATAGAGATATCAATGTCCAATTTCACAACAAAAATACGTATCAATATTATTAAAATCAACCTGATAAGGCATGAACCCTAGTTTTAAAATCTGTATCTGTTTACAATTTCAGAATCTTCATAAATATCCCCCACCAAACACTTGTCACTTTGATACATTTTAAAAAGTGACTTATTTGTTCAGTAAATATGTATTGAGCACCTGTTTTATACTAGGTACTGTGCTAGATATTGAAGATAAAGCAGGGAACTGGACAGAAAGAGCCTCGTTTTGTTGTGTTTTCATTCTCTGAGAGTAAAACATTGAACTGAATGAAAAACAGAGAGAAAGACATTGCATCTTTGGTTTCATTTCTGATCACTATTGCTCACCAAGAGTCCCCAGAGCAAAGTTTAAGATTGGGTTATTGAGCAGAGTGGTTTTCAAACTCTGTTCACTGGAGTCCTATGGGTCTATGGATGGGAATTAGGAGGAGGAGTGCAGAGGGATGAGCAGGGTATGTAAGACCCCCAACCATCCCCCTAAGATTCCACCACAGCAGTCCCACTT
Source organism: Phocoena phocoena (assembly GCF_963924675.1). NCBI lineage: Eukaryota > Metazoa > Chordata > Mammalia > Artiodactyla > Phocoenidae > Phocoena > Phocoena phocoena. Next base: position 32,751,829 of record NC_089227.1, read on the forward strand.
TTAACGGTTTTATATACTATAAAATTTTATTTGGGAGATGAAGCATTCTGTTATTTGTTATTAAAAGGAAAAAACTCTCTGGATTAACAAATCTTTCCAGATATGACTATTGAGAAAGAATAATAAATAGATTTCTTTAAGGTGTTAAAATAGTAGCACACCAAGGGTTCAAACACAGGTCTCCCGAATTAGTCAAGGGCTCTTTGTACTTTGCTCCTGAATTGCTCCGGCATATACTCAGTCACCAGTTGGGTAACTTGCAATTTTTAACTTTTGAAAATTACAATCCTAGAGCTAGAAAAATGTTAAGAATTATCTACTGCAACCCCGCATGCTATATAAGAGTTTCTCAAACTGTGGCTTGTGATCCATTAGTTGGACAACAGATTGAATTAGTGGATAGGAACCAACATATTTTTTTCTTTTTTTTTTTGCTTTACGCGGGCCTCTCACTGTTGTGGCCTCTCCCGTTGCGGAGCACAGGCTCGGGACACGCAGGTTCAGCGGCCATGGCTCACGGGCCCAGCCGCTCCACGGCATGTGGGATCCTCCCAGACCGGGGCACGAACCCACATCCCCTGCATCAGCAGGCGGACTCTCAACCACTGCGCCACAAGGGAAGCCCTATTATTTCAGTGGAAGAGAAGAAACCAGAAAATATCAGAATGCATACCATGTGGGATAAAGGTAAGAGTTATTTCATGAAATTTGTGTAAAATATACATGTATACATAAAATATATATATGTACATATGTATGTGTGCATATATATATATATATATGTATACATATATACAAGATCATGAATAAAATGTATTTCTTACGGAGGGTCATGATCAAAAACACTCAAACACCATTGATATATAGGGATCCCTTTACCCTTATTCAAAGATGAAGACTCTAGTAACAGAGCCACGGAGCTCTCATCCCTTCCCTAGGTAACCATTTGTAGTTCTACTAGATCAAGACAGTTATATAGCATTATCCCTTGATCACGTTATATTTTTGTCCATTAACCATTCCTCATTTTTTTAACAGCTGCCCTGTGATAATTTCTAGACCTTCCTCCATCGTGTATGTTGTTAGTGGCTTTGTTAGAATGAGACGTCCTTAAATTTTAAATAAACCTCCTAGGAGCACCTCAATACATAAGGCAAATGCTAACAGCTATAAAAGAGGAAATCGACAGTGACACAATAATAGTGGGGGACTTTAACACCTCACTTACATCAATGGACAGATCTCCAGACAGAAAATTAATAAGAAAACACAAGCTTTAAATGACACAATAGACCAGGTAGATTTAATTGATATTTATAGGACATTCCATCTGAAAACAACAGATTACACTTTCTTCTCAAGTGCACACGGGACATTCTCCAGGATAGATCACATCTTGGGTCACAAATCAAGCTTCGGTAAATTTAAGAAAACTGAAATCATATCAAGCATCTATTCTGACCACAATGCTATGAGATTAGAAATAAATTACAGGGAAAAAAACATAAAAAACACAAACACATGGGCGCTAAACAATACGTTACTAAATAACCAAGAGATCACAGAAGAAATCAAAAAATACCTAGAAACAAATGACAATGAAACACAACAACCCAAAACCTATGTGATGCAGCAAAAGCAGTTCTAAGAGGGAAGTTTACAGCAATACAAGCTTACCTCAAGAAACAAGAAAAATCTCAAATAACCTTATGCTTAAAGGAAGTAGAGAAAGAAGAACAAATAAACCCAAAGTTAGTACAAGGAAAGAAATCATAAAGATGAGAGCAGAAATAAATGAAATAGAAACAAAGAAAACAACAGTAAAGATCAATAAAACTAAAAGCTGTTTCTTTGAGAAGACAAACAAAATTGATAAACCTTTAGCCAGACTCATCAAGAAAAAGAGGGAGAGGACTCAAATCAATAAAATTAGAAGTGAAAAAGTAGAAGTTACAATGGACAGCGCAGAAATACAAAGCATCATGAGAGACTACTATGAGCAACTCTATGCCAATAAAATGGACAACTTGGAAGAAAAGGACAAATCCTTAGAAAGGTATAACGTTCCAAGACTGAACCAGGAAGAAATAGAAAATATGAATAGACCAATCACAAGTAATAAAATTGAAACTGTGATTAAAAATCTTCCAACAAACAAAAGCCCAGGACTAGATGGCTTCACAGGTGAATTCTATCAAACATTTAGAGAAGAGCTAACACCCATCCTTCTCAAACTCTTCCAAAACATTTCAGAGGAAGGAACACTCCCAAACTCATTCTACAAGGCCGCCATCACCCTGATACCAAAACCAGGCAAAGATACTACAGAAAAAGAAAATTACAGACCAATATCACTGTTGAATATAGATGCAAAACTCCTCAACAAAATAGGATCAAACAGAATCCAACAACATATTAAAAGGATCAGGGACTTCCCTGGTGGCACAGTGGTGAAGAATCCACCTGCCAGTGCAGGAGACACAGGTTCAAGCCCTGGTCCGGGAAGATCCCACCTGCCGCGGAGCAACTAAGCTCATGCACCACAACTACTGAGCCTGTGCTCTAGAGCCCGGGAGCCACAACTACTGAGCCTGTGTGCCACCACTACTGAAGCCCACGTGCACCTATTGAAGCCTGTGCTTCACAACAAGAGAAGCCACCACAATGAGAAGCCCACACAACGCAATGAAGAGTACCCCCGCTTGCTGCAACTAGAGAAAGCCCACGCACAGCAACGAAGATCCAATGCAGCCAAAAATAAATACATTAAAAAAAAAGGATCATACACCATGATCAAGTGGGATTTATCCCAGGGATGCAAGGATTCTTCAATAAAAGCTAACCAATCAATGTGATACACCATATTAACAAACTGAAGAATAAAAACCACATCAGCATCTCATTAGACGCAGGAAAAGCTTTTGACAAAATTCACCACGAATTTATGATAAAAACACCCCAGAAAGTTGGCATAGAGGGAACTTTCCTCAACATAATAAAGGCCTTATAACTACAAACCCACAGTAAACATCATTCTCAATGGTGAAAAAGTTAAAGCATTTCCTTAAAGACCAGGAACAAGACAAGGATGTCCACTCTCACCACTACTATTCAACATGGTTTTGGAAGTCCTAGCCACAGCAATCAGAGAAGAAAAAGAAATAAAAGGAATACAAATTGGAAAAGAAGTAAAATTGTCACTGTTTGTAGATGGCATGATACTATACATAGAAAATCCTAAAGAGGCCACCAGAAAACTACTACAGTTAATCAATGAATTTGGTAAAGTTGCAGGATACAAAATTAATGCACAGAAATCTCTTGCATTCCTATACACTTACAATGAAAAATCAGAAAAAGAAATTAAGGAAACAATCCCATTCACCACTGCAACAAAAAGAATAAAATACCTAGGAATAAACCTACCTAAGAAGGTAAAATACCTGTAGTCAGAAAACTATAAGACATTGATGAAAGAAATCAAAGATGACACAAACAGATGGAGAGGTATACTATGTGCTTCATTGGAAGAATAAATATTGTGAAAATGACTATACTACCCAAAGCAATGTACAGATTCAATGCAATCCCTGTCAAATTACCAATGGCATGTTTCACAGAACTAGAACAAAAAAATCTTAAAATCTGTATGGAGACACAAAAGACCCCGAATTGCCAAAGCAATCTTGACAGAAAAAAACGGAGCTGGAGGAATTAGACTCCCTGACTTCAGACTATACTACAAAGCTACAGTAATCAAGACAGTATGGTACTGGCACAAAAACAGAAATATAGATCAATGGAATAGGATACAAAGCCTAAGGAAAACATAGGAAGAACACTCTTTGACATAAATCACAGCAAGATCTTTTTTGACACACTTCTTAGAGTAATGGAAATAAAAACAAAAATAAACAAATGGGACCTAATGAAACTTAAAAGCTTTTGCACAACAAAGGAAATTATAAACAAGACAAAAAGGCAACCCTCAGAATGGGAGAAAATATTTGCAAACAAATCAACAGACAAAGGATTAATCCCCAAAATACATAAACAGTTCATGCAGCTCAATATTAAAAAAACAAACAACCCAATCAAAAAACGGGCAGAAGATTTAAACAGACACTTCTCCAAAGAACACATACAGATGGCCAAAAGGCACATGAAAAGCTGCTCAACGTCACTAGTTATTAAAAAAATGAAAATCAAAACTACAATGAAGTATCACCTCATACCAGTTAGAATGGGCATCATCAGAAAATCTACAAACAACAAATGCTAGAGAGGGTTTGGAGAAAAGGAAACCCTCTTGCACTGTTGGTGGGAATGTAAATTGATACAGCCACTATGGAGAACAGTATGGAGATTCCTTAAAAAACTAAAAATAGAATTACCATATTACTCAGCAATCCCACCACTGTGCACATATCCAGAGAAAACCATAATTCAAAAAGACACATGCACCCCAGTGTTCATTGCAGCACTATTTACAATAGCCAGGTCACGGAAACAACCTAAATGCTCACCGACAGACGAATGGATGAAGAAGATGTGGTACCTATATACAATGGAATATTACTCAGTCATAAAAAGGAACGAAATTGGGTCATTTGTAGAGACGTCGATGGATCTAGAGACTGTCATACAGAGTGAAGTAAGTCAGAAGAGAAAAACAAATATCGTATATTAACGCATATATGTGGAATCTAGAAAAATGGTACAGATGAACTGGTTTGCAAAATAGAGACACAGGAAAAAAAAAGAAAGAAAACTATATTAAGTATAAAGATATATACATATATATATGAAAAAAATAAACCTCCTATTACATAATGAAAATAAGGAGCTTCTTGTTTAAAAATTACTAAGAACTTCAGAACAGTGACTGCAGAACATTAAGCTGAGCATGGACAGCTTTTAAGCATAGGGCCCTGTGCTACCACACAGACTGTATGCCCAGGAAGCCAGCCCTGCCTCAAGGTACAGCCTGCTTATTACAAGGTATTCCTGGGTCTTTCAGGGATCACACCTCTATTATTGCAGCTGTGACCACAAGAGTTTGTTATTTCCAGAGCGAGCAGCAACTGCAAAGGTTCCTGGCCTGCAGAAACTCCATCTAGTCTCTGAACACACCAGGAAGAACTCTGCCTGTTTTGTGCATTCTCTTTTGCCCTGGACACACCACCCCCTTGCATCTCTGCTCCTCAGGCATGGAGGTCTTTGATGTGAAATTTCATGCTCAATCTCATGGTAGCCAGACCCATGAGTTATGTGGTGCTCAGGGTTCCAGAGACAGCAGTGTTCAGCATGCCTGGCTACCGAGTTTGTTTCAAAAATGCTCTGTTCAGTGAGCTGCTCATTAAAATGCTGTAAGTTGGTAAGATATCCCTAAAATAGATATTTTTAAAAATCTCAGCAAGTCTGAGATAATATGATGTTATTACTTAGAGTGCTGAAAAAGTCTATCTCACATTTATAAATAAGCCAAAATAAGATAATTTCATCGTAAAATGCTAGAAGCATTCAGGGCTTTACCTTAGAAGGATATCCTAAGTAAGAAAGTCTCAGTCTTTTATTTTAGAAACATTAATCTAAATCGCAAATACTTTAAAACACAGGCCAGTTAAAATTTTAGATTAAATATTCATTGAATGTCAAAATGAAGTTTAGGAATCAAGTCAAGTTAACTATATTCTTAAACAAATTATTATTTTGAAATTTGCCTTATATCTATTAAAATGATAAGTAGAAATAAATATTGGCATATGAAATTTAATGTCTTAAATGTACTGGCACACTTTTTATAATGAACGATCCTAGGTAAAGCAAGTCTCCATTTAATGCAAAATTTTATTCTTCGGTCTGCAACTTTCTGCTTTTTCCACTCCCATTTAAACATACATGGTTCTCAAACTGACTTATTTAATTAAAAGAAAATTCTTTCTTCCAGATAGCACTGCATTCTAAAAGAAGTGCCTTTGTAGCTGACTCCAAAGCATGCCACCAGAATACAAGGCTCTTAGAGAGGAGCTGTGACTCTCACTATGTGCCCCTACAGCGTTGGACTCATAAAAAGTACTCAGCAAATGTTCACTGAATGACTGAATGGATTCCTCTACCCATGTCTCCAAGACTGAAGATTCTCCTTGCTGAGAAATCATCACTCTGGTTCACACACATTTTTGGGTGTGAGAAAAGTAATTGCCCATTTTGGTTTTGGAATGACTTCCCAAATAGCTAAGCATGAGTGAAGGGCATCTCAAAAACATCTCTCCTTAAACATCCTCTTATACAGTACACGTTAAATAGAATGAGTGCCTGTATCATTTGGGACCCAGGCAGAAGTAGTACGTTAAATTTGTCTTGGGGTCCATCTCCCTGGATTTTAACACCATTCTCTCTCCTAAGTCTTGCCTTTCTTTCTCTGCTGCTCAGCTAACTTAAGAAGAGCCCTTGAAAAATCCATCTTAAGAGAAAGAAAGGAAGTATTTTTACATAGGGGTGTCCATCGATAGCTTCTTGCTGCGTGGAAATTTGCTTATGTTGAGATACCAATACCATCTGCTACACCATTATGTGATTGACAATAACGTTTGCCACCCAGAAGCCAAAATGTAATGAATCTTTCATTGGTCAAGAGTCAACTGAAGGGCTTCCCTGGTGGCGCAGTGGTTGAGAGTCCGCCTGCCGATGCAGGGGACATGGGTTCGTGCCCCGGTCCGGGAAGATCCCACATGCCGCAGAGCGGCTGGGCCCGTGAGCCATGGCCGCTCAGCCTGCGCGTCCAGAGCCTGTGCTCCACAGCGGGAGAGGCCGCAACAACAACAAAAAATCATGTTTAATATTTACTTAGGGTTTATAATGAGCCAGCTATTGCACTAAGTACTTGACACCTATTAATCCATTTGATAGTTCCAGTAACTCTATGAGGTAGATACTGCTACCACCCCTGCTTAATAAATGATGAATCTGAGATTCAGGGAGATTAAGCAGCATTTCTAAGATGGTTTGTAAGTAGTGGATCTGGGATTCTAACAGGGATAGTCTGGAAGTCATTACTGGCTTCCAGTTGAACAAGAAGAAGGAGGAGGAGGAGGAGGGGAAAGAGGAAGGAGGGAAGGAGAGAAGGGAAGGGAAGGGTGCATCTTAGAAATTAAGAAAACCAACAAGGGGCTGTGTTATCATTAACAAGCTCCCAAGTGCTGGATCATGCACAGTAAGATTTAGAATTCTCCATAGGTTTCTGTGAAGCCACTTCTTACTATACATCCCTGACTGGGAATCAGTAATAATTCTTGTCTTTACAATCTTTTTTTTCAGTTGACTCTTTTTTTTTTTTTTGCGGTACGCGGGCCTCTCACTGTTGCGGCCTCTCCCGTTGCGGAGCACAGGCTCGGGACGCGCAGGCTCAGCGGCCATGGCTCACGGGCCTAGCCGCTCCACAGCATGTGGGATCTTCCCGGACTGGGGCACGAACACGTGTCCCCTGCATGGGAAGGCGGACTCTCAACCACTGCGCCACCAGGGAAGTCCTAAACATGATTATTTTTACTAGCATATCAAATAGATAATCCTCCCTAAAATATACAGAACCAGTGATTACCAATCTGAATATCTCAGATTGTTGACCCTGTTCCACAAATTTTATTGTCTTGTCTACAGCATACCATTTCCATTTGTTTTGAAATTTTATGATCTTTCTGACGGCGCACCTCAGAAAGATCATTTATTAGTTAGAAATAAGAGTTGTGGGTTATTTTTCTTGTGAGGATATTTCATAGTTTATCTTCTTAAAGAGAAAGAATGAAGGCAACTAAGCTCAGAGAATTTCTGCTTCCTAGGAAGGAATGATGTCATTATGAATGATGAAAGCACATTGCATCATACAAGTTAAAGAAAAGTTTAATATCCATGACTGGTCAGTTAGTAACTGCATGTTCAATCTAGCTTATTCCTTATTCTTGTTTGGAGTAAATGGATGCTGTTTGTTATAAAGGAACATGTGATGAGAGAAAACAGATGATCCTCACAGATTCATGCCCTGCAAGAGTGCAAGGAGTTGCAGCAGTAGTGCAGCACTGAAGGGCACAACACAAGAGATACATTCCTACAACTGTGAGCAAACTGAAAACATTATATTATTTTTTGTTCATAAATGAAATAAGGTATTAAATCTACTCAGGATATTTATTAAATAAAGATGTCATAAATTCTTATATAAATGATCCTTTTCTAAGTTAATATTCCCCCCCCTTACCAATCCTTCAACCCTGTATTAATCTTTGTGGTAAATCCAGAAATTGGTATATGAGTCTGTGTAAAGGGGAAGATACAGATAGAGTGCTCTCCAGCTTCCTGCTCTTTTCCAAGTTTCCCCAACATTTTGATCACTGAGCCTAATATATGATCCTCTGGGATAGAACATGCTGTTACCTGCCATTTAAAAGATTAGAGAATATGCACAAGGCTCCCCACTGGCTGTCCATGGCTGAGTAAGGATTGGAATATTAAACAAGAAAACATCTAGGTTTCTGCTTACATCAATTTGACAAATGTCTCATGTACAAACTCAAAGAACATTTCCTTCATGCTATAATTTACTTGCAGATTACTTGAAGTGGAAACAACTCCCATTTCCCCAACCTCATTCCAGCACCACCCCCTAGCTCCACCAACCCTACTCATTACAGGAAGAAATCTGTTAATTATTCTTACTGCAATTACTCTGAAAGAGCTCTGGACTAAAATGAGGTACTTGCAAACATCAACAAACAAACTCCAACAATAATTCTAGCGTACATTATTTAACAGAGGTGGTAAGAGGGACTGGCTGGATATTTACTATTCCTACAGTATTCAGGTCCCTCTTTCCAAAGGAAGAAGAAGGAGAAGGAGAAATAGTTGCAGGACCGTCTGTGAGCGTTGGCATGCATAAGAATTCTTTTGCACACAGAAGCTGAATCTGAACATCTGAGTTTCTTAAAGTTTTGCATGTAAAACATGAATATCAGTGCCAAATCTGTACCATGTACAAAGAGGTGAAAAGAGGGAAAGATTAAATGACTTCTGGGTACACTCTATTTTCTCAATAACTACTTTAAATATTCTGGAAAATCAGATATTTAGATTCTATGTAAGCCAAGCAGCTTTCCTTCCTTAGTTCAAGAAAGAAAAATTAGAAACTGGGAAACTAAACTCTTCAGGCAGTAGAACACAGGCTCTAGGGCCATACTGCCCAGGTTCATATCCCAGATGCATCACTTATGACCTGCATGTCCTGTGTCAGCCTCTGAATCTCCTCAGCCTCAGTTGCCTCATCTATAAAATGGGAATAATAATAGTACCTTCCCGATAGGATTGGTGGGAGGGTTAAAATGAGATGAGTCAGTTAAAGAGCTTAGCACAGAGCCTGGCACATCATAAGCCTGGGCTCTGTTAGCTGTTGTTGTTGTTATCCATTTCACCATCACAGGACTAAGTACTGGTCTAGAAAGAAGAATGAGGAGAATGATCATTCGCAACCAACCTCTTATAGTAACGCCTGTGCTACTCTATGTTTCCCCCCTATAAATGAAAATAAAATTGTCTTAAAAGTCTTTCCACAAGAGTTATTTAATAAAGTCCCTCCTCAAGGTAAGAGTTTTTCTGGGTCCTGCTCCCAATTAGCAGGACACTCAAAGTTTGGAAACTGAATCATGGGTCTAATTGTTCCAAAAGAATATATGTTGCCTATACAAAATAATAACTGTATTAGACCTCAATATCACAGTGAAATTGGTTGTTATGAACACTTTCATAAGCAGCAGATAATAAACACATTTCTTTGCTTTCAAAGAATAAGATGCTGTGCTGTAAATAAATCATTACATTACATCAAAGGTACTAAAATCAACAATCACCTGATTATCATTGGCAAGCCTTGTCTAAACTCCATTTTTTTCCTAATTAAATGAGAGGATAGAGTAAAAGAAATCTTTGCAAAATGTCCCTCATACAATAGAGTTTCTAACTGTAGGGGGTAGAATGATGCATCCATTTCCACTTACTGTATTAGGGAATGCCTAAATTACTTCTAGCTCCCTTTCTGCACATACACTTATGAGTAATGATATAATTTTCTAAATCACATAAAAATATATAAACAGGATTCAGTACCGTTCTGTGCCTCATTTTTATGAGAATTCATGTGGATGCTAACTTTATAGAATATATCTTATGAGAATTTTTAAAAAGAGGCCTTCTTAGTTCTGTTACAATTCAGGCTATGTATCTGTATTATACATAGTTTTAGCTCTGAACTAATAACATAGTCATGTTTTGCTGTGTTTTGTCATCTATATTCAGAACCTGAGATCATAAAAATTCACTATTTCTCAGCTTGCTCATAACTTTCTCTTATAAAATTAAGCTTTTATTCCAAGTCTTAATATTTGAATCATTTAAGGTTCCTTTTTAAATGCTGAGTAGCCACAAAAACTAGCAATGTAAATTTTATTTAAATTGATTTTATATCTTCATCACCACTCCTTATAAAAAAATCTCCTCTTATTACTAGAGATAATGTATGTGTCAAAAAAGAAGCCTCAAATGCACTTCCTGTGCACTTGACAGGGTGACAAAATATTTCTCCTATCCTTTCCTAATTGAGCTGCAGTACAAAGGAGGACATTATAATAATATTAATAATAGTTACATGGATATTTGTAGGTACTGTGTAACCCTTCAGTCCATTTTCCCAGACAATAGTGGCTACAAAGAGGCTTCAAAATAGAACATCGCACAATATGAATGCCACTTTTTTCTATCTTACATTTTAAAAACATCATTGAAATCAGAAAGTTCATTTACAAAGGACTGGCAGTTGCAATCACAGCAATAATGTAGTGCTGAGAAAAAAAGGGTAATTGGTTTGGTAAAGATCGCTTTCCATTACACCATAAAGCACTACACAATAGGAAAGGTCGCCAATTAAGCAATCATGAATACCAAGTACTGAAGCTGATGAAAATAGGGCAGTGGTTTAAATAGATTTGCAAGCAATTTACCTTTTCACAATGTTGGCAATCTGATGCAATTTGCTTGCAATTTTGTCTGCTTTCAGTAGCACTCGAAGCTGACACTACACAGACCAAATGGCAAAGAGGCCCTGCATAGAAAATGTAAAACTATCTTGGCTGCATCAGGAAACCAGAATGGTGGTTCATCAGGAAAATTACAACAATTAACATAAGTGCTGCAAAAATCAACACTTTAAATGTCACACTCACTAGTCTGTCCAAAGACTGTAGAAGTACCATCCCCATTGCCGGACTAACAGTAAATATGAAGCAATCACCACCAAACCTTGGGGCTGATGGCTTTACAATTGACGTGACATTCTCTGAGTGATAAAATAGCCTCTCATTTTACAAAAGTAAGTATTTTTCTTTTTTAGACTTAACCTGGATTATGTCAACACAAAATTTACGTTTAATTTTTTTCCAACTTTTTCGACAAAGCCATTCCATGCCAGTGTGGGTGTAGTTGGTCTTGACATTTAAAAAATAACTTTATATTTCAGAGAATTAGAACCGAGTTGATAAAAAATAATCCCTCCTCAAATATTGATCTGGTGCTTTCAAATGTAAATCATGTTCCAGATTCATGTCGAAAGCTGTTATACTGTATGAGGTACAGTGTGTCTGACCACAGCCTATTTTATTATCTTAGAGAGGGCTCCAAAAAAGCATCCGTGGATATTCCCTTGAGGATTGGCTAGAATTACAGATGCCATCACATATCTATATCAATGTATTCCCAGCTAAAAGTTAGACACCTTGACAATAATTGATAACTTCTGCTTTGGCGTCCATGTTTTGAGAAGCTATAAATTTGTCAGGTTTCGAGGAGAATTGGCTTATAGTGTAAACCTAATGATTTCTCAGTGAACTGGGAGGATCTAGTGGTGAGAAAACAAGAGTGGAGTGTCAGAAAATCTAAGTTTAATTTTCATCTCTATATTGGCTGACTGTGAGGGTTATTTTAGGGCTGTGTCTACAGAGGGCCCATCTTTTAGTTTTGAGTGAATTGACTGATCATTTAGGCTTAAGAACAAAGTTGGATTTCTCTGCTCATGAACATTCCTGCCTTGCTTGGGTTCAGACACCATAATTTCCACAGCAGCAAAGAAAGAAGAGTATCAGACACACATGTACGTGATGTGCTCAAAGTTAAGGCTAAACAATTTTATTATGAATTTAGTGAAAAGATCCATTGTGATAACAGCCACTCCATCCCCTATCAGCTTTTACTGCACAGCAAGGCTCATCTTTTACTCTTAGGTCTGTAGAAAATCATTTCTTAAACAGAAATTTAGACTTGGCCTGTAGAGCCCAGATGTGTCCATAACTATGGACCTAATACATGGTGGTGACACATGACTCTGGGATTCTTCCCCCACATGACCCCTCAAGTCACTGCTAATGAGGCATTTCATTTTGTCAAGAGTTACTTCCCCCCTACGCCCTGACCTGCCCCGAGTACCTTACTCCCTACTACTCTGTACTAAGCAACAGTGTCAACTCCAGGGAAAAGTTTTATCAGCTGCCTCTTGCTATGATCATCTTAATCAACATCAACATAGACTACTCCACTAACAGAGTCTCCAGGGCTGTCATCCATGCTGCCCAATGAAAGCTGTCCCCAGACACCGAGACACTGTCCAGAGGACTGGGGCCCAATGATGGCCATGCTAGCTCTTCCGGATGCCATTCACTGCTCAGCTGAAAGTTGAGGGGTCAGCCTCCATAGGAACTGCACAATCCTCTTAAAAGGGTCTACATTTTCTGCAAAGTGAAGCTTGCAGAAGGAGGTAATTATTCCCTACCTGGTTTTAGGTGGCCTGAATGCAACCATTTTCTGAAGGAATGCATGCATTTGATATCTATTCTCTGACAGACTTGGAGAATAAGTCACTCCAGGAAGGGAGTGACCTTCTGTTGCCATCTGCAACATGACAGGGATGATTCTATGAAAGGATGGCATCAGCAGTCTCCAGAGTAAATTACAGGCTTGGAATAGCAATAAGACATTTGCTATCTCACCAATACAAAATACTCAAAAGTTTCTAAGACTGCTTCCAGAGAAACAAACGTTGAGAAGAATTAGCTATTTTTTCCTGTGTGTGTGTGTGTGTGTGTGTGTGTGTGTGTGTGTGTATGTGAAATGCAGCGTGATCAAGAGAGTGGTATACAGGAGGGTGGGGAGAAACTATCGTTAATTTTGATAAATGTAATGACCTGTGGGTTTTTTTCTCAGCTGTTGATTGGTACCACCGAAAACAATTATTACTGGTTAATTTAGTTGCTGGCATAGTGCATAGTAAATATTGCTGTTGTATCACTCTTTATTAACTGCAGAAAAAGCCTTTCATTTTATTTATCAAGTTAGTCAAAAACACACACAGCAACCGTATGACCATAGAGTGTGTCAGAATCTCAAAACTATTTCAAAGTCTCCTGTTATAGTCCTCGTGGTCTGTCTCATAGAAAGATTAGCATTTGCTGGAATCCAGGCCTCAGAGACTTTAATTTAAAAGATAAAATTTCCCAAAGAGGAGGTTTCAGAATCTTTACTAGTTTGGGTTGAACTACATATATACATTGATTAGACTTGCCCAATCAAATGGAACAGCATGAATAAAATACCATGTAAATTCTTGTAAAACTACTCCATTGGACTTGCCACCATCAAGCAAGCAAGATGCATAAAAACCACAGCCCTTTGTGGGAAACAATGCCATTTATCCAAATAAATCTTCTTAGTCTTCAAAGTAGTTTAAAAAGACAATTAATTAATAATATTTATAAAGAAAATAATAAGGGTTTAAAATATGAAAAGAGATTTCCTCAAGTGGCAGTTACTCGAGGAAACTGACTACTTTGAGGTCAGGTATGAGTTGAATTTTGGCTCTGTTATTTATTAGTTGTGTAGCCTTAGGCAAATCACATACTCTCTCTGAGTCTAAATTTTGTCATTTGTAAAGTGGAGATGATAAATCTTACAGAGCCTGTGAGCAGTAAGAATATTGCATGGCAAGTGGGCTATACTAGAGGTTTAAATAAAGATCATCAGCTATTATGATTGTGGTTGTTGATTTCTGGGTGTGTGATGAGGACGATGATGATAATGGTTGAGAATCTAACCTGGTAAGCGTCCAAGGGCCTCCATTTTAGTGTTTTTTCTATGCATTTCAAGTGCAGATAATGTACCCATGGGCAAAAATGGAAAGTAGCTGCGATATTCAAATGAGCAATGCACCCTGTATTAAAATTTTTTTAATGTGCAATAAAATTCAAGAAACTTTTAATACGTCTTTTTTCAAAAAGAAAAGAAATTACTCAAAAGGTACTTATCAAGTCAGTGAAATCACATTGCAATTCTTTGTCTTTTGGTGATTTACTACAAAGTAGTTTTCAAAATAGAATGAACAAAATTCCAAAAGCTTGGCATATGTTTAAAAATGTAAATTGTTTAGTTTCTCCAAAAACTACAAAATTAAGCATAAAATTTCTGTTCTTATAGTATTTCTTATACTCTTGGCTCTTGATAAACCTATACACCAGTGTGGAAAACTCTAGAGAATGTCATTGGAAAGCAGAAGGGGACAGAGGAAGTCAGACTTGAAGCCCAGTCTGTTCCAGAGCATCTCTGAACCTCCAAGCAGGACGGCAACCCAAATCCAAATCCTGAACAAGCTGGGACGAGCCCAAGACCAGCAGGATTCACAGTGTCCTCCTGGGATCACAATTCTGAATGCTTTAGGAAGTCCGGGTGGCTCTATTAGAAAGAGTTTGGCCATTCCTCACTTTAGTGGAATGCTGGTAGATGTTTCCAGTACCATACCTACAAGACACCTTAAATCTCTGAAACCAGCCTCTCTCAGGCCCCAGCTGGCCTGTGGTGGCTGACTCCCGGCAGCTGGAAATACCAGTGACTGTTCAGGGTTCACAGAGCTTAGTTCCAGTGCACACTTTCACCCAGAAACCTATCACTGCTTTTGAATATTTCCGATCTGAGCCAAATTATATTCATTCAAAAAACATTAACTGAGCACCTATTATGAACTACACTTTATGGGGTGCATAAATAATTAATTGCCTGTCTCCAAGGAGCTTATAGTCTAGTATAAGAGATCAGAGGTACTCTACGGTATACAAATACCTAAATAAAAGATTAGAAATGGCAAGTATCTTAAAAGAAATGCAAAATGTCAGTCGTTGAGAAGAGGTAGATGATGCAAGTAAGTATGAAGTATAAAGCATAGTAATTTCACTAAGTTTTGCTCTTTCCTTTAAACTAGGTTGATAGTGCTATAGAAAAGTTGGTGTTTGAGACCGTACTTAAAGGCTTTATTAGGTAAGCTTTGCATGGATAGGAAAAGTATTTCAAGGTGAAAGAAAGATCATAAGAAAGAAGGAAGGAGGAAAGGAAAGGAAGAGAGGGAGGAAGCCCACTTAGATCAGAAAATTCAAGTCCAGTTTGGCTAGAGTTCTATAACAAAAACATTCAGAATTCTACATGTGATCCTGTGTGGGTTCCTCTAAAAATCCTGAATGCTCTGGGTAAATAAGTTTCCCCATTTATAACTTCACGCATCAAGCATTTCATAAAGCATGTCCTCAATTACTGAATTTTATCATACATTGTAATTACACCTCACGTATGCTTGGGAATAATAATCCTGTACTTGAATTATCTTGAAAGGATGATACTAAGTCAGAAAAGGGCTGATTTTTCATTCTTCTTAGGTCAAATCACACTCTAATAAAATCTGATGCTGTAATCTTATATATTCTTAATCTTTTTCAGGTTGAATGTGAACTTGGCCCCGGGCAATGCAGCTCATGTAAATGGCTGTAACAGAGCAAATGAGGATTTTACCAGCTCAAGAACACTTCAAACTGCATTTTCCAGTTTACTGCGAGCTCGAACAAGAAGTTATGATTTGTGCTCACCCACAGGTCAATGGAAGTTTTTACTGACACTGGAAAACCCTGTGTACAATGGCCTAATAAACCTGATAAAATCACATCTTTTGGTTTCAATTGCCTCCTATAGCTGTCTATAGCCACAACATATTCAGCTATGAAAATCCCACTTTCAGAACACTCTGCTCCTTTTTCTTTTGTTCCTTTTTAGTACCTGATCATACAGTATATGTCACTTCTGCAAAATCAGCTGAGAGCTTCCCCTATTCAAAACAAACAAAACAAAGATCAATTCTTCAGAAGCTATAGATTACCCTTCAGTCACCACAGATGGTGACTTCAGGATTCTACGAGTCTTTCAAATGAAGTTCTTGGGGCCAGGATTATCAAATGTCATAGACCTAACAGGTCTAACAGCCTCACTGCTATTGAACTACTTTATGTCTTAGCTCCCAAGTTTGGTGGGAATAAAAATATTGCACAGATGGGACTATAACTGACCGTAGCCTGCTCCATTGTATGTCCAACCATCTCTAATTGCAGCAACACACGAGAGGAAGAGATTTGAAAGGGCAGGTGACGGGAGAGGAGAGGAACCTGGTTTGACTTAAACAGCACAGGATCCCTCACCATCAGGCCTGATGTACATCAGCCTGACAGCTAATTAGGGTAGACATGAATTTTTCCAATGTAACAGATGTTCGCTAATCAGGCCAGATTTGGAGCCCTTGCGCCAGCAACATTTCATGCACAATTTAACTATCTAAAAGGAATAAACTACTTAATGCATTGTACTGAAGGCACAGCTGTTTCACAATCAGAAAATTTGCTGTCAAAGATGTTCTCTTTAAAACTGACATGTTTTTATATAACTCTGATGGGGTGTTTATAATGTATTAATAGTTGTCAGCAAGAGCTGCTGTCATCATCAAGAAGTAAAATATTTCTGAAGGTATATTAAAATGAACAGACTCCTTTCTCTTCCCCCAAAATCCATTCAGATAATTTAACTAGGTTGGATGTGGTCTGCTATTTTCCAAAATGTATTTGAAACAAAGAACATCGATGTATTTTTTTAATTTATTCTAAATTTAAGACTAAGACCATGCCTCTGCCTTGCCTGTGGTTTAAAGGTTTAAAACAATTACAGGTCCACATTTAGTTACAAAATGGGGTCTTTTTTATCATTTTAGTTTTACGTAAATACACTAGGGGGAACATCATTACCACACCAAAAATGCTGTACTGGGTAAAATGAAGGTTTGACATCTTCATAAGCACAAATTAATTTGGTTAAGAATGAAATGGGATTTTTCTCTCTCCCTCTTTACACCTTAAGTACTAACTGACCTATTATAAGAAAAGTCCTAAATATGAACTTGACAGTTCAGTTTTCTTTGACAGTTTAGTTTTATAATTTATTTGCATTTTAAATGATAAAGCAAAGTAACATTTAATAACCTATGAATATTGAAAAGTTCACATCATTTAAAAATATGGCTTTGTAAATCTTAAAAGCCTGTATTTGAAAGAGACATTAAATATAAGCCAGTGACTTCAAATTCCACAATAAAGACAGGGTGTAGGGCTATAATAATCTGTTTGTATTGTCTACATAATTTAGCGATTTGCTTATTTTAGTAACATTTTTAGCAGTTTTTCCAACCATTTTATGACACAATTTTGTTACATTCTTTTCAACCAATACTGATATTGGTTGAATTCAGAATCATGAATTATGATTTATCTGGCAAGAGAACTACTGTTAAGTAATGTAGACTAGGATACTGTTGACAACTTCTCCCTGTGCTGGCCCAAGTGGATATGTGACTCCTAAAAGGCCCTATATTGAATTAGTAGTATCAGTAGCCGAGATCTTCTGGTAAATTCAAGAATAATATCTTTAAAATCCAGTCTCAGGTAAAGAAATGTTTTCAGGACTGATAAGGTCATCTAGGAGTCTCTGCCATGACTTGAGCTTATTATTTTTATAATATGTTTTCCTGATGTGATGACCTATCCACTGGAAACTGGCTACAGACCAAATGTTTAAACGTCATATGTTTCCAGCTGATGACAAATCATGCCACACCTAGAAAAGAGTTTTCAAATCTGCATTTCATAATTGTACAGTTTAGCCCTGAGAGATATTAAAAATTAACTTCACCAAAGGTTAAAAATGAAATGCCCGGCTTCCCTGGTGGCACAGTGGTTAAGAGTCTGCCTGCCAATGCAGGGGACACGGGTTCGAGCCCTGGTTGGGGAAGATCCCACATGCCGTGGAGCAACTAAGCCCATGCACCACAATTACTGAGCCTGTGCTCTACAGTCACGAGACACAAGTACTGAAGCCCCTGCACCTAGAGCCCGAACGGCACAATGAAGAGTAGCCCCCGCTTGACACAACTAGAGAAAGCTGCGTGCAGCAACAAAGACCCAATGCAGCCAAAAATAAATAATAAATAAATTTTTTTAAAAAAGAAATGCCTCGAGTCTATTACTCTTCTTTTGGATATTCTATGTAAGTAGATTGTTTGCCATCGGTAATTACAATATCTTGAGGACATGAATCTTTGAATCTTTAAGACAATTTCATAACCACCAGCAGCTCTTTAACACGGGGCTCATTTTCAATTAAACTGTAGAAAAAGCTCTTTCAAATAATAAAGCTCCAAAATAATCCTCTTTAATAATCCAACTTTGCACATAAGTATTTTATAGGATGATTTAATTTTTTAAATATTATCTGTAAATTTGGATTTCATTTAGAAGAAAATCCATATTCTTTACTACAATCTATGAAACTCCACATTATCTGGCCCCTCCTACTTCCCAACATCATTGCATGTCACTAGCTCTTTGTTCACCATGATCTAACTAACATTGATCTGCTTACTGTAACCTGAACACACCAAAATCTTTCTCTCTGCAGGGTATTTTTTTACTTGCTTCTTTCAGTCTAGAATGCCCTTCGCCTATTGCTGGCATGTCTGGCTCCTTATCCTCACTCAAGAATCAGTTTAAATGGAACTTATTCAAAGAAAACTTCCCTGACAACCCTAATTAATGTTGCCACTACTCCAACCTCCACCATATCACCCTGCTTTTTTTCCATAGCACTCATCCAAATAAAAATAATTTGCTTATCTGTTTATTTTCTGTCTCCCCACCACCTCAAATCTTCAAGAACTGTGATGACCAATACCATAACCACTAGCCACATTTGGTAATTTAAGTTGAAATTAATTAAAATTAAATAAAACATAAAATTTTAACATAGCATGAAATCAAATTCCATTCCTCAGTTGGTCTCAAAAACACAGATACAGGGCTTCCCTGGTGGCGCAGTGGTTGAGAGTCCGCCTGCCGATGCGGGGGACACAGGTTCGTGCCCCAGTCCGAGAGGATCCCACGTGCCGCGGAGCGGCTGGGCCCGTGAGCCATGGCCACTGAGCCTGTGCGTCCGGAGCCTGTGCTCCGCAGCGGGAGAGGACACAACACTGAGAGGCCCGTGTACCGCAAAAAAAACCCCACAGATACAGAACATTTTCATCGCACAAAATGTTCTATTGGACAGTAGTGATCTAGAATATAATCTCTGAGAGCAAAAGAAAGCTCTGAGCAGTGACTACAAAAGCAACTGATCCGTAATAGTGCTTTTCTATTTTTTTAAAATCTTTATTGGAGTATAATTGCTTTACATTGTTGTGTTAGTTGCTGCTGCATAACAAAGTGAATAAGCTATATGTATACATATATCTCCATATCCCCTCCCTCTTGCTTCTCCCTCCCACCCTCCCTATCCCACCCCTCTAGGTGGTCACAAAGCACCGAACAGATCTCCCTGTGCTATGCGGCTGCATCCCACTGGCTGTCTATTTGACATTTGGTAGTGTATATATGTCAATGCCACTCTCACTCCATCTCAGCTAACCCTTCCCCCTCCCCGTGTCAAGTCCATTCTCCACGTCTCTATTGTCCTACCCCGAGGTTCTTCAGAACCTTTTCTTTTTTGTTTTTTGGTTCCATATATATGTGTTAACATATGGTATTTGTTTTTCTCTTTCTGACATACTTTACTCTGTATGACAGTCTCTAGGTCCATCCACGTCAACACAAATAACTCAATTTTGCTTCTCTTTATGGCTGAGTAATATTCCATTGTATATATGTATCAGAGCTTCTTTATCCATTCATCTATCAATGGACATTTAGGTTGCTTTTATGTCCTGGCTATTGTAAATAGTGCTGCAATAAACATTGTGGTACATGACTCTTTTTGAATTATGGTTTTCTCAGGGTATATGCCCAGTAGTGGGAGTGCTGGGTCATATGATAGTTCTATTTTTAGTTTTTTAAGGAACCTCCATACTGTTCTCCATGGTGGCTGTATCAATTTACATTCCCACCAACAGTGCAAGAGGGCTCCCTTTCTCCACACCATCTCCAGCATTTATTGTTTGTGGATTTTCTGATGATGGCCATTCTGACCGGTGTGAGGTGATACCTCATTGTAGTTTTGATTTGCATTTCTCTAATGATTAGTGATGTTGAGCATCCTTTCAGATGTATGTTGGCAATCTGTATATCTTCTTTGGAGAAATGTCTATTTAGGTCTTCTGCCCATTTGTGGATTGGGTTGTTTGGTTTTTTGATATTGAGCTGCATGAGCTGCTTGTATATTTTGGAGATTACTCCTTTGTCAGTTGCTTCATTTGCAAATCTTTTCTCCCAATCTGAGGGTTGTCTTTTCATATTGTTTATGGTTTCCTTTGTTGTACAAAAGCTTTTAAGTTTCATTAGGTCCCATTTATTTGTGTTTTTATTTCCATTTCTCTAGGGGGTAGGTCAAAAAGGATCTTCCTGTGATTTATGTCATAGAGTGTTCTGTCCATGTTTTCCTCTAAGACTTTTATAGTGTCCAGTCTTATATTTAGGTCTTTAATACATCTGGAGTTTATTTTTATGTATGGTGTTAGAGAGTGTTCTAATTTCATTCTTTTACATGTAGCTAACCAGTTTTCCCAGCACCACTTATTGAAAAGGCTGTCTTTTCTCCATTGTATATTCTTGCCTCCTTTATCAAAACTAAGGTGACCATATGTGCATGGGTTTATCTCTGGGATTTCTATCCTGTTCCACTGATCTATATTTCTGTTTCTGTGCCAATACCATACTGTCTTGATTACTGTAGCTTTGTAGTATAGTCTGAAGTCAGGGAGCCTGATTCCTCCAGCTCCGTTTTTCTTTCTCAGGATTGCTTTGGCTGTTTGGGGTCTTTTAGGTTTCCATCAAGATTGTTAAATTTTTTATTCTAGTCCTGTGAAAAATGCCATTGGTAGTTTGATAGGGATTGCACGGAATCTGTAGATTGCTTTGGGTAGTATAGCCATTTTCACAATGTTGATTCTTCCAGTCCAAGAACATGGTATATCTCTCCATCTGTTTGTATCATCTTTAATTTCTTTCATCAGTGTCTTATAGTTTTCTGCATACAGATCTTTTGTCCCCTTAGGTAGGTTAATTCCTAAGTATTTTATTCTTTTTCTTGCAATGGTAAATGGGAGTGTTTCCATAATTTCTCTTTCAGATTTTTCATCATTACTGTATAGGAATGCAAGAGATTTCTGTGAATTAACTTTACATCCTGCTACTTTACCAAATTCATTGATTACCTCCAGTAGTTTTCTGGTAGCATCTTTAGGATTCTCTATGTGCAGTATCATGCCATCTGCAAACAATGACAGTTTTACTTCTTCTTTTCCGATTTGGATTCCTTTTATTTCTTTTTCTTCTCTTATTGTTGTGGCTAAAACTTCCAAAACTATGTTGAATAATAGTGGTGAGAGTGGGCAACCTTGTCTTGCTCCTGATCTTAGTGGAAATGGTTTCAGTTTTTCACCATTGAGAATGACGTTGGCTGTAGGTTTGTCATATACAGCCTTTATTATGCTGAGGTAAGTTCACTCTATGCCTACTTTCTGGAGAGTTTTTATCATAAATGGGTGTTGAATTTTGTTGAAAGCTTTTTCTGCATCTATTGAGATGATCATATGGGTTTTGTCCTGAAGTTTGTTAATATGGTGTATCACGTTGATTGATTTGCATATATTGAAGAATCCTTGCATTCCTGGGATAAACCCCACTTGATCATGGTGCATGATCCTTTTAATGTGCTGCTGCATTCTGTTTGCTAGTATTTTGTTGAGGATTTTCGCATCTATGTTCATCAGTGTTATTGGCCTGTGGTTTTCTTTTTTTGTAACATTCTTGCTGGCTTTGGTATCAGGGTGCTGGTGGCCTCATAGGATGAGTTTGGGAGTTTTCCTCCCTCTGCTATATTTTGGAAGAGTTTGAAAAGGAGCGGTGTTACCTCTTCTCTAAATGTGTGATAGAATTCGTCTGTGAAGCCATCTGGTCCTGGGCTTTTGTTTGTTGGAAGATTTTTACTTACAGTTTCAATTTCAGTGCTTGTGATCGGTCTATTTATATTTTCTATTTCTTCCTGGTTCAGTCTTGGAAGGTTGTGCTTTTCTAAGAATTTGTCCATTTTTTCCAGGTTGTCCATTTTATTGGCATAGAGTTGCTTGTAGTAATTTCTCATGATGCTTTGTATTTCTGCAGTGTCACTTGTTACTTCTTTTTCATTTCTAATTCTGTTGATTTGAGTCTTCTCTCTTTTTTTCTTGCTGAGTCTGCCTAATGGTTTATCAATTTTGTTTATCTTCTCAGAGAACCAGCCTCTAGTTTTATTGATCTTTGCAATCATTTCCTTCATTTCTTTTTCATTTATTTCTGATCTGATTTTTACGATTTCTTTCCTTCTCCTAACTTAGGGGATTTTTGTTCTTCTTTCTCTAATTGCTTTAGGTGTAAGGGTAGGTTGTTTATTTGAGATTTTTCTTGTTTCTTGAGGTAGGACTGTATTGTTATAAACTTCCCTCTTAGAACTACTTTTGCTGCATCCCATAGGTTTTGGGCCGTCGTGCTTTCATTGTCATTTATTTCTAGGTATTTTGTGATTTCCTCTTTGATTTCTTTAGTGATCTCTTGGTTATTTAGTAGTGTACTGTTTAGCTTCCATGTTTTGTATTTTTACAGTTTTTTTCCTGTAATTGATATCTAGTCTCATAGTGTTGTGGTCGGAAAAGATACTTGACACACTTTCAATTTTCTTAAATATACCAAGGCTTGATTTGTGACCCAAGATACAATCTATCCTGGAGAATGTTCCAAGAGCACTTGAGAAGAAAGTGTATTCTGCTGTTTTTGGATGGAATGTCCTATAAATATCTTTTAAGTCCATCTTGTTTAATGCATCATTTAAAGCTTGTGTTTCCTCATTTTCATTTTGGATGATCTGTCCATTGGTGAAAGTGGGGTTGTTCAAGTCCCCTACTACAATTGTGTTCCTGTCGATTTCTCCTTTTATGGCTGTTAGCATTTGCCTTATGTATTGAGGTGCTCGTATGTTGGGTGCATAAATATTTACAATTGTTATATCTTCTTCTTGGATTGATCCCTTGATCATTATGTAGTGTCCTTCTTTGTCTCTTGTAATAATAGTCTTTATTGTAAAGTCTATTTTGTCTGATATGAGAATTGCTACTCCAGCTTTCTTTTTATTTCCATTTGCATGGAATATCTTTTTCCATCCCCCCACTTTCAGTCTGTATGTGTCCTGAGGTCTGAAGTGGGTCTGTTGTAGACAGCATATATACAGGTCTTGGTTTTGTATCCATTCAGCCAGTCTATGCCTTTTAGTAGGAGCATAGAATCCATTTACATTTAAGGTAATAATCGGTATGTATGTTCCTATTCCCATTTTCTTAATTGTTTTGGGTTTGTTATTGTAGGTCTTTTCCTTCTCTTGTGTTCCTTGCCTAGAGAAGTTCCTTTAGCATTTGTTGTAAAGCTGGTTTGGTGGTGCTGAATTCTCTTACCTTTTGCTTGTCTGTAAAGGTTTTAGTTTCTCTGTTGAATCTGAAGAGATCCTTGCTGGCTAGAGTAATCTTGGTTGTATGCTTTTCCCTTTCCTCCCTTTAAATATGTCCTGCCACTCCCTTTTGGCTTGCAGAATTTCTGATGAAAGATTAGCTGTTAACCTTATGGGGATTCTCTAGTATGTTATCTGTTGCTCTTCCCTTGCAGCTTTTAATACTTTTTTCTTTGTATGTAATTTTTGATAGTTCAATTAATATGTGTCTTGGCGTGTTTCTCCTTGGATTTATCCTTATGGGACTCTCTGTGCTTCCTGGACTTACTATTTCCTTTCCCATATTAGGGAAGTTTTCAACTATAATCTCTTCAAATATTTTCTCAGTCCCTTTCTTTTTCTCTTCTTCTTCTGGGACCCCTATAATTCGAATGTTGGTGCATTTAATGTTGTCCCAGAGGTCTCTAAAACTGTCCTCAATTCTTTTCATTGTTTTTTCTTTATTCTGCTCTGCAGTAGTTATTTCCACTATTTTATCTTCCAGGTCACTTATCCGTTCTTCTGCCTCAGTTATTCTGCTATTGATTCCTTCTAGAGAATTTTTAATTTCATTTATTGTCTAGTTCATCATTGTTTGTTTGCTCTTTAGTTCTTCTAGGTCCTGTTGAACGCTTCTTGTATTTTCTCCATTCTATTTCCAAGGTTTTGGGTCATCTTTACTATCATTACTCTGAATTATTTTTCTGGTAGACTTCCTATTTCCTCTTCATTTGTTTGGTCTGGTGGCTTTTTACCTTGCTCCTTCATCTGCTGCTTATTTCTCTGTCTTCTCATTTTGCTTAACTTACTGTGTTTGGGATCTCCTTTTCACATGCTGTATGTTCATAGTTTCCTTTGTTTTTGGTGTCTGCCCCCAATGGGTAAGGTTGGTTCAGTGGGTTGTGTAGGTTTCCTGGTGGAGAGGACTGGTGCCTGTGTTCTGGTGGATAAGGGTGGATATTTTCTATCTGGTGGGCACGACCGCATCTGGTGGTGTGTTTTGGGGTGTCTGTGAACTTATGATTATAGGCAGCCTCTCTGCTAATGGGTGGGCTTGTTGTCCTGTCTTATTAGTTGTTTGGCATAGGGTGTCCAGCATTGTAGCTTGCTGGTCGTTGAGTGGAGCTGGGTCTTAGCGTTTAGATGGACATCTCTGGGAGAGCTCTTGCCGATTGATATTATGTGGGGCCGGGAGGTCTCTGGTGGTCCAATGTCCTGAACTCAGCTCTCCCACCTCAGAGGCTCAGGCCTGATAGCCCGCCGGAGCACCGAGACTCTGTCAGCCGCACAGCAGTGAATGTGGCAGTCTCCATTATGAAGTCAGATTATGAGGGTCTACAACAGCTGTTCAGCTAGAACAGGCTGACTTGGTAGCAATTTGTCTGCGAGGCTGTCTCCAGCAGCTGGTGGCTAAAACAGTAGGTCTCTGCATGTGATGCCAGAATATTAAACGTTTATATAGTTGTTTTCACTGGGTTCAGTCACAGATTCGGTACAGAGAGTTTCAAGAACACCTTACTCTCTCAAGGTTGTGTGCTTGAAACAGCTCCTAAGCCTGAGTGTCTACAAACTGCAGGAAGATGAGACCACCCAGGGTGGCCTGAAAGCTGTGATTCTTGCCACGAGCCCTGCTGCTGCCGTCATGGTATCCGGCTTCCCCTGAGGCTCTGCAGTGAGTTTTCAGTGACGCTTTCTCTCTGTGCTGATGAGATTCATGCTACCTGAGTTGCCCAAAGCCATAGAGTGCTTAAATGTTAGGGGGGGGGTACAAACCCAGCAAATCTGGCTCCAAGGTCTGTGTTACCTCACCCACTACGAGTGTTGGGCCAAGGCTTTCCATAATAGTTCTTGATTACTTAAATGGATGGAAGGATGGTTGGATGGATGGATGGGTGGATGGATGGATGAGTGAACTCCAATTTATACATAATCATTGAGAAGTATGACATTCCAGCTAATATAATACTATGGTTTTGATTTAACCTTCTATTCCTAATATCAATTATTTTAATGGGCTGAGATAAAGTATACTGACACTAGGGTATATCTAATATGATTTCATCTTTTTCTGGAAAATACTCAAGAAAGAAATTCCCATGTTGACCGAACTAGAACCACAGGACCAAAAAAGGTCCCTTTATTTTTTTTAATGTATTTATTTTTAATTAATTAATTTACTTATTTTTATTTTTTGGCTGCCTTGGGTCTTTGTTGCTGCGCACGGGCTTTTCTCTAGTTGCGGCGAGCGGGGGCTACTCTTCATTGCGGTTCGTGGGCTTCTCATTGGGTGGCTTCTCTTGTTGCAGAGCATGGGCTCTGGGCACGCAGGCTTCAGTAGCTGTGGCACTCGGGCTCAGTAGTTGTGGCTCCCGGGCTCTAGAGCATAGGCTCAGTAGTTGTGGCACAAGGGCTTACTTGCTCTGCGGCATGTGGGATCTTCCTGGACCAGGGCTTGTACCCGAGTCTCCTGCACTGGCAGGTGGATTCTTAACCACTGTGCCACCAGGGAAGTCCAAAAAAGGTCCCTTTAGAATCAAAGGAGCTTTAGGCTTTAGATCACAGCTAATGTTAAAGTAGAAAGAGCAGGAGTTTGAGCTCTGGTAAATGCAAGCTCAAATCCTAACTCTGATATTTACTAGATGATGATGACGATGATGATTATCATCATTTTGAGGAATTGACCTAGCCTCCCTGAACCCCATTTGCCTGAAATGTAAAATGGAAAAATAATACAACTTCACGGGGTTATTCCAAGATTAGATGTCTTGAGAATGCTTGGCTTACAGTAGACTCACATTAAATGGCAACTATCATTATAAATCTCCTTGAATTAATGGCATGATAGCAACTAGGTCTTTGGAAATCCTGGTCTATGTTATTTCACTCCTTTTCTGGCATTATTCTTCAACTCAGAAATTTTTAGAACTGAAGCCCTACCCCAAAATAAACACTGTTATGACTTTTAGAGGCTTGTCATAAGCATTGTACTCTGAATGGGAGATGGAAAGTAGTTAGGGCTGTGGATGAAGGTTGTGGGAACATGCTAAACACAGAAACAGCTGCTTACCAGACAGCTCCTAAAACAGACTGGCTCATGTTTTAAATTTTTTTTAAAATCCCTGAAAGTATAAAAGATTTCTAAGGCTCAATAAGTACATAATTTATATACAGTATCCGCTTCATCACTTAACTTAGAGAGTTAGGTAGCTGCTGTTAAGCTTAGGAAGGAGAAAAAATGGAACCTACGAGATCAACAGAGAGGAGATCCCAGTTTTATGTGTTTTTCTGTTGATTTAAAAAAAGGGCAATTTTATAATGTCATCAGAGACAATGAAAGTCTACAACCTTTATTATAGTTCCCCTTAGGAAGAGTGTTTATGGAGGATCAGTCTGCAGTTATCAGAATCAATGTGCTCTTAAGCTTATAAAAAATAATTGGTAGATGGTACAAACTTGGAAAGGATTGATTGAAATTAGCATACGAGTATAAAATGAGAATTTTAATTACTAGTGTATTTACCTGATTTTCTACATTATCAAAAGATTGGGGGTTTTGTTTTTAGTTTCTTTCTTTATAGTTCCCATGTTACTTTAGAGCTTGATCTTATCCCAGGGAAGGAGCTCCAGGGAAGGAGCACGAGAAAATTCCACCTTAAAGCCCTAAAAGTGATCACTCTTAAGTACCCCTGACTCTTCAGGATATTTGAAAGTTATTTAGTTTAGAATGAAAATATAGGATGTTAAATATTTTCTTGAATGGCAAATTAAGTAGCATCTGTTCTGTTTTGTTTGTTTTTTCTGAGAGTTAAGCCAAAATAAACAGAATGGTCTACGTTATAACTATTTGGAATTGGTCAGTGTTATTAGTGACTCAATATTATTGTTAAATCACATTTAAAGATTGTGAGCATCTTTGATGTGAACCTTTGTATGATGTGGGTCCAGAAACTGCGATAGGAAACATATTTTTGTATTAACTGTCAGGAGGAAAGAGTTCATATTTGTGTGACATTCTCCTATTTCTGGAACAATATTTCAAATACTTCTTAGCCTACCATAGAGAAAAATGTATATGAAGAATAAACTTAAGCTTTATTAAAAACAAATTGCTGTTTATTTATTTATAAATAAACAACAATATGGAGGTAAAAACCTGCCTTAAAAAGAATTTACTGAGGAATATTTTGGAAGAATTTTTGTAAGACACCTGTAGCAGAGTACATGTTATACAGCTAAAAACCCTGAAGGAGCAATTCCTTCCTTTTTGATTTATAGACAATTAAGAGGATGATTTTTTTAAATGCTTTGTAATCATTTTAGAAAAAAGCCTTGGAATGAGAAAGGTACAGAGCCACAGCCATGCACCTCTTGCCCTTTGATTCCCAAAACAAGCTTTTCTAGGCCCACTTTCAGCACAAATGATATTTTTTGTTTATTTATTTCATATACATGTCCACTATTTGCTGTTATCACTTTACTTTAATTTGCAAGATTTAATCTCTCTCTCTCCCCACCACCACCCCCTCCCGCCCACTCTCCTCCTATTTTCTGGAAACATAGACAGTGATTACACATGTTAAAATGAAAGCCTCCAAATGAAATAAAATGGAGAATTAGCAAGAGACACTAAATGAAAGGAAACAAGCAAGTGAAGAACAAAACAAAAACGGTAGGCTGAAGTCTCAGACATGATTTTGGTGTGATCCTAAGCGGTTCTCTTCACAGCTTAAGGGCTTGTCTTCCTTGACTATAAAATGAGGGCATCTCAATATTGCAGCCCTAACGGTTCAGGTCTGCTCCTTGGGGATCTTTGGGATATTTCTCAGTCATGACCTCCAGCTAAATCAGTGTTAACAGCCTCTTGCTATTTGCATTTCCCTGCGGATGAGTTTCCTCCTTTCCCTTCCCCTATTATCTTTTGGGTGTGTAGTTTCTTTGGACTTTCCTAGATCCTGTCTGTCTGCATGTGGGTGCTGATTTTGGCATTTCATTCTCCCTTCTCATTTCCTTCAAGTATTTCTTTCTTTCTCTTTTTAAATTCACTTCCAGCGTTGTTTCTTTGTGTGTCTTCTAGGAATACTTAACCCATTTTTAAAGAAAAAGCATGTCAAGCTTGAATAAGAACTCAATCATTTTAATGTCTTGGAACCTTTCCTCCACACACAGCAAGTATCAGTTTACCGAAAAGCTTTGACCATAGGGCAGAGAACATGTCAAGAATACTATTCCTCCTGTGATTTCCAATCCTCCCCATATTGCAATGCATGGAAAATGCTATGGGCAGAGGCTCTCAGTGATTTTACTCGGGACCATAGCTTACAAAGTTAACCACTGGCAAAGGAGAAAGAAAAAAGCAAATACAAAACCCCAGTGCCTGAAATGAATAAATAAGCTAATAACTGAAGTATCAAAATGCTGAATGAGATAGAGGCAGATTCTTTAAAAAAATCTGTGGATGATTAATATATCTTCATAATTTAAAAACCAACAAATATTAAAACATATACAGTAAAGGCACTTGCTTCCACCACTGTCCCCATTTGTCAATTCCCAAAACCTTCCATACAGAGTACAATTTTTAATAGTTCATTTGCATAATTCTTTGTATAAATAATATTATGCAAGATAGAATATACATTTATATTCTTTCTCTTGGAACAAAAGGTTTATACACACTGTTCAGCACATTGCCTTTTTTTCACTTCATATATCTCAGAACTCTATCCATATTGATACACAGAGAGGTTGTCCAGTTTGTTTGTTTTTTAACTTCATTGCATATTATTCCATTGCATAAATATACCATGATTAATTTAACCAGTCCCCTATTGGTGGACATTTGAATTGATGCCAGTCTTTTGCTACAGAAAACAATGCTGCAGTACATAACCTTGAACATATGTGATTTCACATACGTATAAGTTTATCTGTAGGAAAAATTTCCAGAAGGGGGATTGCTAGGTCAAAGTACATGTGATTTGTTACTTTGACAGATAGTGCCAAACTTTCTTCCATAGATGATGATCACTTCATATTGCTGTCAGCAATGTATAAAATTGCCTGTTCCTCCACAGCCTTGAAATCAAAATGTTAATAAATTTCTGCATTTTAGAAATTTGGAATTTTGATTATGTACTCTGGTAAATTATCGTATCTTGCTGTGGTTTTAATTTACTTTTATGTTAAGTGAGGGTGTGCATTTTTTCACATGTTCAAGGGCCATTCCTTTTCTATAAAATGTAATTCAACTCTCTTTTTTTTAAATTGAGCTTTAAATCATTTGTAGAGTGTCTTTACATATTAGGGCAATCAGGTATTTGGTTGACAAGAAATTATTTTCCTGTTTTGTTGTTTTTCTCTAGATTTGCTCATTGTTTTTGCTTTGTTTACATTCAGAAGTTAAAAAATTATTTTTCTATAAATGTACCTAAATTTTTTATTACGGTGTAAAGGCTTTAGTCGCAATTTAAAAAGCCCTTGTCACTCGAAAGTTATAAAGAGATTTTTCATGCTGTCCTATTATTATGGCTTCATTTTTTAAATCTTTGAAACTTTTGGAGGTAAGCCTAGAGTATGATATAAAGAAAGGATTAAATGTAACACTTTTCAAATGGCCTTACCATTGCCCAGCATTACTTACTGAACAATCCACCTTTTCTCCCAATGACTTGAGATTCCACCTTTAGAAAATGATAAGTTCCGGACTTCCCTGGTGGCACAGTGGTTAAGAATCCACCTGCCAATGCAGGGGACATGGGTTCGAGCCCTGGTCTGGGAAGATCCCACATGCCGTGGAGCAACTAAGCCCGTGTGCCACAACTATTGAGCCTGACCTCTACAGCCCGTGAATCACAACTACTGAGTCTGTGCGCCACAATTACTGAAGCCCGTGCGCCTAGAGCCCGTGCTCCGCAACAAGAGAAGCCACTGCAATGAGAAGCCTGCGCACCGCAACGAAGAGTAGCCCCCGCTCACTGCAACTAGAGAAAGCCTGCATGCAGCAATGCAGACCCAACCAGCCAAAAATAAAATAAATAAATTTTAAAAAAAAGAAAGAAAATGATAAGTTCCTTATTCAAGGGGGGTCTTTAGACTTTCTGTGTTATCAGTCTGTACAACTACTTTGGATTTAGCTAGAGAGAGTTTCCTTGCCTTTTCTCTAATAATCCATGCTTTAGCCACTCAGAACTACAGTTGACCCTTGAACTACGTCAGTCTGAATGACCATTTTTCAACAGCAAATACTACAGTACTGCACACACAGCCCATGGTTGGCTGAATCCGTTGATGTGGAAGAACTGATGATATGAAGGACCACATATAAGTCACACATGGATTAACGAGCTAAACCAGCTCACCCCTCCTTGTTCAGGGGTCAGCTACACTCACTCTTCCACACCAAGCTCTTCGACAATGAAGCATCTCGGTTACCTCCATGCCTCTGCCCATGCTGCTCACCCTGCATGGAATGCCCACCTTGCCCTTGTCTGCCTAGTAAACCTTGATTTGTCTCTTAAGACCCAGAAAAACTATAACACTTCCAAAGAAATAAAGAGCAGAAAATGCTACTATAATAAAAAGGGGAGAGAATATTATGTGTATATGTAAACAAGAGGTGATGAGAGCAGTTGGCTCTGAAAAGAAGAGTTATTAGATTAGGATGAAAAGGGGATACACTTTTCCCTGAGTTCCTTCTGTACCATCTGCGTTTTTACCATGTGAATGTATTAAGAACAATTTCGTTTTCAAGGAATTATAATTAGACAATTTGTTGTCCAAGGAAATTAAGAATATAACAATATAGTAAATAAAAGACTATGAGAGAATTTTTTAAATTAATAATACATCGTCTCCATTGTGAAGCATCCTTCACCGTTACTCTATTCTCTATAGCAAATAAAGGCTCCTTCTGCTATGTTCCTATAGCACATCATAAAAACTTCATAATAGAAGCATACTGTGCATTATGGTGTTATCATTTGCCTGTCACTCCACTGAACTGCCGGATTCTTGTTCATCTTTGGAGCTCAGACACTGAAGACCAATTAGTGTCACTTAGTAAGTGTACAATAAATGTTTGAAGAAGAAAGGAAAGAAGAAGGGGAGGGAGAAAGGGAGGAAGACATTCAGGGACATTACATTCGAAAATGTGCCTGTTGGGAAAAGGGGAATGGGAAAGGGAATGGGAGTGTAAATAAATAAAGCAAATAAAAAGTGACCTTACACAGACCAGTGATGAGAGTGTGCCATGAGCTGAAGTGTATGGTCCAGGGATTTCTTTCTCTCACGCTCCACTCCCACTGTTTCTAGTCTACATATGGCAGCTGGAGTAATCTTGTTAAAAGTATGCCAGATCATGTCTGTCCTCTGGTCCAATCCCCACCCATCACCTCCAGCCAATGGCACCCAATTTTTACAGAGCATAATTCAACATTCTTATAATGGTCAGTGTGGCCCTGCGTGATCTGGCTTCTTGTCACTTCTCACCTCCTCTTTTACTCTTCTTCCCCTAAATACTTTTTTTCCCCACTCACATTGTCTCCTGGCTGTTCCTCCAATGCTGTGGATATGCAACTTTTGTAGAGCCTTTGCATTTGTTGCTTCTTCTGCCTGGAACATTCTTTCCACCGATTGTTCCATGACTCTCATAACCCACTCAAGCCCCAGAGAGCACTTTCAAGGCCTCATTTAAAATTACGAGCTGTCCTTAAGCCCTGACCGGGCATTCCCATCTATTTTCCTTGCTTTATTTCTCTTCATGGTACATATCGGCTTTTAACATACTATGTAATGTGCCAAATCATTTTGTCTATCCCTATTAGAATGTAAGCGCATGAAGGAAGGGGTAATCTGGTACAACTTAGGGATCCAGTAAATACTTGCTGAATCATGGAACAAAAGCATCTTAAGTTTATCAAGTGAAACTGAGCTTTCAAGAAACAATACTATATTTACTTATGTTTTGCAAACTGCTGATCCATCAAAGAACATGTCCTGGGATCTGGTGGGTTTGGGCTTTGGTCCAAAGTTCTTCTCACTTTCTTTTTGGATAGTCTTATCTACTACCATGAATTCAATTTCCATCCATAATATAAAGTCTACATTTGAATGATATCCAAGTGGAACTCTAGCCCAGAGCTGGAGGTTCCTGAACTCTAGATGGGTATATCCCAATACCTTTGGACATTTCCATTCTGATAATTTACAGGCACCTCAAATTCAACATGTCTAATACTGAACTCATTCTCTTCTCCTTTAAACCTACTCTTTAAGTTTCCTTTCTCAGAGTAATACATCGTCTCTCAGAGAACAATGTGATATTCTTGCCACTTGCCTCAGTCATAAATCAGAATGTCATTCTTGACTTCTTTTTCGCACCCAAACTTATCCAATCAACCACAAAGAGGTACTAATGCTCATGTCTCAGTATCTTTTGAAGCATTCACTTTTGCCATTGCCACCATCCCCATTTCAGCCATTACTCTCTCCCATTTGAATATTGCTACAGCTGCCTCACTTTTCTTTCTAGTTATTTAAATCTGATCATAGTAGTTAACTTCATTGGGCATGTTCTATGCACTTTACAACCATTTAAACCCCACAATAATCCTATACCATAAGTTCTATCATCATTGTTCTCATTTTACAAATAAACAAAGGCATGAAGTGTCTATGTAACTTCTCAAAGTCTTGTCACTAGAAAGTGATGGATCTGAAATTTAAACGTAGGGAGTCGGGCTCCAGAGCCCATGCTGTTTACCCTTATCTTATTTAACTCTGGATTAAGTTATACCCTTGCTTAAACACTTCAAGGTCTCCCTATTACTCTAAGGATGATGCTCAAATTCCTTACTGTCCCCTCCAAAATCTGACTCTTACTCATCCCTCTGTCTTTAACTTCAACCTCAACAGCCACCCTCACCCCTACTTCCACCCCTACTTCCCCCACCCCTACCCTTTGCTCCATCACTAATGAACTTCTTTCAGTCCCTTGAATGCTTCTGTGCTCTTAAACATGTTATTCTCTGTGCCTAGAATACTTTCATTATCACTCCATCCCAATTTGCCTGTCTTATCCCCATTCACCCTTACTGTTTCACCATAGGCCTTTCTGAGGGAAGACTTCCCTGATCACCCCCCTTGCCTCCACATCTAGCTGTGGGGACGCTGTATTTTGCTCTTATGCAAGCCTATGCTCTAGGATTCCTTCTTCCTTCTCACTATACATGGTCCCACTGTGAGCAGGCCCAGCCATGTGTCAGTGGCTCCTAATCTCTATGTGATCTCTCCCTGAACTCTAGCCTCAGATATCTGACTGCCAACTTGACTTCTCTCCATGGAGGCCCAACAGGCCTCATTCAAACTCAACACAGCCAAAACAGAATTCTTTCTCCATCACTATCTATTTATTTGTCCAAATCTATTATTTTATCTTATTTTTATTCTTGTTATTACTTAGCACTTTAATATAACCCTGCAACAAGTCCTATTAATCCTATCTCTAAAGAATATCCCAAATCTATCCACTCCTCTCTGTCTCACTTGCTTAGAAAATGTCAACAGCCTTATAACTAGATGCCATGCTTTGCAATTGCCACATTCAGCAAAGTAAATTTTAAAAACGTAAATCAGATCATGCCTTCTCCTCAAAACATGGCTTTCCATCATACTCTGAGTAAAACTCGACTCTTACCCTGGCTCAGCTACCTCTTGGACTTCATATTATACAACTCTGTCCTTGCTACTATCCCCCAGTCATACTACTCTTCTTTCTGTTCCTTCCTTCTTAGCATCTGTGTCTGCTAAATTTGGATTCATCTGCAATGACAGAAAACCCCAAATAAAGATGACTTACATGTATTGCTTATTTTAGCCTCAAATAAAAGAGATCCATGGGTAAGTAGTTCAGGCTGGTATGGTAGTTCCATAATTGTCAGGGTCCCAGTCTACTTCTATCTTGTGGTTCTACTATCCTCTGTACAGGGCTTAAACCACATAGTCTAAGATGTTAGCTTGAGCTCCAGCCATCACACTCACATTCCAGCCAGCAGGAAGGTTAAAAGGCATACTTCTGCTCTCTTAAAGGTATATACATTTTTATCCCACCAGCCAAAACGGAGTGACATGGCCACATCACCTTTCAAGGGAAGCTGTATCAATAGTTCCTCTTTTTTGCTGAGTAGTATTTCATGGTACAGATACACCACCAATTGTTTAACCATTTACTCATTGAAGAACATTTGAGTGTCTTCTGGATTCTAGCTATTACAAATAAAACTGCTATGAATATTCATGTATAGGTTTTAATGTGAACATAACTTTTCATTGCCCTGGGATAAATGCCCCAAATTACAACTGCTGGCTCATAAGTACTTGTTTAGTTTTGTAAGAAACTGTCAAAACTAGCATAGTTGTACCATTTCACATTCCCACCAGCAAAGTATGGGTGATCTAGTTTCTTTGCATCCTAACCAGCTTTTGAGGTTATCACTATTTTTTATTTTAGCCATTCTGACAGACGCATAGTAACATTTCATTGTGGTTTTAATATGCACTTTCCAAATGGCTAATGATGTCAACCATTTCCCATGTACTTATTTTCCATCTGTATATCCTCTTCAGTGAAATGTCACTTCATGTCTTTTGCCCATTTTCTAACTGTGCTATTTCTTTTTCTACTGTTGAGTTTTGAGAGTTTGTGATGTATTTTAGACACACGCCCTCTGTCAAATGTGTGGTTTGCAAATGTTTTCTCTCAGTCTGCAGCTTGTTTTTTCAGCCTCATCATAGAGACTTCCACAGAACAAAAGTTTTAAATTTTGATAAGCTCCAATTTATTAACTTTTCCTCTTTTGTATCATACTTTTAGTGTCAAATCTAAGAACTCTTTCCCTAGGTCTGAAAGATTTTTACTATGGTTTTTTTTTTTCTAAAAGTTTCATAGTTTTGCATCTTATGTCTAAGTCTATAATCCATTTTGAGTTAATTTTTTATATAAGTTATGAGAATTACATCAAGTTTCTTTTTTTTTTTTTTTTTGATCTATGGAAGCTCCAGAAAGAAAATATTTTAAAAGGAATTTTTAAACAGATAGCTGTCCACAAATTTTTTTTAAAATGGTGATTAACAAAAGCCAGAATGGGTTCACTAAAACAAAGTTAGGCTAAACTAACTTCTTTTTGTTTTTAAAACATTAGATTTCTAGGGCGATTTGGAGAATGCTGGCAAAATAAATCAAACTTAATACACATACCCTTAGATGGAAATACAGAACTCAGGGAGGGAACTATAACAGCCCCACTATATTTAATACTTGTCAGAGCAGTTCTGGAGTAAGGTTTTTGTCTGAGGGTGATATGAGCCCATGTGCCATAACTGCTGAAGCCCGTGTGCCTAGAGCCCGTGCTCCGCAACAAGCCACCGCAATGAGAAGCCCGTGCACCGTGGCGAAGAGTAGCTCCCACTCGCTGCAACTAGAGAAAGCCCGCACGCAGCAACGAAGACCCAACATAGCCAAAAATAAATTTTTTAAAATAATTTTTTAAAAAAACTTAGAAATAAAAAGAGTACATCAAAGCATTTGTGGAGAAGAAAGGCCAAATGATAAGGTCTGCAATTATGACTTTTGAGGACTGCTGAAGGACCATGTATTGCTTATTTCACTTTCAATGGACAGTGAGATAGTGGCTAGTCAGGCTGGAAAACAGTAAGCATAAAGAAGACGTGAAGCAACTTTGAAATGTTTGGCAGGCCATCTCATGGAAGAAGAAGAGGAAGGGTTATGCACAGCTTTGGGGAGGCCAAGCTAAGACAAGAGGGTGGAGATAATGAGAAGCTTGATTTCAGCTCAATGTAAGGAAAATCTTTCTAATACTTGTACTAGTCAATCACAAGGAATGATCTAGCTCAAAATATAGTGAACTCCCTGTCAATATAACTGTCATGAGAGGTTGATCCAGAAGACCTCACCGGTACATAGCCAGGATTAAAGGTCTTGAATTTGGAAGAGGAGAATTTTCTTATAGGCTGGAGAGGTGAGGCACGATTTCACGGAGTGAAGAGTGCACTTTAGGTTTCTTAGATGGTTGGAGGCGTTGTGCTTTAAAGACATGAAAGTAGGGATCTTGGCCAAGGAAGAGATACAGAGGTGTTCATCTCGACTGAAGCAGAGATTTTTTGTGGGGAAGTATCATCTAAAGGTACCTCCCAGCTCTGAACCAACTATTAGGTCACATCTAGGCTGTGATTATCTAAAGGAATATTATTCCCAGACATAACACTCAACCTAATGGTTGCAATGAGGACATACACAGTAGACTAAGATCTCAACTGGAGTCTTTTGCCATGGAATCAACATGCATACACTCTTCCGACTATATTTTATTTTATTTTTCAAATTACTTATCTTTTTTTATTAAGGTATATACTTAAATGTATTTTTAAAAATTAATTTACTTTATTTTTGACTGCATTGGGTCTTCGTTGTTGCCCACAGGCTTTCTCTAGTCGCGGGGAGCAGGGACTACTCTTTGATGAGGTGCACGGGCTTCTCGTTGCAGCATCTTCTCTTGTTGCGGAGCACGGGCTCTAGGCACACGGGTTTTGGTAGTTGGGGCACGTGGGCTCAGTAGTTGTGGCTCACGGGCTCTAGAGCACAGGCTCAGTAGTTGTGGCACACTGGCTTACTTGCTCCGCAGCATGTGGGATCTTCCCAGACCAGGGCTCGAACCCGTGTCCCCTGCATTGATAGGCAGATTCTTAACCACTGTGCCACCAGTGAAGCCCCCAACTACATTTTAAATGGAATCATGAGATGTTAGAAAAGGGGCCTCAGGTACCATTATGTCTAATATACCCACTTTATAAGGAAAAAGAAAAGAAAAAAAGAGCAGACTCAAAAAAGTTCAAATTTTTTACTTGAGAAAACTTTCTATATCTAATTAGTGAGAGATATTTAGGTACCCTTATTCCAAAAAGTTGATGTTTATTGGTTAGTTTCCATGTGTAGAGCACTTCATATGGATTATATAATTTAATTCTCACAATAATTCTATAATCTGGGTATTTTCATTAATGCCATTTGCAGATGAGAAAATTGAGGCTCAAAGAAGAAAAATTACTAGCTCCAAATTGCACAGCTGGAGAATAGAGGAGCTAGGATTTAAAGCTAAGCTATCAATTTATAAGACTGTATGTTTTTAAGAATGTTTTAAGTGTATTTTATTATTAATTTTTAGTTAGAAAGGTAATTTGAGTCCAACAATACAGAGACATATAAAGAAAAAGTTAATAATCTGCCTCTCTCCTCTCCCCAACCACACTTCTTGGGGTCAATAAGGTTTCCAATTTGGTGCATATGATCTTAGACTCTTCTCCAAGCAATACCCAAATGCTTAACCATTACATTACGTGGTCTCCCTAGTTCTGCCTCCTTTCTAGTATAGCAAACTACCTCCAAATAAAAGAGAGAGAAAGGGAAACTTTAGAAAGGACATGGTAAATAAGTGTCAACTGCCCATATTTGACTAATATTTAACAAACTAAACTAAACTCACCTGGAGGCTCCACAAATGTGGGGATAAACATTTTCTGGTAAGATTTATTCTGATGAATATGTGCAACTAAATTGAAATGGGCAGGTCTAACTGTGTGACTGTGCTATGGAAAATCATTAATTTGTCCCCATAACAAACAATTGTTCCTTGTCTGAAAACCAGATTTGGATGTTAAGTTTGACTCTGGAAAATAAATGATCATGGGTAATTGTAGGAAACTCTGAAAATTTGTCTTTTCTAGTGGGGATCCAAAGGGGCCTTATTTAATGTGGTAAGATCACAGTGTCCAGCTCTCTCTCATCCTATCAGGAAACAAGGTGCCCCTTTTACTTTTCAGGTAAAACAGATTTCCATTTGTCATGAGACAACTGTATTCAAATACTGTTTCTCTTCTAAAGAAGTGACAGATTGAAAGGGATAAAATTAGTTCACTCCATCTAATCAGATGTTTAGGAAATAGTGCAGAGATTTGTAACAATCTCACAAATAAAAACACATTTATCCAGAGTCTTTCCTATTTGGATTCCTATGTTGCTTTTAAAATCTGGAAAAAAATATTTGTCGCAAAATTATTCTGACTTAATTGAGCACAATTCCTCCAAAATGTGCTATTTCCAATCTTTCTTGCCACAAAGTTTTTCTGTAAAACTTTGTGCAGAATAATGTCTCCTTTCACAGTTTCAAACAGCTTAACAGCAGATCAAAATATAGGGTCAACATCAGCATATTGAGAGGTACCCAAAACAGAAACATTTTTCTTGTATCTAAAAATAAACTACAACTACTTCATTTTATGGAATAAAATGGATCAAGAAGAGAGAGCTTATAGTACTACCTACAGTGTGAGTGACCACTCTTTTCATTTCTTGTAAATTTAACAATGCAAATTCAGCAATGGTTTTGCCCAATGGTTGCCAATTTAGGCACCAACTTTCTCAAAGAAATAGCCTGATTAGAAAATAATTGTACTTCTTTCTCGCTACTGTTACCACACCTGCACTTTTCATTTCCTATAAGGTACAGTGGCAAAACTGCATCTTTCCACTCTGCCTCTTTTATCTGATGTAGTGGATGACAGGTAATCTAGCTGAAAGTTCCAACAATTGCACCACCAGAAAAACACTGGCTGATGAAATCTGAGCAGTTATCACACTAACCATCACCTGTCAACCCTCTTGCTTCAATTTAAGGGCGCATCAATTTTCTGAAGAGGAAATCAAGGGCAAAGAATAAAAGCGCTTCAGATAAACACTGACAAAGGCCCTTTCTGCCTTTTTTTTTTTTTTTTTTTTTTTTTTTAATTTATGATGGGATGTACTATCATAGGTTGCTCGGTGAGGTTTTATCAACCATCCTGATACATCCCAGATAGCTCGGAATTCTTTGGCCGTTGATGAAGTGTTATACTTGCACTTACTGAAAGGGCAGAAGATTTCCAACTGAAAATTACTTTCACTAAACACTACAAAGATATTGAAGGCAGAGAGAGCCAGGGGATGGAACAAATGACAGCTGCATATAACAATGAACCTCTCGGTTCTCGAGGCTGGCAGACTGAGTAGAGTAAGAACATGAACTAATGTTTTCTTAAAGCCAAGGAGCATATTGTGTAACATGTTAGGCACAAAGAGTTCGTATGTTTTTTGTGGTAAGTTGGCAACACAGTGCTGCCAATTGTACTTACAGTGTGTCCTGTCACTGCTTCCAGACCAAGATTTTTTTTCTAAATGTATCTGGTTACCACATTCAAAATACACATCAAATAATGGTATTTGGTGAGAGGAAAGATAAGGGCTAGGGAAGTAAAAGATATAATGACATAGATTTTATGAGGCACTTGGAACTTGGCCCTTAGCAAAACAGATCTGTTTTCCTTCTGGAGTTGAAAGCCATAGGGTTGAGGTGCTGAGCCTTCTGTGTTTAAGAGCAG
Organism: Phocoena phocoena; assembly: GCF_963924675.1. Classification (NCBI taxonomy): domain Eukaryota; kingdom Metazoa; phylum Chordata; class Mammalia; order Artiodactyla; family Phocoenidae; genus Phocoena; species Phocoena phocoena. The sequence goes on from NC_089227.1 coordinate 32,792,257, forward strand.
TTTCCAAAATCAGGCAGATCTGGGATTAAAAGCTGTCTCTGACTTTACTAGCTGTGTGGCCTTAGCAAGTCAGTAAACTACCTAAACCTCCATTCCTCCTTTCCAAAATGTCGCTAATAACAGTACCTAACTTGTAGCACAGTTAGCAGGATGAAATTAGATATTGCATTTAAAACATTTAACAAACTACCTGGCACAACACAGGCCTATAGTAAATGTCAGATCCTCTCACTCTAGCTGCTAGTAATGTGTTGCGAGGCCATCCGACCCTGAACTTGTTTCTCCTCGAATAGGAATAATTCCTAGAAGACCTTTCCCTCTTTTTGAATCTTGCAGTTTGTCCCCAAAATAAGATTCTCCCAGGTCAAAACAATTAAAAGAGACGTATTCTAAACTCTGGTTTAACTGGGGAAAAACGATTGCTTGTTTTTGATTTGTTTATACAACACATTTCTCGTTTGCATTTTCCATGAGAACCTGAAACCAAACCACAAATATGTTTTGCTATCCACTCTTAAATGATGAGATTGTTTTCATTATTATTCAAATGTAAAAGGAAAGTGTGGACTTCTTAGAACCTCACAGTATTTTTGTATTTGTTTATATCTTTTAAGAATCCTGAAGTACTTGGAGACATCGCCTCAATTTGCACAATATTCCTGTGACTAATGAACAAGAAAAGAAGAAGGTGGAAAAAAAAATGAGGTATAGAGACAGTTGATATGGTGCCCACATTACTCAAGGAAGCCATGCTAGAGTGGGACGGCTGCCAGGACACTGGGCAACCAGCCTGATCCCCCACCATTGCTGTGCTTCCTGAACGTGGCAAAGCATGTGGCTCTCTGGTTTCAATATTCCTCACAGTCCTCCTTATGATGACATTCCTCCTGCCTGTGCTTGTCGCCCTCTTTAGACTGACGATAAACACTTAAAAGGCAGGGACTGATATTACTTACTATTTCCCCCAGCACACCATCTGATAGGCTAAAAATGTGTGTTTCATCTGTTTTTACTTGATGAAAAAAGCAAATTCACAAATGTGCAAATTATCGACTAGACTGTTCATCATCTCTATAAGGATAAACTCTTGTGATTCTTATCTGTTTCATTTTTTCCAAAAAGTTAGGAAAGGTAGGCTTTTTGGGTTTTGTTTGCTTGTTTGTTTCACTTTTACTGTCATTTCCCAAATATCTGTTATATGGCAATCTTGCATTTTCTGCTTATTTCCAGTCTTCCTGTCCCAGAGGTACTAAACAAAAATGAAAGGAGGAAGGCAATTATATTTAGATGGAACTAGACCCAACTGCCACCATTGGGCGACATTCTTAATAGCTCTAACATTTGCTTCACCTTATTTTTTTGGCTTTTTAATGGCTTTACTAATGCATAATTTTCTTCTTTTTTTTTCTTTTTTTTAAGATTTTTTTTTTGATGTGGACCATTTTTAAAGTCTTTATTGAGTCTGTTACAATATTGTTCCTGTTTTATGTTTTGGTTTTTTGGCCGTGAAGCATGTGGGATCCTAGCTCCCCGACTATGGATCGAACCCACACCCCCTGCATTGGAAGGTGAAGTCTTGACCACTGGAGCGCCAGGGAAATCCCATCAATGCATTATTTTCATAAAAATATACTGTACTTATTTAAAGCAAACAATTTAATAAGATTTGACCTATGTACATACTTGTGAAGCCATCGCCATAATCAAGATAATGAACATTTTGCATCAACCCCAAAAGTTTCCTCGCGTCTGCCCCTTTGTAATCCTTCTCTCTACCCTCTCCCCACCTCCTGCTCCCATTTTTATGCAACACTTCTGTGAAAAATTAGTTTGCATATTTCATAATATCACATTTCATTTCTTGTCTGAAACTTCGTAAGTTTGTTAGGCTGCTTAAATAAGATGATATGATACAAGTGCACCTAAAAAAAATCACTCAAGAATGTTCCCTTCATCTGCTCATTTTCCCTTCTCTATTCAGACAACAGTGTTTATTCCAACAGTATTTATGCTTGGATAAATCCATCTGAAGGCAGCATTTCTAATATTTTTTTGTTTTGTATGGGAATTTTTAATTTATTTAAAGTGGCACTGCTTTCCTACAAAAGCCATGCAGGGTGCCAGTGACCCATGGGCTGAACCTATAAATAGGAAATATTTATTTTGGAACAGTAGTCTTTCAAGTATGATTTGACTCTAGGCAGTTTTTTATAACAGTCATTGTACTATTACCTTTGCCATAAGTTTTAACAAAAAAAAATAGGGACTACCTCATTTATGAGCAGAGCCATCAGAGGCAGTACTATTCTTTTTCATCCTACAGAAATATTTTAATGATGGTAACTAAGGATAGGGGGGCATAAGGCCTTTTGTCATGCTGATTTACAGATTAACAAAGACTTGAGAATCACTGCTTTACAGCAATTAATATACACTCTTGGTCAGAACTAGCAAGAATGAAGAATCAACTATTTGAGTTTGTCTGATTATGTAAGAAAGCAAACTGACTAACTTGTCTCTCCTGGACAGTGTCCTCCTTTGGGAAGGAAGGTATTATTAGCAGCCTTAAAACCAAGGAGGAAAACTGTTCTTTTTATAGTGAGGTGTAGAAAATGAGACAGCTTTCTTACCTCTGTGGCTTTGGGGGGGTACTCTTTCCATTCAGTGTAAGTTGAAAGAAGTATTTTTCTTACAGCATTGTATTTCCAGCTCTAGGTTAAAGTTGCTGTGTCAAGAGAATTGATAATATAATCCAAGGTACTTCTTCCTATCACTTCAAATTTCTGGGCATGTCTCCCAGGAAAAAAAATTAATCTGCATTTCCATTTTTAAAGTGCTTTTAATTTAATGTAGTTAATTCCTCCATTTTTGCAACCATAATATCCCCATTGTTGTTCAGACAATTCTACTTTCCCCTCCTACAAGTAGTTTGGGGCACAATGGAAAAATTACAGCAAACTGAAAACAACCTTGGTTTTCAAAATTTTTTTATAAAGTTGTATTATTGGTTCACGACTGATAACCAGTTTTACAGACAAAACCATAGCAGAGAATCTTATCTTAAATAAATTCAAACTAATTTACACACTGTTGATGACAAATAAATGATGGTGGATGCCTCTATTCCAAAAAAACCAAGCAATCAAAATGTTCAGATTGGGTGGAACCAACCTTTACCCCAAAATCAGTGAGACCCTCTTCCCCAAGGAGATGCTCTTCCCCTCTTATAAGGAATGGCATTAAAGGTACAAGTTCTATGATACAGGGAATCCCTTCTCATGCTTCTATCAGCCCAAAGGGAAGTAGCTTCTGATTGGCATTGCTGGAGCCCACTGAAGTCTTGTTTGCTGCCAATGGTCATTATGACAACATCTGTGACTAAGATGTGGAGGTTTAACTGCCTCATTTTCCTTCAGCTATGAAACCCCTTGGTTCATATAAAAAGGCTTGGTCAGGAAATTCCACCAACAGCGTGCATCGGTTGGTGAAAATCACATGATTCTGACCACAAAATAAGCTATTTCCAAATCCTTGGCTCAGTTAGGCCATGCACAAAATCTGGATGCAGACACGTACTGGATTTCCTTGACTTGATAAAAAGAACTGCTCTCCTAGAAATATGCAATGTATGACTTCTTTTTTCTTCCTTAATCACATAGAGTTGTAGTATGTTTGCATACGGGCCTGTTTCCTCCGGGGTGTGTGTTACACCTGCTTGCTCCTTATTTCTCTCCTTAGGCTGCATAATTAATTCTTTTTTTATTCAGAGAAATTATTATATTTTTGTATTCTGAAGCCCCATTTCAAATAAGAGATGCTAATGTTGTTCAGAATTGCCTAAGCTAAGCTCTCGTGCACATTACCGCAAGCAGTACAAAATGTTTATATAAAAGGAGTTTCTCAGCTAGAGGTAATATTTGAGTAATTACTACCAAATCATTATACTGGGGGCCATTAAAGTAAACTGCATTAACAAACTATTAGACATTTTTAAATAAAAAGAAACCAATATATTAATACATGTTTAGAAACTTAAAGATTATATTTTAAAATATCATACATTTTTATGACATCATAGATAAAAAGTTTGTTTCTTTTCACCATAAAGCTATACTTTAATATTTTTTTAATGAAGAAAACCTGAAATGAAATTAGTTACCTACAAATACAGATTGCAATTACTCATTGGAAAATCAATTTTCTAAGCCTTCAACTAAAGTCTCAGAAAGTCATAGAAAGTTAGAATTCTTTCAAAACTAATTTTTGGTTGAATTATATTTCATTTAGTATCACAGCCTTGCTGTTCAGCTGGTTAGCCATCCACTGACTTTTAAATGTACAATATCCTGTGATGGAGACAATTATTTGTCATTTAATTAAATCCTAAAGCTATTGTGTTCCACTCAAAATAAATTCTAAAAGTAACAGTTTAATAAAAAGATTATTGCAAAACATAAACTTATTTTATAAACCCTTTAAGGGTGGGGAATTTGTCTTCTACTGTGTTATCTTCGACACACTCCGTGGCATATAGTAAATGGTTTTTGAAAAAAAAAAAGAACTTAATAGCTCCTGATTCCATGATTCTAAAATCTAAGAAATTCCTATTTTAAAAGGAATAGTAGTAAACTATATGCTTATGACTGTACATTGATCTGAATGGGAGAAGTGATACAACCTCCTTTTAAAATACAAAGAGTTAGTGAATTGTCTTCTTCTGATCAAGTGGGATAATATACCTAAGTTACAATAATGGATTTTATCGTGAACATCATTTGTACTATTAACACAGCAAGTTTTGTCTAGTACTTAGAGGTTATTACTTTTAAGTTAATAATGATAATTCTGAATCCTAATATCTTACTTTCAATGAATAACATTCCTATTCAAAGAGCAACTAGATACACAGAAAGTGGTCTCAGTGGGATTGCAGTAGATACAAAATGAAAGAAGAAACAGTTGAAACACCCTACAGAAAAACCTGAGAGGTCTGGTTTTAATTTTTGTTGGTGCTTTTATTTTTTCATTTCTGAACTAGTTTCACATCAGTACCTCTTACACACACACACACACACACACACACACACACATACACTCTCACCAAATTCATAAATGATGAGAAGGCAACTGGTCGTTTAACAGGAATTACTAACTAAATTTTTCTGTGATGCTAGTTGTACATACTGAGTTGCGTGATGTGAGTTATGAACATGAAATTGCCTAGAAAGCACAAGAACCTTGGCAAATATTCAGAGTAGAGCACAATGCTTTAACACAACTAAATGGTTTAATGACAAGTGGGGAATTACTGTAAAATATAAAGCTGGCAAAAGGCAGCAAACAGCGCCTGCTGGCTAGACTAAGAAATCCAAAATGGATTCCAGGAAGAGAGCACAATGCCCGGCTGCTGCGGTGGTTGCCTGTTCCTCCTACACTGTTATTACTGTTCAACGGTCCTGAAATCTGAATGACAGTGGCCTGAGCCCTTTCAAACAACAGAAAGAAGGTCAATTTTTGTAATGAGGAAATGGAAGTGGTGGCACCGAAGATCACTGACCCTTACAGTTTCCTGTGCGATGAAGGAGCAGTGAAGTGCGCAGGGAAATTACGGTGTAGGAGAACAGTGACACTACCATCATGAAACACGGAATCAAGGAACAAGTAGAAAATGCAAGAAAATGTGCATAAATCAAGTATATGCTATCAACCCTGGGCTTATTCCTATTCTCAAACTGTGAAAAATTGGGCCCAACAGTTCTGCGAAGAAAGGAAAAGGCAAAGGGCCAAAAATCAAGTTCAAGAGTATAAAATGATACTTTTAACCATGGGTAATATTTAAAATATTCTGCAACTAGAAGTTCTAGGTACTGACCAATCAGAACAGATGCTGGTCAATGTGCTGAAGCAGGATCCTTGAGACCAGCTGTCCTGCCAGGGGCTACCTAGTTCCTAGATCCTGGTCCTGGATCCTAGATCCTGGATCCAGAGGTCCAGACTGAAGCCAAGGTAGCTCAGGAAAACAGGTGAGATAGGTGCAGTTGGGACTGGGCCATTGAATGTCTATCAACTGATGCAAAGTTATTTCAATATTGTAACATCTAGTGCAGGCTACCAGTGTATCCCAGTGCATTAGTGCTGGTCTTAACCCTGCTCAGTCTACTGCCATTGCCTACTCACAGGGTATTTTGTGGTGTAAAGAAAGGTAAGAGTAGCTTATTAGCAGGGCTAATTGAAAACCTGTCTTTGATATCTGATGGCCCTTTCATATTTCATGTCCTTCAGTATTATGTTACAAAATCATTGTCACATTCATAACCCAGGAGTTTCTGAATTAGGAGATGTGCTAAAGTCACTAACGTAATTAATGAAGTTTAGGGACTAGCAGATGCAAACTACTATATACAGAATGGATAAACAACAAGGTCCTACTGTATAACACACGGCGCTATATTCAACATCCTATGATGAACCATAATGGAAAAGAATACAAAAAAGAATATATACATATACGTATGTAAAGCTGAATCACTTTGCTGCATAGCAGAAATGAATACAACCTTGTAAATTAGCTGTACTTGAATAAAACAAGTTTTAAAAAAATAAAATAATTAATATTCAATTTTTTAAAATGAAGCTTATTCCACTGGATAGTAATGATGGTTATCTGATGATTCAAGGAGCTCAACAGATTTTTTTAAAGTCCAAATATTTAATAAAAACTTCATAAAGAAATCAATTGAAATAATAATTTTAAAGATCTTTCTGAAAAAAGTGAAATAATATTTAATCAGTTTTCTTTGCCGCACCAGATACTGCAATTTGAACATGCCACAAACTTTACGTCATATTGAGATATTTTCCTTTCAGCCAGAGTTTTCATATAATTTATTGATCGTTCTCAGTTGCCAAAAAGGGATCCAGAAAGAAAAGTTTATTTAACATTCTTAGACAACACCTTCTAGGGTAATGTTAGCTGATTTCTCATGGAAAAATGTCAAGATAGGGCTTCCCAGGTGGTGCAGTGGTTGAGAGTCCGCCTGACGATGCAGGGGACACGGGTTCGTGCCCCGGTCCGGGAAGATCCCACATGCCGCGGAGCAGCTGGGCCCATGAGCCAGGGCCGCTGAGCCTGCGCGTCCGGAGCCTGTGCTCCGCAACGGGAGAGGCCACAGCAGTGAGAGGCCCGCGTACCGCGAAAAAAAAAAAAAAAAAAAAAAAGTCAAGATAAGAGAACACATTTTGATTCAGGTGATAAGATATCTTGAATATATATTTAATACTGCTGCATATTTTTTTTAATTATGCAGACTATTTTTGTGATTTGATTGCCACAAGAATTCAGGTGAAGCAAACAAAAAGTAGAAGGTTTGGTTATGAAAGTTGTAACATATTTCATAGTCAGGGCCTGCAAAATTTTTAGTTACGTTTTGATTTTCTCTAAAAACTGACATATCATTGAGACTATACTGATGTTGACAGACCAGGGTTACAAATATATTTATGGAAAGAATTGTTGCGTTAACTAAACAAGCTATTGCACCAGGAACAGCCCCTGGGCATTTATATTCAACTTCTGCTACATTTCCAAGGGCAGGCCACCCTGATATGGCATGTTTATGAAAAGTAAGTAGCACTGAATACTGGCAAGTCCCAATATAACCTCTGCAGAAACGTTGTATGGGAGCTCAGAAGACTTTTATGATGGCATCCTAGACTTCTCTTTTGCAATAAAGCAGAATTGCAATCATGACTAAGTTAGACCAGACCTAGCAACAACATTTATGGATTTGACAACTTTGCATTTGTACTTAACATGTATCAGTTTAGTACTTACAGTAATTTTAAAGGACAAAATGTGAAATATTAGCAAACGGGATATAGAATGAAGATTTGGAAGTATCAAGACGTCAGAGGGATACAAAGACCAAATGTTAGTTATCTTCTTTTTTTTTAATTAATTAATTTATTAATTCATTTTTGGCTGCGTTGGGTCTTTGTTGCTGCGTGCGGGCTTTCTCTAGTCGCGGCAAGCGGGAGCTACTCTTTGTTACTGTGCACGAGCTTCTCATTGCAGTGGCTTCTCTTGTTGCAGAGCACAGGCTCTAGGCACGCGGGCTTCAGTAGTTGTGGCTCGCGGGCTCTAGAGTGCAGGCTCAGTAATTGTGGCTTGCGGGCTCAGTAGTTGTGGCTTGCGGGCTCTAGAGCACAGGCTCAGGAGTTGCGGAGCACGGGCCTAGTGGCTCCGCAGCATGTGGGATCTTCCCGGACCAGGGATAGAACCCGTGTCCCCTGCATTGGCAGGCAGATTCTTAACCACTGCACCACCAGGGAAGTCCCTAGTTATCATCTAATACGGAGTAAATGTGATCACTTAAAGATGATTCAAGTGACAGTGGCTAAGATTTTAAGAGCACCTGGAAGGACAAAGAAGCTGTAACAAAAGCAGTGACTTCTCTAAATTTTTTTCCCACATGTGACAAATGGAGGAAATGCCCATCCTAGTAGAGAAAAGGAGATACCTAGCCACCAAGAGGAAAGCCAGGAGGCATGGTGGCAGAAGAACATGACACACAGTTTGCACAATGCACAAGCCTGGACTGTCATTCATCTACATCTAAAAGAAATATTTGATCACATGAACTGAGCTTCTAAGTAAGTAAATTATCATAGAAAAAAAGTTTTTTCAGGCCATAAAGAAATGAATATTTGAGCCAAATTTTCAAATATAGCTATTAAACGCTCCAAAAGTGCCACCACTGAGCAACACACTGTCTTTGACTTCACGTGTTATGGGAGGACAATAAGCAAATACAGAACAAGGACAGGGATTGGTGGTGGAAATGAGTGAAGAAATCATGTTTGTCTATATTCTACCTTGCAGTGTACCAAAAATTGAAGGTTTTTTTAAATAGTCAAAAGAAGATAAACTGAAGTCTAAACTTCTTTAAAGGCTCAGCTTTCAAGGAGCATCTTCTTTGAGGCTACACACATAAGGAGGCAGGAGAAAATGCCCATAAATTTGAAAAACTACGTGTCCCTCATACATTTCAAGTTGACATCTTAAATTAATCATAAGCGAAAATAGTTGTAAAGGATATAATACTGACATTTTAAAATACAACTTTACATTACCTTTTTCAATGAATTCAATGGGACATAAATGCCATAGTGATTTGACACTCATCAACATCCATTGAAAAAATAGATTCAACCAAGTTTGCTTAAATAGTTGCAAATTTTACATGATTCTTTTTTCCCACTGAAATTGTGCTTCCATTTCTCTTTTCTCATACGGTTTTATCTTACTATAATAAGTGTTTAATATTTGAAAGTCCTTTATTGATTATGTTATCATACTTCTCTGCAGCAAAAAAGTATATAAACTGAATTTTTTTAATTTAAAAAAATCCTGTTATCATGAGGTCTTAAGTATTAAAAAGACATTATTCTGCACAGAGGGTTTTTTTTTTAAGCATTAGTAGTACACCGTTTAACAAAACAATATAAATATTTCAAAAATGTTTGGTAAAGATCATTAAATATAAGAAGTAAAATTTTATTGGAAATGCATCTCCTAATGAGGCGGGGGCATAATTATAGTGTCTTAATTAGAGATGGCTTCTGCAAACCAAAAGATAAACTGTCCCTTTGTTTGGCATCCTGGGAGTTTTTAAACCCCTGGAGCTGTTGGGAACATTGTGATGATGTGGCTAACTTTGGGGTATGATATAAACCTAACACTGTGTAATATAACTTTGTAATATAATATAATAACTTTGTAATATAACTGTGTAATAAACTTTGGGGTGTAATATAAACTTAACAGAGCCTTCCACTGTTCAGCACAGCTCCCAGCACCCAACAGGTATTCAATGAATGCTCATTTTCTTGGTCTTCTCCTTTCTCATCCTTTCAGCTCTCAACCATGCTGGGGCAACCACTAGCCTAACAAATGAAGCCATCCCAGCTCCAAGAGCATCATTTTAACAAGGATCTCCTCAGACAAACCAGTGTAAATAGAAACTTCCTTGATGTCACCATGTTCTCTTCGTAGCAGGAAACAAAGATTTATAAAAATAGGTTTATATGTGCAGATATACTTTAAATCAAATGGCTTAATGTAATATAGACACATATAAAACTCTAAAACCAATGTTACTGAAAAATTAAGTTCTATGTAAGGGCATTAAAACTACAACATTTATTGAAAAAATATACCAACTTAAAAAGCTATATTTCTTTTCCAATATTAAATGCTTACAGTATGTCAAGCAAGTAGAAACTGCACTTGGATATACAATGCCTGGAACATTTGAGTCATTTTTGAAAACACTGATGGTGTTTTAGAAGGATTGACCCTTCTATTAGCATAAGTAGGCTGTGGACTTTTTCACATGTAATGACTTCTGTTTCTACCCCTTGCCTGAGTATACTGCCTACTACTGCATGGTCTGACTCCACACTTCCCCTCTGGTCTCCCTGTATTCTTATCACATGAGGAAAACACTCTACGAAGCAGGTACTCTTTTTTTTTTTTTTTTTTTTTTTTGCGGTACGCCGGCCTCTCACTGTTGTGGCCTCTCCCGTTGCGGAGCACAGGCTCCGGACGCGCAGGCTCAGCGGCCATGGCTCACGGGGCCTAGCTGCTCCACGGCATGTGGGATCTTCCCGGACCCGGGCACGAACCCGTGTCCCCTGCATTGGCTGGCGGACTCTCAACCACTGCGCCATCAGGGAAGCCCGGTACTCTTTTTTTTTAACAGATAAAAAAAAAAATTAATGGCTCATTATTTTTTTTGCGATAGATTGTTTATTAGTATTTTTTGGTTTTGTTTTTAGCTAGAACATTTCTGCTTCTCTTTCTAAGAAATGTGCAAAGGATGTCAAAACTCTTTAAAAAATAAATAGAATCTTGTTTCAAAATAAAGATTTTAGGAGAACTTCTTTGTAAAAGCAAACTATTGCATTTTAAGGGTCTTTGTTTGTTAGCAAGCCCTAATATAGCAACTCAACAGTAATTGCTATTTTATAATCTCCTGAATATTGAACTATTTATTATGCAAGTTAATACTCTTTGGAGTATGCACCCGCCTAGCCATGGAGTTCTTTTCTGTTTACATATTTTACTTTTGCAGCTTTTGCCAGTCACTGTAAAGAAGCATCTTGAAATTTACTAATTCCAGGCGTAAACAGACTTCTGCCAGACACATAGCAGCTACACTTCATGTCTTTGTTTTTAATTAAAGAAAGACATACGGCAGACTGGCAAAATTTGAGGAAAACATTTTTTTGTAACAGCTAGGAGTTCTCTTCAGCAGAATTTTATTGTCATCATGACTACAGGGCCCCAGGACCAGGCTGTGACTCCATAATCCCCAGCAGAATGCGGGGGTGTAACAAGAGGTATCGGGTTGGATTCCATATAATTGTCCTTTTGCAGGTCAAAAATGGTTGAATATTGCAATTTCATGTGGTTCAACCAAATAATTGCTGCATATAGGCTCTTTCCTCAAAGAAAGCTCCACAACATAGACTCCTTCAGGAACCTGCTAGAGAAATGCTCCCCAGGAACTATTTCCTAAATTTGGTAAAACTTCATAATACGATATTTATTAGTTTCAGTATAGTCTACCAAGTCATTTCATGCAGCACAGACTTGGTGGGCAAGTGTTTTGCTATTCGACTGGATATCTGTTCAATTCACCACAGCCCTTCTTCTACCAGAAGCAACTGGCCCCATCACAGTCCTAGAAGTATCAACAAGGAGCAAGGGATGTACACACTGGGCTGAAGTGTGAGGCAGTCAACAAAAGAGAATGGTCTGAACACACAAAAATATGTTGACCATCTTAAGACTGGTTCATGATCGCTGTAACTGGCCCCCAAATAGTTCTACCTTGCATTTGTATGAATACACCCACAAGGCAAGCAGGGTGTATTATTCCCATTTTACAGATGAGGAAATCAAAACTCCCAGATATGAAGTAACTAACTCAGGGTCACCAGTGAGGAAATATCTAGGTGAGAACTCTGTTCTGTCTCATAGTCTATTTCCTTGGGAGATAATATTTGAAAATTCAGGACACTGGGCAGAATGTCCCTTTAACTTCTTCCCTCCTCTTCTTAGTGTCCTGTGCACACATGCTAATGAGGTAAGATGACTAGTTGTGGTGGGTTGGCTGTGACTCCACAAAGAGTCAAGCACTTCTCTACTTCTGTGATAAAGGATGAAAATGATGAAAACACACATACTCCTTAGGAGAGGAGAGAGGGTAAAACAGGAAGTAAGCATTTCATAGATCCATGAGAATGGAGATCTAGAATCTTTGCATCAGTGTGGGGCAAGAAGAGGGAGAAGGGAAGACCACTCCTCCTTGGCAGAGAGAGCTGCATGGTTGGTCCTGGGCTTTATTTTCACCATAGCAACATGAGTTGAACATGCCCTGTGGACAAAACCCAGTAATATAAGAGAATCACATACATACACACTCACTGACCTTAGGAAATTTACCATCTGAAGAATGAGCTTGGACAGGCAAATGAAAAAAGTGCATGGCAAAGACACCTGTGAGTGTTAATATGGATGTTCAAATGCTTGGAATGATAAACGTCATAAGAGAATAGCTACAAGAACCTTGAATAGAAATTGGCCCTGAAAAAGCTGGGAATTCTAAAGAGATGCTTAAAATTTCAGATAATCGCCAAATGCTGGAGCAGAGTAAGATCAACACATAGGACACTTCTCTTTGAAAGTGCTTACCTGTTTGAGGTGCCAAGTGGCCTGGAAATATCTAGCAACTCTTGACTTTAAACTCTATTCATCTAGCTCCACTGTAACATAGGAGTCAATAAAAATAACTAGAATTTGTATAGTAACTTTCTTCTAAGGACTCAAAGAAAAATATAGGAGAAAATAGAATGTGTTTAAAAATAAAGCCCATCATCTCTATCAAAAAATATGCTAAATTGAATATAAATATGATAAATATTCCCACCCCAAAGTGACTTTCTATTTTTGCACTGTTGGGAAAATTCTTGTTATATGTCATGGTTAATCAAATTGATTTTTAATCCTAAAGGTGGAAGATATTTGTCACAGTCTGTAACTTTCTGTACGTATTGTAGTTTTTGTTAGAAAACTCATCTACCCTGAAACCTATGTCCCTGTGTCCCTGACTTTTTGTACTATAGATCAGCTTGTGTAGCTGCAGTTGTATGGATGTTGATACTGCACTAGAATCTTACAGAAAAGGAAGATGTGAAAGCTTAAAAGTCATGTAAGAAGTGAGTGTAGAATGGGTCTTAGCCTGTCTGTAAAAACTCAGAAATCAAAGCCACTGAAGCCTGCAGAGAGAAAGCCACCCTTGACCTTTCCAAATTGATCTTTGGGTGGGTACATGAGCCCAGGGATTTCATGTGGATCTCCTTTGTATCCTGGTATATAAATACCAGGAAATATGAATATTCAAATATGCTAACCAAACTTAGACCACTTCAGGGCCTGATAAACAGAGAATGTCCAACAATTAAAAATCATAAATGTGTGTAAGGTAAGTGGAAATGTATTTATGCTTTAAGTGCTTTTAAATGGCTCAAGTGTCACTTCTGATTTTCACTGTGTATGTCACCACACTCTTCCAGGCCAGACTATTTTGGGGACCCTAAATCAGAGATGAAGTAATAAATCAGGATCATCATGATAGGATTAACACAAAGGCCACTAGAAGACCAAGCATATATGTCATCTCACATTTAAGTTTTTTTCTCTCCTTATGCACTGGATCCTTCCAACGCCCCCTTTGAGGGCAACTTTCTATCCCTTTACATCTTTATCAGTGCACACACATCATTGTATTTTCCTTAGTTATATCTGTCTCCTAACCTAATGCATTAGTTTCCTTGGGCTGCCATAACAAAGTACCAAAAACTGTGTGGCATAAAATAGAGATTTATTGTCTCACAGTCCTGGAGGTTAGAAGTCTGAAACTGAGGTATCAGCAGAGATATGCTCCCTCTAAACCCCGTAGGGGAATGCCCCCTTGCCTCTTCCTGGCTTCTGGTGGTTTGCTGGTAATTACTGGCATTCCTTGGCTTGTTGGATGCATTACTCCAATCCTCCATCTTCACATGGCATCCTCCCTGTCTCTGTGTCCAAATTTCTCCTTTTTAAAAGGACACAAGCCATATTTGATTAGGGATCACCCTAATTATCTCATTATAACCAAGATAAATTTGCAAAGACTCTATTTCCAAATAAAGTCACATTCTGAGGTACTGGGGGTTAGGACTTCAACCTATCTTTTTGAGGGCACCCAATTCAACTCATAACACTTAGAATCAAGTGCTCAAGTGCTCCATTTAAGAAGTAACTCACTAACTAAATAACCCATTGTGCCAGATAATGGAAAAATAAAGATTATGTCTTTGATGGCATAGTTAGTATCTTCATTTTTTTATCCTCCATGTCCAGTATAGTAGTTGGCACAAAGTTGGTGTATTAGAAAAGTTTACTGATTTCATTAAGAATGGGCAAAGGAAGGAAAAATAATTCCAATGTTGAGATCCTAAACTCAAACCTCGTAAGACACCTCCCCCTTCTTGAGCTCAGTATCAATTTTCAAACAAGTCAGTGCCCAAAAGGGCTGAAGAAACAGCGAAGAATCAATGCCCCAAGTCCTCACTCAGTCAGTGTGACCTTCACTTCTAATAGAGGCAAAAGCCATAATTACCCCACATCACTTAATATTAATTGCAAATATTAAGTGCAAAATAGCAATTGTCCAAGTCCTAGATTTTTATTTATAAAAATAAATAAAATTTTGCTTATATTAAATCCCATCAAAGTCTAAATTCCAGAAGTTCCCCTGGACTTCCAAGTGGTCAAAATAAACCTATCTCAGTCTCAGAAGGAAATTCATGGAGTGATTCAGCACAAATTCTATCTCCAGACAAGACCTTCTCCCGAGGTTTCAAGAAACATGGATGTTCAGCCTGTTCTCCAGGTTCTGCAGAACTGGGTCCTACACTCACCCTTGTTATCTGGTTGCAGTACTTAATCAGCCTTGTTGTCAAGTCTCTTTCTTCTGGCTAGCCTGTGGCATTTCAACCCATTTTTTCTGCCACATGGCATTTAACTGCTCAGCACCTTCCTACGTGTACCCCTTCCCCTTCTGTGTCTGAATGGCAAGCCCGCCTGTTGTTTGTTTCCTGTAATATGTAATCTAACATCTTTCATAGATGACTGTATTAGTCTGAGTTCTCCAGAGAAACAGAACCAATAGAAGAGAGAGAGATTTACTGTAAGAAACTGGCTCGTACAATTAAGGAGGCTGAGAGTACCAAGATCTATAGTCCACAAGCTAGAGTCCCAGGAGAGCCAATGGTGTAATTCTAGTCCGAGTCTGAGTCCAAAGGCAGAAAAAGACTAATATCCTAACTCAAAGATAGTCAAGCAGAGAGAAAGAATTCTTTCTTACTCAACATTTTATTCTATTCAGGCCTCCAATGGATTGAATGTAGTCCACTTACATTGGGGAAGACAATCTACTTTACTCACTCTATGGATTCAAGTGTAAATCTCATCCAGAAACACCATCATAGACACATCCAGAAATAAAGTTTAACCAAATATCTGGACACCCCATAACCCAGTCAAGATGACAAAATTAACCATCACAATGACACACTGCAACCCTCAAACCAGCATGGTCCTCTCTGAACCTCTCAAATACCTCCACAATCTTCTTAACATGTGGAGACTAACACTGACCACAGCATGTGACGACAACTGGACCAGCACAAAGGCAGGAAGAATCGCTTCCCAGCCCTGAAGAGGCACATCCCTGTTCACACAACCTGCCACCAAAGGTGAAGTTGTGAACACAGAGAGAGAAACAGTCCTTGCTCCTTGCTCCTGCCAGCCAGAGGGAGCCCACTAGTCTGCTTTCAAACCTCTGCAAGCCTGAGGATTCCCCTTTCATTCCATATGGCCCCAAGAGTACTGCATGTTTCAGATCTGGACCTAGGATCCAATTTGGGTGCTATTGATGATAACAATAGTGACACTGCAGCTACCCTTTATTAATACCTACTCAGTGCCAGACATTTTACATAATTATCTCACTTAGTGTCATCTCACATGGTTAATATTTATTACCTCACTTTCACAGATGAGAAAAGTGACTCTTGGACAGGTAAATAACTTACTTCGGGCAAGTAAAAGTTCTCTAATTCATTCCCAGTCCCAACTCCAAAGCCTGTGCTATTTTCACTGTGTGCACAGCTCCCAGACTTGGCTGAGCAGGAGGACACCCACTGGGTGGCTTAAGTGTTGCCAGTCCTCTCAAAAGATTCTGGACTATATGGGCTATGGCAAGGGATCGTATTCAGTCCTAGGGAGCTTCTCCAAACTCCAGCCCAGGATTATAACTGGAGAGTCCGTTTCCAGGGATGAAAATGACTAACTGATCTTGGCATCCCTCACAACATCGGACAAAGACACCTTACACTTAACAGACAATCAAACTTATACTGAATTAGTGTTCCTTGTGCAGAGGCAGGGTTAGCATTCCCCTTGGGTCTTCCAGAATTTGCATAGAATGACAAGGCTGAAGATGAGAAATATCGTTGGCGGAGCAATTTTCAAGTTCTACTTGTAGGACAGTAGGGTTGTATTTAAAATTTTTCTAATAGACTAGCTCTCCTAACCACCTTTGTCTATTATTCTATTCATGCAATCCATCATCAATGAATATATGAATATTTATGTGTAGCTCTAATATGTATAGCACTTTAGCAGGCAATTCCCTTAAAGACTGCTGCAGTGTTCTGTGAACAAATATCAGTGGGGTCTCATGACCCTCTTCTAGGCCAACTTTTAACCTGATTAATTGGAATTATAATATCACCAGGCAAGCGACAGTGGGGAAACAAAATTTAAGTCAGATTACTAAGACAGTGAGTTAGAAACATTAGGGTGCGCCAGAATGCCAACTGCTGTAACTAAGAGAGTGAGGTTTGCAGACCCAGTTCAGCAGAGGGGAGGATAGAGAAGGGAGGGACAGTGAACTCGGCCTTGACACTGATGGGTTATTCCAGGAAATTCTCAGGACTTCTTTGTTTTCATTTTCTATCTTAATGAACACTTACAAACTTAATGTTGCCACAACCCCAAAAGGCTAAATGTATGCTTCCCAACATTTTTCGTATTTTTAGACTGTTTCCGACAATTATGTTTTATCAAGAGTTACATGGGCACAATATTCATTGCAGCTCTATTTACAATAGCCAGGACATGGAAGCAACCTAAGTGTCCGTCGACAGAGGAATGGATAAAGAAGATGTGGCACATATATACAATGGAATATTACTCAGCCATAAAAAGAAACGAAATTGAACTATTTGTAGTGAGGTGGATGGACCTAGAGTCTGTCATACAGAGTGAAGTAAGTCAGAAAGAGAAAAACAAATAGTGTATGCTAACACGTATAAATGGTATCTTAAAAAAAAAATGGTTCTGAAGAACCTAGGGGCAGGACAGGCATAAAGACGCAGATGTAGAGAATGAACTTGAGGACATGGGGAGGGGGAAGGGTAAGCTGGGACGAAGTGAGAGAGTGGCATGGACATATATACACTACCAGATGTAAGCAGCCGCATAGCACAGGGAGATCGGCTCAGTGCTTTGTGACCACCTAGAGAAGTGGGATAGGGAGGGTGGGAGAGAGACGCAAGAGGGAGGGGATATGGGGATATATGTATATGTATAGCTGATTCACTCTGTTATACAGCAGAAACTAACACACCATTGTAAAGCACTTATACTCCGATAAAGATGTTAAAAAAAAAAAGAGTTATGTGGGCAGACCTCAGGAAGGGATTATATGTATGCCCTCTGGTCCTACCTTCTCTCTCCCATGCTGGAGAACAAGACAAAAGTCTAAGGGTCTGAATTAGGGTATGCATGGTAAGGGAAAGGGTCCAATGAATTATTCTCTTTCCCCATCCGTGGTCAGAACCAATTAAGAGACAGATAAGTCAGTCTGGCAGAGGAGGACCAAATTGTCAGCTTCATGACTGATCAAGCCCTGGAGAATACGCTTAGATGTGTGAGCACAAGTGTATTCCAAATTGCAATCTAGAATTCAGCTAGGCTTACCCCTAGGTCCTGGTGTAGGAGCTGACTGCTCTACCGCACCACAGAGAGCAGCTGGGTGTATATTCCACCTGCAGGAGGGAGACACAAAAATAGGGCTCAGCAGGGATGGAGCCACACAGGCCTGCTCCTCCTCTACAACCCGCCCATCCCACGTGCGCTGCTCTGCCACACTTCCTTCCCTCGGCAAGTGAAAGTGAAGAGCGTCCAGGAGTGCATCTCTAAACTAGTAGTTCTCCAAGTGTGGTCTGAGGACCAGCAACATCAGTGGCATCCGAGAACTTGTGAGAAATGCAGATTCCCAGGCCTCACCCTTGACCTACTGAATCAGGAATACTGGGGTCCAAAAAGCTGTGTTTACAAGCCTTCCAGGTGATTCTGCTGCTCACTAAGGTTGAAGGATCACTACTCCAAAGAGTCATTCTAAACCTAGAATCACCTGGGACATTTTTAAAATGTCAGGCCGTCCAGGCCTTCCTCCAGACCAATAAGACCAGAATCTCTGGGGTGAGGCCAGGTATCGGTATTTTTAATACCTGAGATAGTGACTGAATACGAGAGCTTTCTGGACATTGCAGATGTTTAAAACTAACTCTTTTATGGACACATTTGTGGGTGAAGAGACCTCCTCCCTCTCCCACCCATACCCCTCATTGCTGGGGATCTCCCTCCCGTACTTTGCTACAATGGTAGTTCCCAACTCAAGGCAATTTTGTCTCCCAGGGTACATTTGGCAATGTGAGCAGACAGTTTTGATTGGCAGGACTGGGAGAGGGCATGGAACTGGCATCTAGTGGGAAAAAGCCAGGGATGCTGCTAAACATCCCACAATGCACAGGATAGCTCCTCACAACAAAGAATTATCCAGTACAAAACGTCAATATTGCCAAGGTTGAGAAACCCTGCCCTGCACAACAGCCTATATTTCTGAATCTACTATATACAATAATTGTATATACCAAGGTTTGGCTGTAATAAAACTGCATTTTTAAATGATTTACAAAACTCTTTCCTACAAATTGGACAAGTTTTTCTCCTCCCCATTTAGAGTGGAGGTTCTGGATCCTTTATCAATATTTCTTCAGTTATCTCCTTTATGATTGCATTTCAGTGTAGATGTCTAGACTACAGGCTATCCGCCATGTCTGTTTTCTCACTTTGTAAAACACCTTGCAGGGTCCCATGCAGACAGGCACTTGATTAATGCTATTTGATGATGACTGAATTAGCTTTTCTTAGTTGGGAAAGACAACTCTTTTAAATGCAAGTACCACCTAACCTCAGTATAATTTCAAAGCATTTTATTATGTGCAACCTTTGTATCTGTAGTTCTATAATTCTGCATTTAATATATTTCTTGCCATATCACGGGAATTCCAGAGCAGCTCTTTGTCAAGTATGTTCAGGTGATCTCAATGTGCTGGGCTCCTTTCTGTTCTCTTTCATTTACATTTTCAATAGGATACTGACACATTTCCTGCTAAATGCATTCTGTTTAGGGTTGCCAGATAAAATACAAGGCTCTTAGTTAAATTTGAATATCAGATAAACAATAAATAATGTTTTAGTATAAGTTTGTCCCAAATATTTCTTGGGATATACTTACATTAAAAAAATTTGTTGTTTATCTGATATTCAAATTTCATGCACATTTCAAATTTCACAGAAATTTCATGAGTTTTCCTTTAATATATGCCATCTTTTTGAGAAAATTTATTCTTTTTTCAGTAAAATTACTAGATAACTTTCTATTAGAATAAGGGTTGATATTTTAGATCGTATACCCAGAAGAGCCATACTGTTTACTAAAATATTAGTATCTTCCAGACATGTTAGAAAATGGGTACTACTCTGAGCCTCCTAAGTGGTCTTCCAAACTCCTCCAAATTTCTTCTGAGTCAGCAACTAACGGGTTAACACCTGGCAACTGGGTAGGGTCACCAAGACCTGGCTTAGGTACCTCCCCTGACATCCATTCTGAATGGTCAGTGCCTAGATGCACTGCTGTTAAATGTTTTTAATATCAGCCCTAAGTACGACTCTCAATTTAAAGTATACAAATGATTCCCCAAAGAATCAAAATACAGATACAATTACATCCCATGTATATATTCGAATAAATATATTTTTAAAGTCAAGCACACTTTCATCTCATTTTACAGCCATGTCTTCTCCCCATCTTCCTCCTTCCTAAGTAAACAGGGATGGTGCCTCCTTTTTTGAGGTTGCTTTTGCTACCACAACAATTCTCCAGCTTTCCCAAGGGATTAGCCATGGTGCGATTTACTTTTCAAGGAGGGCCCATTTATCTTCCCCCTGACAAATTTAAACACAGGCACAGCTCTAGCATGAACATTTCTGCAGATTAATCTCTCACCCTTCTCAAAGAGAAGAATTATTCTTAAACAATCTATTTCAATACAGAGTTCCTGGTGTGAAGTTAATTTCTACAAACCTTGTGAGCATGCTACCAAATACCATCTCAGTTATTCACTGAGAACAACAGAAGCCCTCTGATTTGTAGTTTTTCATCCTTATTGTTTAAATGTAAACAGGAAAGAAAAACAGGCCAAAGCATGCTTTTTAAAAAATCAGTGTTTCTTGCAAACTCTTGAAATGGTTACTGTGTACAATGGTCTGTGGACATTAACTATCAATAAATATTTATTCAGCATCTACTATACATAACATACTATGAAAGGTGATATTTTGCATACACAGGTGAACAGACATTATGTGGTTTTGAGGAAAAAAAGCTAAGCAAAATTAGCCATGTGTTCAGATCAGTGTTTTATAAAGCATGACCCTATTTTGCTGTTAGAAAAAATTAACACTTGACTATTAAGAACAGCTAAAAAATATTTAATAGGGCAAGAACAGAGTAATATAGCCTGGAAAAACTATCAGGCACCACAAAGACATGATGGGGAAAAGCAAATAAGAACAAATAAAACAGAAAGAGAGTGGGTGGATGGCCAGAAGCTGAATATGAATCACCAATTCAGTGCTATTGTGTTAAAAGTCAATATGATACCAGCACAAATCAATAGGAGTAGAGTAGGCAAGGCTGAAACATAATTCTTCTTCTCTCCTCCCCATTAGTCAGAGTGAGAAAAGTATCCTGTTTTGAACAGCACACTAAAAAAAACTGTACAGAACCCAACTGTATTCAAAGAGAAAGCTGACTAGCTAAAGGGACAGAAGAGGAGCCTGACAAGGAAAGGTGAAAACATATTCAAAATGAGGCTCCAGGGTGACTTGAAGTCTATTTTTAAGTATCTACAGTTTTTGAGGATAATTCTGGCCAGTTCAAATGAGAAAAAAATATCAGTCTAAAATGAACCTTATAGTCATTTCTGCTAGACATAAGGAAACTCTTACTTCGCCACTAGGACAATAAAACAATAGAATAAGTGTTACCCTAACACAAAGATTGCCAGGTGTCTACTTCTTAATTTTTTTAATTAAAAAGTTTTTTAAGGTAATCTTTATGAGTTAAGCATTCGTATGAAGGTTAGGGGATCTCTCATAGTCATGTCCAACTATATTATAATTATACAGATTTATACAGACTATAAGACTCACATATCTACGTGTTAAATGAACATTTTCTTATAAAATGCCCAGAGTCTAGTGCAACAAGGGGAAGCTGGAGAAATCTGTACTATATTATACAGCTATTTCTCAATAAACACACATCACTAATATAAAAGCAAACCACATCCCTCTCCCATCAACACCTACATATACACACATTCCCCACTCCTGTTCCTAGCAGGCACACAGCCATTGTAGAACTGCATAAGAGCTAACAGTCTAACTACATTCTCGATCATCTTGCAATTTGTTGATGATTAAGGAGATTGTCTGTGATAAATATTGATATGTGGCAGGCACATTTTTGTTATTGGATGTAGAAAAACAATACTCATTAATTTGACTAAGTTTCTGGCTATTTTCTTATGGTCAGTTTTAGTTTCATGGATACGCATATCACATTGAATTGTGTAGCTAGAAGGTGGTCTGTTATGATGTGGTTAAGCTTTTTTCATTACAAGTCCTTTGTAAGGAGTTTTATTTAATATTAAGAGGATAATAATAGCACATTCAGCTTCAATTTCACTTTTCACTCTTTCCTGAAATTGCCTTACTTTTTACACATTAATATTATGCTCATCTGAATATTAAGACACCCATAAAAGGAAAGGTAGGCTCTGTGGTCTGGATTATATTTTTAGGATGAGAAGGAATGTTACTTTGGTACAGAAGATTAAAATGCTGATGGCGCTCAACACTGCTTGCTAGAACCCTAAGAAGTTTTAGTGAGAACATACTACCTCACATTAAAAGTTCTTTTGTAGTATTTGAGAATTGTTTATAGTCTTGGATGAAATGATTGTCCATATTTCTCAAACTGTAGCTGCATTAGTACTTCAGCTCATACCTGTTCCACTATTATGTCATATAAGCACTGTTCTTGCAGTGGTCTCATGCATACTCATTAGATGGTCCAAGGAACCTCCCCCCTACCCATCCCCAGTGTGACACAGAACAATCGAGTGTGAAGAGGCCAAGAAGTGAGAAATGTCCTGCTCTTCTCCCATTTATATTCCCACTCTTGTTTTCCTGGGAGTTCTTAAGGAAACATCCTGGCAACTCCCAAAAGTTAGTTACTCATGAATATTAAAGAAGAATCAGAATTAAAACAAGTGACTGTGGGCATGGTGACTGCATATATAGAAGAAATACTGAATGCTTACTAAGGTTCAGACATTGTTTTAAACACTCTCTGGGGATCTAAAGATAAACCAGAAAGAGACTCTATAGGAAAACCCAAAGTCTGGGATTTGAAACAATTATTTTTGAAACTAGCCTTTTATTTTCACCCAAATTTTCTACAGAATATTTTTGTCTTGAGATAGCTTCAACTCCCTAACACACAGGGAATTTCATATATTCCAATATCAAAACCTACGCAAATAATAAATACTTAGAAAACACTATCAGCAACTGATGCTACATGGTCTTCTGATAAGTGGAAATACTTTTCACACAAGATCACATTATGGGATTGCATTGATTGGGAGAGATATTTACTTTTACTCACCACCCTTCACCACTGAGAATCTTAATTTAGGATGTGTGTAGCCAGCAGACAGGCTCATGAATTGTGACTTTCACCTGAACAACGGATAGTGGAAACAGCCTCACATACGTTTTGGCACTGATGTGTAAAAAACTGCCAGAGAAATGTCTTGGTATTGCCCGAGGTCTTATATCTTACAGCAAAGTGGTGGATTAAGGGTACAAACACACTAAAAATAACTGCGTTACAGTATCTCAGGTCAGAGACTGAAATGTAAGTCCTTATATTTCAACTCTTTCCCTTTTATTAATTTTTGCATTTTGTCTGTCTCTTGGTATGTACTTTAGAAATCAGATAGAAAACCATAATTTGGGGCTCAGTTTCCTCAATTAGCCCTTCCTATACTTGCTTTGGGAAGTTCTTTTTAAACACTGAAGTATTAAGATCAAAGTTCTCGTCAACAATTTAGAACACTTTGATTTTCAGAAAAAATATCACATAGTTATTAGGCAGCAAATTCTAGGTTGTAAGTCTGGGTTTGTCAGCCTAAATGTGTATATACATGGGCAGAGTCCTAAAATTCAAGCTTTGTGTTTTGTATGTACAAAATTTTAAACATCTGGCCTCCAAATGAGTTAGAGAAATCAGTGGTACCTTATAAATGTGACGTTCTAAACAGATATTTCAGTCTCTCAATCCAACTACAAATTCCCTTCCTGGTCTTCTGGTGGTTCTAACTGGTATCAGATCTTTACTTAAAACACTTTCTCCTGAAGCCAGTTCATCTAATCACCATGTAGTAGTTTCCTATTGATGTTGCAACAAATTACCAAAAACCTAGTGGCTTCAAACAAAACAAGTTGTTTATCTTAACAATAACTTTTAGCAATAACAATAACAACAATAACTTGTAATCTTAACTGTAAATAGCTTACAGTTCTGGAAATTTAAAGCCTGAAATGAGTTTTAGAGGGCTAAACTCAAGGGGTTAGTTGTGCTACATTTCTTTCTGGAGGCTCCAGGAGAGAATTCATTTCCTTAACTTTTCCATCTAAAGACTGCCTGCATTCCTTGACTCATGTTCCCTTCTTCCATCTTCAAAGCTTATCACTTCAGCCTCTACATTTCAACTGTGATGCTCCAAAGTGTGTTTGTATTCGCCTCTTCCAGGAACCACAGACCATCTCAGCCTGGATACCTATAATGTACATTATCAGTCTGAGTTTTTGTTTTTTCCACATAACAGTATAGTAGAATGAATCCTGGACCAAACTCTTGGGAGAATAGGCTTTGAGAACCAATCCTCAGAGGAGACTTTCTTTTTAAACTCTTTACCCAGAGCCAGTGTCAATATGGGCAAGTATCTGCATGCTCTCTCCCTCTGTGGGGAAGCAGTTCCAGGTCAATCTCTGAGCACCTTTTTGGTGCCCCTTCTTCATCAATCTCCATATAAACTCCCACACTCTTCCAGCCTCAGACTTTGCTTCCTGTCTACCTGCAGATGTAGTCTAAGCTTTAGGGTTTCAATGTTTGCTTAACTCTCCCCATTCTCACTTTCTGGTTTCTGGCCTCCAAGAATTCTCCTTACTTTCCATTCAATTGAGTAATGTATTTAAATTATTATTTTAAAAATTTTATCCAAGCATTCTTAAAAGTTCTGTACTGAGAAAATTTATCTGAATATTTAGCCCACCTTAAGTAGACCCCCTAAAAATTAAACTTTAACAGAAGGGTCTTTAGACTTTAAAAGCCTCTTACATTCAAAAGTATAGTAGATATTTTTAAAAATAAGATGCCCATGATTATACAAAACAGTTCTATTATAAAAGTCATAAAGTGAAGCAGAATCACCTAAGTCAAGTTAGGTTGTATTTATTTGGTTTTAATTCTAAGAAAGCTATAAAGATGAAGAGAGAGAAAGAGAAAGAGAGAACACTCAATTACAAAGCCACTCAATAAGGAATTGAGTTCTAAAATAACTTGTTCAGTAGATAAATTGATCAAAAGGTAAACTCATTGTGGATAATATGGCTGTTCATGAAATAACAGCTGTTCTAGGTCTCTGTTGCATCTTCTTTCTACATGAACTTTTATCTTAGTTTATTTTTTTAAAATGAATTTGTACAATTAACGTGAGCTGAATGACATGTGGTTCTGGCTCACTTTCTGTTGAATAAAAGTGTCATTTTCTTCACCAAATACAATAGATACTTGGGAAACCCCACAAGGAGATATGAATAAAACAATTGAAGTATTTTACTTTTCTTTGCTTTACATATCTGATAATTATTGCCTAAAAATATTTCACACAAATCAGCTAGTTTCTATAATATTTAATTTGATGAAAGCATTGTTAGAAATACATGACTGCCCATCAACAGAGACATATTAACATACTCAATAACCAGCATCATAAAACAACTGGCCAAGTAGCTATACTGTTCAATGATTCTGGCTCCTTCATTTTGAAACTGCATTTGAGTACTCAATGTTGAAAGATGACTGACCACAAGAGACGCTGAAATTTAAAATACATAATACAATTGATTCATAAAGCCAAGGTTGCTAACTGGGTAATATTGTGCCTGCCTATGAATTGGCTATCATAAATTTGACTAAGGCACCTTAGGATATTACATGAATTCTTTCACCCATAAAGTATATTTCATTAAACTGGACATTGCCTGGCACTGTCCAGGCAATATAGTATATTATATATACTACAGTTTAAGCAAAACTAGTATACCACCACAAAACTGTTTCTTGAATCACTTAACCACCCAGCATAAAATCCATGGACACATAACAGGAGTCATTACAATAGGAAGTAAAAAACTAATTAAAATGCCACAGTTGTGTGCCAATTTTTCTTCCCTAATGGCAATATTAGAGACCTAACATAACTTTGCTTCAAAAGATTAAAAAAAATTTCCTCTTACCTACTCTCACATAAATGAAAAATCATTTATACATATCTGGCAGAAATTACATGCTAGTTTAATAGGATATTTTATTCTCTTTGTTCACTCATTAAATATTGGTTTGTACACTAACTTATTCTTTTGTGCTGAAGGAAGTTATGTATCAACTGTCTATGAACTGGTCACAGATATGGCATTTCCATGTTACCAAGCCACATCTATAGTTAGTGACTGTTCAAACCTATATGTACATCCAGATAAGGAGTACTATTTTTAGGATACAGCTAGCTTAATGTAAAAGGCAAGAGCAGACAACATAAATGTGCTACACTGTGAGATCCTTGAGGGCTAAGACTGTGCTTCCTTGGCCACTCTCAGCACAATGCCTTACACACAGTGGACATGCAATGCGAATAAGCTTAAAAAATCATGTGATGCTTACTACAGAAGAACCGGTTCTCTAAAGCTCACCATGTACACACCTGAGTATGTGTACAGTTGCACGCACATGCATACACACACCACTGTGCCTCTTTTGAAGAGAAATAAGATATCCTTCAATTTCCTGCCCCAATCTCAGCTAATCTTTGAAAACTAAACCAAGACTGAGGAATATCTCAGCAATTTGTAAAAATTCAACTCCCCCACGTCCATCTTTTAGAGAGTGAGTGCAGAATTCTCCAAGCAAAGAATACCCATTAAAATAGGCCCAATGCCACAGAAATCTTGACTGGGAAAAAAGATTAACAGAGCCCATCTCCTAATGAATAGAATTTCTTATCTCTTCCGAAGGCGGAGCACCTCTGGTTGTTCCATATTTTACCACACAGCCTTTTTATTTGAGGAGGGATGGCCAGAGCCACAGGTCTAGGGACAAATTGAAGACAGGTTATTCCCCTTCCTCACAGAAGATCTAGGCACAAAAGTTTTTAGAATGGTGTTGTGAGACTCTACCTTGAAAAGGAAAGAATGTTTATTGAATCTTCAATATAATAATTATGTTTTTTCTACCGGCTCCTCAATGGTGAGGAAGTGAATACCTCTTAAATTCAACGCTTGTGTCCAAATGACTCATGAGTCTGGAGACAAGAATATCAGTATATTAAGAACCACTTTTTGAAAGTCTCCCTGAGGCTACCCAAGTATATTAATAGCTAAGACATGTGCTGGGACACTGTCAAATGAGAATTTAAGGTGAAAAGGATCTTATTTATCTTAACTGAAACATGATTTTAGAAGACTACTATTTAGCTTCATTTATTGACTTTTTGAACTTTCTAACAGCTTCTAGACTTCTTCTTCCGAGTTTTGCAATCTTCTGCTCTTTCTTCCAACCTTCCAAACACTATATTTTTATAAGATTATTATTTCTCTGAGCTGAGACTGGAAAATGTTTTATCAAGAAGCATTTTCAGTTGCCTATAACTTGGTGAAAGATACTTACTCTTGTTGTTGAAAGTTTGTACTGTTATGGTGTTTGAAGAAATATTGATTAATATGAGTATATTTTAAAACCGTTTACTTAAGGTTCACCAGTCAACTTTCAGCCTTTCTTTAGGTTGCACTCCCATAGCAAGATGTACTAAGGAGGAGCTTTTGCTACTACTTCCTCTTCTTTCCTCCACTTAAAAAAAATCTTTTCTACTTAAAAAACTTTTTAAAAATGTTTTCTGCTTTTAAAAAACTTAAATTCTTACATTTAGAGACCCAAAGCAATCTGAAGCCACCACCACTAGAACAAAACAACTACAGAAAAATGACAAGAAGTGTGGGTAGGTATCAATGCATTTCAAGCATTTCAAGCACACTTACTTTCCTGTAGTTAACAAATACACAAGTGAGCAGCACATGTATAAGTCGGGAAATTGAGATGGGTCATTCCTATGTATAGAATCTCTGGAAATACCAATCACTATTATTGTCAGTCATCAAGTGATTTAATTTTCATAACTGCCAAAGAAAATAATTTTAATTTCTACCACTAAAAAAGATGTTGGACAAAATATATTTGAATGAACAAAATGGACAAGTTAGTAATAAGGAATGGACATTAATTTTGTAATTTTCTTTTTACATTTATGTACTGTACTAATAAAAATAGCTGCCATCCACTACTAAGTGACTCATGTCACTCTCTACATCAGGGAATTCAGATCCTTTCCCTAAAGAACCTGGAAATTAATAATGCAGGCCTGTTCTTTATCTTTTTTTTTTTTTTTTTTTTTGCAGTACACGGGCCTCTCACTGTTGTGGCCTCTCCCGTTGCGGAGCACAGGCTCCAGACGCGCAGGCTCAGCGGCCATGGCTCCCTGGCCCAGCCACTCCGTGGCATGTGGGATCTTCCCGGACCGGGACACGAACCCGTGTCCCCTGCATCGGCAGGCGGACTCTCAACCACTGCGCCACCAGGGAAGCCCCCTTATCTTTTTATATGCTATCTCAACAATCTCACTTGAGAAGCCGTTTCCTGATTGTCTCAGTTACCCTTCGCTGAACAACTAACTACCACAAGACTTAATGGATTAAAACAACAATTCCTCTGCTGGCTGTGCTTACCCATGTGGCTGCATCAGGTGAAAGATCAGAGAGGCTGGAAGATCCAAGGTGACTGTACTCGCATGTCTGATACTTGGTTCTATATGTCACCTGGGAAGCCTCAGTTCACCAAATGGCTTCTCGTCCTCCAGCAAGCAAAAGTTGCTTCACATGGAGGTCTCAGGGTGGCATTCCAGGAATGCAAAGGCAGAAACTCAAATCCTCTAGAGTCCTAGCCCCTAGAATTCACACATGTTGTTTCTGGCACATTCTATTGGTCAAACAAATCTCACGATCAGCCCAGATTCAAGGTATAGAGAAAGACTCCATTTCTGGATGGAAGGAACAGCAAAGTCATATTGAAAAGGGGCCTGGTACAGAAACTGGAGGTATTCGTGGCCATTAAACAATCTACCACATCTAGTTACAAAGGCCAGCTTCTCAGCTCATAGGGCAGGTGGACATCTCATCCCAGGTATTTGAAATGGCAAATGTCTGATGTCTCTGTGTGTCAAGCATTTGAAAAACACTGAGTGCAATACTAGACATAGTAAACATTCCATACAATTTTGAAGAAGAAAGGAGTAATCTAGAACTTTGGTAAATACTTTTTTCCTGATCAAACCAGGAACTGATGTCATCAGCCTCATGTTTCATGCTCCAATCCAACATTTCCTGTTGTGTGACAGCCACCATGGTATCTTGTAAGAAAGGTCACTGGCTCAGAACTCAGCAAGTGCTCACCATGGGCCTACTGGGCCACCATTTCTAAACTAAACCGTGCTTTAAATACTCTTTTGAACCGGTACTATATGCACAGAATTGTGATATAGGCCTTGGATGGAAAATATAGGTAAGGGCATACAGAAATGGTAGAGATTTGTCCTGGGTACTTTGAGAGAACAGAAGAAAGGAATCTCATCCATCCTTACCTGGAAGACAACAGAAATAATGATTTGACCACTATAAAAGATATATCCTCTTTCTTTGTTATCACCCTTTTTACTATATTTTTCAAATATCAGCTTATCTCCTAGAGAAACTACAGTTAAAAGCATAAATTTTTTTCAAAGCAATGTCAACAGTGAAGGTTGGGTAAAATTCACATCCCCTTTATGTTATTTAAATTCCAGTGACAGCATCTACATTTTATACCCTAGTAAACTTTCACCTTGATGTATATAAAGATAGAAAAATAACAGAATTAATAGCATTTATTTTATCTAATTCAAAGATCTCCATTATTTGTGCTATAAATAACACTAGTCATTAATACTTGTCTACAAACTGTAAGTACATTTTAATTATATCTCATTATGGCAAACAACTACAAAACATAGCTTCCTGTCTCTTTCCTTCGGGGTGAAGAATCTCTAGATTTTGAGAGGTTCATTTCCTACACATATGCATATTTCTTTGTGCACTGAAAGTGGAAGGTTTCTTTCAATTTTAAATGTTTCCCTTGGACAATGATCAATTTTTCTGTGAGTGGCATTTTATCTTTTAATTTATTTTAACTGCCTGAAATGGACCAGCTGCAGAGTGGGAAGTGTGCTGACATTTATCTGAAGTCTTATCTTTATTAAATCACTTGTATTATTACACAACATAAACAACTTAATAAACACGGCAAATACTTATCTAACTGGAGTCAGTAAGTCTATTGAGCCAGCCAATTTACTTTTAATTTTCTGAAAAAGATAAAACCTCCTGTATCAGTTGAGTCACTAGGGAAATTAAGTCTTCAGTTATCAAATCTGTTACCAAATCTGAAGTACCCCCCATGAGTACCTGGAGGGCTTTGATTCTTTCTTTTCTATAGACACCCAATGGAACCTTAGAGTGACCTTTCTCCTCATTCCACTTTACAAATGTAAACACAGTCAGGAAGGTTTCTTTTTCTAACTTCCCCCAATACCCCAATAACTTCCAGTTGCCCTTTGCCATACTTGCTATTAACAAAAGATTATTGAGTTTTCTTCAAATATTCACACTCACATTCGTATTAAAAGAACAATGAGATATGGTCTTCACAAAATGAAGTTAAATGGAAGGTTTGTGGTCTAAATCTGTGCTGTCTAATATTGTAGCTACTGGCCCCATTGAAATTTAAATTAATTTAAGATTGAGATTAATTAAAATTATACAAAACTTAAAATTCTGCTTCTCAGTCACACTACCCACATTTCAAATTCTCAGTAGCCATATGTGGTTAGTGGCTACCTGATTATACATCATAGAGATAGAACATTTCCATCATTGCAGGAAGTTCTATAAGACAAGACTAATCTGAATAACATAGAAAATGACCATTAGTCTAGTCTGAGCACCTCCATTTTTTTTATTCTAATGGTATTACTTCCAACTGTATTTTAAGGTACTTTTCATTTTATTTTATTTTTTTTAAGTAAAAAAAAGTATGTTGAAGCATCCTTTGTTTCTTTCCTCAACGCAATTCCCTTCATCGCCAGGGGGAACCACTATCCTGAAGTTGATGAGCACCTCTTCCACACATTTTTGGGTTTTATTTTTCTTTTTTTTTTCCCACACGTTTTTTAAATATATTTTTCCTAAATTAGACTATAGCAGCATTTTATTATTTTATATTAATAACAATCCAATTAAAATTTTTCACTCAAAATTTTAATTTAAAAATGTTTGCATGTTAATAGGTTGTTTAGTATTCCATTACAGGTGAGTCTCAGGTAATTTTTGATTCCATTGAATGAATATACCCTATTATTCAGTCATATTTCACCTCATATATATTTTTAAAATATTTCCCTTCTCAGAAATAGCCATTGATTAGGTAATCAGTATAGAAAAAGATAATGGAATAAAAATTATTATTTCATTTGACAAGTATATTCTACTCTCTTATTCCTCACAGACAAATCCCCTCTACCAAATAAAGGCTTGGGTAATCAAGTACTATTAAACATAAAGGCTTCTGTGCTTCTCTTCCCTAGATACAGGTTACTTCAAAGAAAGCAAATAATTGCAGACATTAAGGTATAAGATAGTGAAAACTCTCAGTGAAAAGAATGAATTGATAATATTATCTTTTCATAGTTTTAAATGATACTTCTTACACTTATTTTTGACCTGCTAGAGGATGGGAATATGATCTCTGCCATGTGGTGAAACACGGTAGTATGAACCACTGATGGTAGGGTTAAGGAGAAATCATCCTGTAATCAGTGTGATCCAACTCACCTTCTTGGGGAACAAAAAGAAAGCGACATATTTCTTTTTAGTATTCAAGCTAGTCACTTGAGTTCTTGTAGTATCCGGGCTAGACTCTGCCACCTCCCTGTGGCTCACAACAATCAGGTGAACTTGCTTAGTTTGAAGATGGAAGACTATTTCCAAGTGTCTCTTAGAGAGAGCTGGAGAATATGCTGAGCCCGTCTCAGAACCTTGTTCACCTCCCCAAGTCTTCTGTCGCCAATATTTGGCAGCCATATTAAAAACAGGTCATCCATATGATCAGAGGCTGCCTGTTTTGAATTACTGTATGCCAAGAACTTTACATATCATATTTTAGTTAATCCTCATAAAAGTCCTCAGAGGAATGCATTATTTTTATCTCCAATTCACCTGTGACAAAACTGAGGCTCAGAGAAATTAAGAAATTGGAGAAAATTGTGCAGCTAGGAAATAACAGATCTTAAATTCAAATCCAGAAAAACTAGATACTAGTTCTAGTTTTGAACAAATAAGCTATGTGAACCTGGCAACAATATTAATGATCACAGCTCTTGCCAGTACTTTATTTTAAAAAATTCTATCACCTTAAGCCTCCATTGTCTCACCTATACAATAGGAAGATTAAATTATATGGTCTCTAAGGCGTCTTCCAAGGCTAAAATTGTGTGAGCCTAAATGACAAAATCATTAACAAGTGCTGATTAAGATACATATGTTATAAGCAGGCCTCCACCAGAGACAGAAAAAGAAAAATCCCTATTCTCGAGGATCCAATAATCTAAAACAAATACCAATGTCACAAATACAGACGATGAAATAGAGAGCAAAAAAATATATGATATACCTTTAAAACCTAGTGAATGCTAAATGTACAAATAAATATTGGAAAATGTGAATTGTAATTCTACTTTCAGTATACATTGACAAATTGCTTTGTTTTTAACAAACAAGACTGTAAGCCCCATGAGGGCAAGAAATGGTTTGCTCCTCCTCATTGTTTACCTAGAATTGTGATTCACATCAAAAAATATTTGTTGCCTAGACAAATGAATGAATGAATGGGCATCATCAAACAGTGGGGGGGGGTGCCCAATAGGAAGGCCAGTTCAGCCAAGGGGAGGTGAAGGAGGAGCCCAAGAGAAGATCACAAGGTTTAGATCAGCTAAACCTACTTCTGTAAGAGTGGATACAAAACCTAAAATGGCAAAAGGAAAGGTTAAGTCTTCAGACAAAAACAAAAGGGAAGAGGAGGGAAAAGGGAAAACAGGCTAAAGTGTGTAAACAAGAAACTAAAGATTAACCTGCAGAAAATGGAGAAATTAAAATGAGGAGAGTCCAGCCTCTGAGGACGAAGAGAAAGAAGCTAACTGTGATTGATATCATATGCTAGATCTTACCCGTGGTTCCTATTTCCCTTTTTGTAAAACACAGAGAATTATTTTTAGTCAGCTATTTTCTAAGTGGGAGTTTTTTAACAGACACACTTTTAAAAAAGAGAGAATCCCACCTCATCCCATTTTTAAGTGTAAATGCTTTTTTTAAGAAGTGAAATAATTTGCTCATTGTTTATTTCTTGGTACAACCAGAGAATAGTGAAGTATTGAATTATGCGAAGCTTTGACGGTCTTCAGTGTCAGCCAAACATTCCATAGAAGGAAGGGGGGAATTTTATACCCTATAATACAAAGCATACCAAATGGCAATTTGTAGTCACAGTTGTATGTTTAATATGTCCTGAACATTTTAAATTAAGTCTATTCCCATGTAGTAGAATTGTTCGCTAAAGAAAACCACTCCTTGACCTTGGCTTTCCTTATCAGAATTATGTGACTTCTGTCACATAACAGTAGTAGTAGTAGTCCAGTTTGCCTAATTACTTTGTTAACGTGTGATGAAAGACTGAAATTTGGGGGGTGTAGTGTAGATGATATTATATTGTGAGTCAGTGGGACTTATAATGAAACAGCTTATCAATACAGGAAGATATTGATACTTGGTATCCTCTTAAGGAAAATTCACCTCCCAATTTTGAGCTGGGAAGTCACTGGAATAACAGTTTAGCAAAGAATCAAAACTACAGAGCTTTTTAGATTTTCAGTGTATATGTCTAAAATTGTGTGTAAATTGAAATGTCTATGTACTGATTCTCAAAATAACCAATAAAATATCAATTATAAAAGTAAACAGGGACTTCCCTGGTGGTCCATGTGGTTAAGAATCTGCCTTTCAATGCAGGGGACACAGGTTCAATCCCTGGTCGGGGAAATAAGATCCCACATGCCATGGGGCAACTAAGCCCGTGTGCTGCAACTACTGAGCCCACACCACAACGAGAGTACCACAACCCACGTACTGCAACTACAGAGCCCATGTACTCTGGAGCCTGCGCGCCAACTAGAGAGAAGCCCACGCGCCACAACTAGATAAAAGCCTACGCACCACAACAAAGAGCCCGTGTGCCACGACAAAAGATCCCACATGCCGTAACTAAGACCTGACATGGCCAAAATTAATTAATTTTTAAATTAATTAATTAATTTTATGAAAAGATTTTTTAAAAATAAAATAAACAAAATAACAAGATCCTTTATATCTCACTTCAGTACCTCTTAGGGCCTATGCAGCAGGAAAGAGTCAATTAAAGTATAAATTACTGACATCAGTTTGCAGAGGTTAAAAGATTGAGTTTTACATCTGTTCACTTACCTATACAGTATAAGGGAGATAATACCCATCTGTCTTAGTCCATTACAAAATACAATAGACTGGGTGGCTTAAACAACAAACTAATTAATTTCTCATAGTTCTGGAGGCTAGGAAGTCCAAGATGAAGATTCTGACAAATTTGATGCTTGGTGAGGACCCTCTTCCTGAACTGCCACCTTCTCCCTGTAAACACACGTAGTGAAAAGCAGAGAGAGGTAGTAAACTCTCTCACATCTCTTTGGTAAGAACACTAATCCCATCATGAGGGTTTCACCCTCAAGAGACCTAATCACCTCCCATAGCCCCATCTGCAAATACCATCACATTGGGGATTAGGGTTTCAACATATGAATTGTGTGGTCCAGAGTGCTACCTTAATGGGCTCTTATTTTGTGGTTTTGATTGTGTGTTTGTTATTAATAAGTTATGCTTCTCCAGCCTGACCTGGAGAGAAACTGGAAGGTAGAGCATAATTTTGGGGGATTGGAGGAGAAGGGATATTACTAAGAGACAGCCTACCTGGGAGAGCTACACTGGACTAAGTACTATTACTATAGAGGCACAGATGAGCACTCTCAGTGTCACGTAGATGCCTGCATTTCTTCAGGCCATAATTGGGGAGTGGTAGTTGTCCTCTTTAGAAGTTTTCACCACTGTGGGCTGAGGGCCTGCTTTTCCAGCTGCCCACCTACATCAGCATTGTCTAACAGAAGGACTTGCATCCCTCCCCTGAGACTTTGCTGAACCCATCCTAACTGCCCAGAATACAATTAGCAAGTACCCTACAGGAGAAGTTGGGGTAGTGTGGCATTTCAGCCTACACCCCAGGTACTAGGTGGGACCAGCTATTAGGGAACCCCCATCCCAGTTACATTAGAGTTTCTAGATCTGAGATACTTCAACAGATAATCTGTACTATGTATTTCAAAGCAAAAAACGGACACATAGCCATAGAAACTACATATCCATTCAACACTGATTAACATTTAACACATATTATTAAGCAAAAATTTCTACCACCAAAAATGAACAATTAGCAAAACAGAATAATGGTGGGTGTTTAGTCTAAATTGTTTATTTGATTTTATGGCTAATTGTAGCCCACATTTTAAAAAATTTCAACACTGTATGAAAGCTTTTTAGAGTAATAATTTGACCTGGAAACATTCTTAAGAATCTTTACTCATTTCTACATTTTATGAATGAGAAACTGGGGTGTAGCAAGGTTAAATAAGTTGTGATATTTGGGAGCTCAATTCTCCCTTTCACCATATACCTGACCATTTCTCTGGCCAGTAGTTCTTCTACTGCCCAGGAAATAAAGCTGTGGGATTCTCCAAACAGCTGGAAAATTTCTGACTATGAATAATATTTTAATTCTCTTTGAACTCATCAAGCCATCTCTATTTTCCATGACCTGGGTAAATCATGAGAGAAAAAAAAGCAATTCCTTCACTACTTTCAAAAATACATGGTAGCACCACATGACCATTGAACATCTAAAAACATTCTAGTTGTGTTGCTTTGATTCCAGTTTTATATATATATATATATATATATATATATATATATATATATATATATATGTGTATGTGAAAGAACTCTGAACCAGGAAATTTTTGGCAGTTTTAAGCAGGGAATTAAAAAGACGATTAGAACCACCAGAATGTGAATCCCCCCGCCCAACACTCCAGAATGGACCCACTAAGTGTCACTCATTACCAAATAAAGTTTAAGGGATGATGTCCTTAAAGCAGTTCAAGAACATCTTGAAGGAGAATTAAGAAATGGATGATGGAAGTCCCCTGTCTTGATTCCTATTAAATAAAGCTCTAGCTATAATTATAGCTACAGGCAGAAGAAGATGGATTAACTCACTTCCAGCAGAATTAACTGTGTGGCAACAAGAGGAGTCGGCTTTGGCTGGAATTATGGAAACCCAGTGCTAGATTAGCTCAGTGACCTCAGGCAAGTAATACCACTTCTCTGAGTCTCAATTTCTTCCACTGTAAAATGGGGATGATAATAGTAACTTCTTCCCAGGATCACTGTGAGCATTATAGGGGTCATTTGTAAGTGCTATGGGTTGGACTTTGTTTCCCCCCCAAATAGGCTGATGTTCTAACTCCTAAAACCTGTGAATGTGACCTAATTTAGAAAACTAGGGTCATTGCAAATACAATAAAATTTTAAGATGAGGTCATACTGAATTAGGGTGGGTTTTAATCCAATGTGACTGGTATCCTTATAAGAAGAAAAGACACAGAGGGAAGACAGCTGTGTAAAGACAGAAGCAGAGATTGGAGTGATGTTGCCACAAACTAAAATGCCTGGAGCTACTAGAAGCTGGCTTTGGAGGGAACTAGGCCCTGGCAATAACTTGATTTTGGACTTCTAGTCTCTAAACTGTAAAAAAAAAAAAAAAAAATTGTCGTTTTAAGCCATCCAGTTGTGGTACTTGGTCACAGCAGCCCTAGGAAACTAATATAATAAGGTTTTACATAATGCTTGGCACATAGCAAGGGCTCAATATATTATTATTATTTCTCAAGAGTGATGTGTACTTTGTTTTATACAAAGACGGATGAATCATTATGTTATAAATTATACCATAAGCTTCAGGGCCTTTCTCTAGCAAAGACCACTTCAGAGGCCCTATGTTACATCTCACTTTGTATTTCTAAAATTGTGTCAATATAAGCTTCAGTCCCCACAAAACCATGATCCACTCCTGCCTCTGAAAAGTTTGAAGTTTCCACCTTTGGGTCTTGCTGTGTTTCCAGGAAAAGGCTAGGCAAGCTGACTTGGCTCTACTTTCAAGGCCTATGGACTCTTGCGGCCCTAACCTTGCCCTTGCTCTCTCTCATGACGTTGTAGCTCTTTAATCATTTCCCTCCGTGCTTGGTGTCCTTGCCTCTGAGTTTCATGAACTTGCTTCACTGATTCCCATGAAACGAAAAGTAAAATGACCCACAGAGAAGTTGCCTTTTCAGCTTCCAGGCCCCTTAAGGGTTGTCTTATCCCACTTAGCAAGTACTACTATTTGTCTTGTTACATAGCAGAAAGGGCCGTGGAATCCCTTCTGGTTCATGACCCAAACCAGGGAATCTGTTTCTAGCTCATTTTCAAATCTGCACAACTGCCATTCCCCTCCCCCACCCCCCAAAATTACCAACACCATCTGACAAGAAGTGCTGGATTTCCATGGTTGTGTGGAAAAGCCACACATTTGCTTGTGGCTGCAAGCACTCAGCTTAAACGAACTGAAACATACCTCACTCCATGCGCTTCAGAGTATGCCTAGACATTTTAAAATGTAGAAAACCCTTCGGAACTAAGCAAATGGATATAGTTTCTTCAGATTATTAAATTCCTCACAGACTCTCAAGGGATTATTCCTTTGTAAAGAGCAGGTTAAATTTGGATTTTCATAAACTGGATTGTCTTAAAGCAGGTTACATCTGCACAGCAGCTGTGAGGAGAAATCGATAAGATGTGCTTATATAGTTCTTTGTGCTTATCAAAGGAACATGTATGGATGCCATCAAAAAAATATCTAAGAAGGCATTTGGGGGCCAGCTGTTTAGTCTTTATTCCTTTTCTTGTCACAATTTAACATCACACAAACCAGTAACCTTAGGTTGGGGCTACGGAGCCAAATTTGGATGCAGTACTCCAAGGAGATCCCAGTCAATCAGCTTCACTCACCAGTTAACAAGGCTGCAACTTCACTACATGATCCCCAGGAAAACTGTGTGTGGGGAATGCAATACTTTCCTCAACACATTCTGCAAAAGTCTGAGAATGCTTGGAAACTGTTAAATCACCTTTTGACTGACATCCCTCCTGCTAAAGAGGTGAAAATCTGATTCCCTGATTCAAGGTGGAATTCCCTTTTCCAGGAATAAAAGGGCATAAAGCAATGCTGCACAGCCATGATGAAAAACAGTCTGAGAAACATGATGTAATACCCAGAAGTAAAGCAAACTTGAGAGCACTCGTACATGCATTTCCATTTTAGGTCAGAACGCCAAAATGAAGTTCTAATACTGTTCCAATTCATTTCGACCTTAAACAGATTAGCAATTGGATTTTTGAAAAATGTGTGCCATGCTACATTGTTAAATCACTGTTAATCAAGGGATGATGAACTAACCTGGTGTTAATTGTGAATACTGCTTACAGGCCTCATTTTTAACAATGTAGGACTATGCTTTATTTTCAATAGCTTTTCAAATATGCTTAATTGCATATTATAACAGAAAGCTCTTTGTAAAATTCTAAAACCTTATCTATTAAACGTTTTTCCATTATATATCTGCGTTCAACTCTCACACAGAAAATCCTCCCATTTACTTCCCTCAAATAAAACTTTAGTAATTGTGAGTTTTCCTAATATAAAGATCTTTACACATCCCAATAAACTCCTCTCTCTCCCCTTTGATTCACAGAGATTTTAATCTGATAATACAACTCATCAGGTATCCACTTTAATAACTATTAAATGTAAAACACAGAAACATTCATGGTTAGAATATTCCTAAATCTTTTGATTGAATAGATCCTAATACTAAAAGCACTTTCAAAGGAAAAGGGGAAAGACACAGTCCCATTACTACATTATTTTCTTGGCATTGAAAAAAAGTTCCATGACCCACTTTATTAGCAGTTTTCCAAATCAAGCTTATAATGATTTCTGGCCTCTGCCCTTGGGTGCTTTCCAAGGGATTTAGAGGAATATATCACCTTGGCTGATATGTGATATAACTATTTAGTACAGCTATGAAATTAACTGTTCACCCCTTAGCCTGGGGCTTAATGGGATCCAGGCTTGATATCATGGGCATTATTTAATAACTCAACACTCAACCCCTTTGCTTCGTGAAGTTTAACACTTTAACAAATGCTGACCACTTGCTGCTTTTGCTGAGGATCCCCTCTTTTAGCCTCACAAAGAATATTCTTCCTATTCATTTAACAAATATT
Organism: Phocoena phocoena; assembly: GCF_963924675.1. Classification (NCBI taxonomy): domain Eukaryota; kingdom Metazoa; phylum Chordata; class Mammalia; order Artiodactyla; family Phocoenidae; genus Phocoena; species Phocoena phocoena. Next base: position 32,831,855 of record NC_089227.1, read on the forward strand.
TGTTGAGTACCTACCATGCGCCAGGTGCTAGGTGCTGAAATCTGATGGTGAACCAAATAAACCCAGTCCTCACGGAGCTTATGGTGAGAGCCTTTCCAGAAAACTGCATAGTTTTCATGCTCTTTAAAGGTATCTATATACTCTTACTACTACATTTAGCTAGTTCTTGCTCATCTGAAATTCTGGGCTTCTTTTTTTAAGTCTTCTCAACTCCCTGTGTATTATATTTACATGGGAGAAAAGCTGAAGAAGTCCAAGTAATTCAGTTTGTTGGGAAGACATTGTATTACATGTGACACCATATTTCTAACCATGCTTTTCCAAGACAACCTAAATTTAGGAGACAGCACTGAATTCCATGCTAATATTGCAGTGTTTTGGAATCATCATCTCGTCACATGACTTTGCCTCATTGTTCCTCATGAATTGGAGGTGGAAGGGAGGTGGGAGAGAATTAAGAAAGTTAGCAACTTTGTTTTAAGGTACCACAAGCATTTTTTGCTATGTGTCCCCACAGCACTCAACACATAAATCTATATATATTGCATATTATTTTCTATAACCTGCCTTTTCCATTCCAATTGCCAATTCCTACCCTGTAATTTCTAAGTACACATAATTACTACTTCAGGTGTTAAATTCTACATTCTCAAGTATCTACACCCCAGCCCTCCAAAACAAAAGACATCAGCTAGCGAAATACAATTACCACATTATAAAATGTGCAAACTTTAGCAATAATCATGGTCTAAGAATATTCAGACACAGACACTCTTCCTCAAGGAGCTGAATTAAAAGATCTACTGGTGAAATCTAGGTTTTACCTTCAGTAATTTTGAAGGTAAAACCTATGTACCTTCAATAATTTTGACTTCAGGATACACCTTTAATAAGTGACCAATCTCCAAACCTTAGGAATCAGAAAATAGGTATAACGAGAAAAATAACTGTTACTATGTGAATATTCACAACTTTTCACTGTCCTTGTAGGGAAGATTCTCTATCTTCCTGATACTCAGTTCAATATTAATTTATTTAATCAGTAGGGATCAGCTGGATTTGAGCTACAACTACCACCAGGCATTTTTCTAGGTGTTGAAGATATTGTTGTGGGAAATAAAAACAACTTCCTGCTCCAATGAAGCTTACCTTCTAATGAGAGAGGCAGACAAGCCCTCTGCTCTAGTCACCTACTCAGTCACATGGGCAGCTCTGCATGGTGTAAACATTGATAGACAATTCTGAACTTGGCTTTGTTATATACTACATTTAATATGCAGTCTGAATATAGCACCTGTACCACTCCAATCCACCAGTGTCTCCAGGTAACGTTTTACTGGCAATAATGTTCATACAAAAACCATTGAGATTTAGCAAATTCTGTAAATGGAAATAATAATGGAAGAGCATGGTATCTATTCTCATAAAGATGATTTAAAGCAGACCAATCAATTAGTATGTCTTTGGAGGGCAATTTGACAGTGTTCACATCTGATATCCAGCCTTTACCGGTTGTCTATGGCTAGCATCCATTCCGATTGATTGGAGCCCGTGCTGTAGTAAATTGTTAAACATTCAAATACCACCCTGGCAATGCTTCCCAAAATTTTGGTTAAATATGCCCTTTGACCCAACAATTCCACTCATGAGTATAACCTACAGATATACTTGCACATGTAAGAAATAATGCATGTAAAAGGACAGTCATTATAATATTATTCAATATAGCAAGGGATTGGAAATGACCTAAATGTCCATCAACAGAGGTCTGGTTAAATAAATTGTGGTACACCCATAGAATGGATTATTATGCAGTTTTGTAAAGTATGAGACAACTCTGTGTGTAATGATATGGAAAACTCTCTAAAATGCATCCTTAAAGGAAAAAAGGTAGAAAACACTCTGCAATGTGCTACTGTTTGTGTATACATCCACACATACAGATACACACTTATGGTTCATTGAAAGTGCCTCCGATGGTATATACAAACAACAGGTAACTAGTGGCCTGCAGGGAGGGAGTAGGTAGCTTAGCTACTAGATGGTAGAGGGGAGGCTTACTTTTACCTCAAATCTCTTTGCTACCTTTGGAATTTTATACTATGTGCATGTAGAGCCTGCTTACATTATTTTTTGAAAGAAAACCAAATAGGACTCCCTGGTGGTGCAGTGGTTAAGAATCCGCCTGCCAATGCAGGAGACACGGGTTTGAGCCCTGATCCGGGAAGATCCCACATGCCGTGGAGCAACTAAGCTCGGGTGCCACAACTACTGAGCCTGTACTCTAGAGCCCGCAAGCTACAACTACTGAGCCCACAGGCCACAACTACTGAGCCTGCACTCTAGAGCCCACAAGCCACAACTACTGAGCCCGTGTGGCACAACTACTGAAGCCCTCGCGCCTAGAGCCTGTGCTTCGGAACAAGAAAAGCCACCACAATAAGAAGTCCGCGCACCGCAACGAAGACTAGCCTCCACTCGCCGCAACTAGAGAAAGCCCACATGCAGCTATGAAGACCCAACACAGCCAAAAATAAATAAATAAATTTATTTTTTAAAAACTGTCTGTATGTGTCTGAGTCACTTTACTGTACAGCAGAGATTGGCATAACACTGTAAATCAATCAACTGTACTTCAATTTAAAAAAACTCAAAAAATAAATAAATAAAATGAGGGATATAAAAATCAAACACTGTCAAGTAACTTCTACTCTAACCAGAAGGTATACCATGCATACATATGCTGTGGGGATTTTTTTCCCTCTTTGTCTTATAATTCTAATAAAATGCTACTAAGCTTTATATTTTACATTCTTCCATGATGTATAATTCAGAAGACTGATACACAACCCACATGTACTTTAGGTCTAGTTCCTGATTTTTTTCTTTGGGCTTAATGTTGTTAAGTAGAATAGAAAGTTGCTTGCAGAGCCAGCACGCTTTTTGATAAACGCTGGTTCTTAGGGACTCTGAGTCAAGATCACACTCATTATTCATCCTTCAGCACATCACCTGTCAATGTCTACTCACTCACAGGTATACAGAAAAGATTCAAACCCGTTGAACTTTACCTTTTGTTTTCAGAAAGTTCAAAATTCCTTTACAAGGCACAAAGGTAGGTAATTGCAATGGTTTTAAAAAAGAAGAAACTTAATTCAATTATTTTAAGGGCAATGTCTTTAATTTTTCACTTTACTTACTGTCTATTGCTAACACATATTGACATAAGTACAAACAGATTATTTTCAAAGACTGTCGGGGAATATTTTTAATCTATAATAAACAAAGAAAAGTTTGCATCTCCAGGAAAGTAATGAAACTTCGTGTCAAGATAAATTTTGCACTTAACATTGCTGTAGATTTAAATCAATGCAGATAGCACTAAATAAAGCAAAACAAAACAAAACAAAAAAATACAAGGGAAGATTCAGAAACATTGATCATGGCCAAAATACACCCCTACACTGTTAAGAGGCTTACTTCAGTAATATTTGTGGTCATTGACTAAATCAATGAAACTCATTCTTTCAAGAGTATCTAATTATAGTTCACAGTAAAGTGAGCCTTCTAATAAATCAGCATACTTTACATAGAATTAGACAAAGCCAACATGGAAGTTAATAACACAGCACGAAGAATCCAGGATCAACTCTCAGTAGACCCAGAAAAAAGTCTCATGATAAATTATTTCATTTAATTCATAGATGGAAACATTTCAAAGCTATGCCTTTCTGATAGATAGTTTATGGCTAGCAGTATTAACAGAGTTTGATTAAGCACTTAAGAGAAGAGATCAATATACCTCTGTCATATGTACACAATAAAAAAACGGCATGTTCAGTGAGTGCAAACCAACATGAATTGAGGTACTATACTATTCAGGAAGTTAACTAATATTTCTCACAACAACTCTGATGATTTGGAAAATAGGCCTTCTTAATAGAATTCAACAGCTTAGAAGCAATGGACTGAAACATGAGTGAAGTAAGAGAAATATCAGAAACAAAATAAATCATGTCAGTTAATATTGGCTTGAATTTTTTTCCCAAGAAGTATACACTTACCATGGGTAAAAAATATTTGGTTGACAGCTAAGCAAAACACTAGCAACAAATGGCTTACTGGTTTTTGGCCACTGGTGGTAAGAGAAGAAATTCAGACATTGAACCAAATTTGCCCTGGAACAACACGGGGTCTCTTGCAAGATGCATTAACAATTACAGTTCATTAAAATTGAAATCTGATTTTTATCCAGTCAGACTGCTGAATGTAGACAGCCAATCCTGATCATCAATATCCCAAAGTGGACTGAGACAAAATGTGCTATGGAATTTAATTCCTGTTGATTCACAACAAATGTTTCCAGAAGCAAAAAGCAGCATCTGAAAATGCTTATCAAGAAGCTCATGGGAATCTCTGTTGTTCCTCTAGGGCTGGAGGCACTGGAATGCTCCTAGGAGCTGAAGGTACTATATTATTGTACCTTCAGTACAACAGGGTTTGAGGACTTAGGCTGATTGACACAGTCTTGATTCCAAAAAGTAGACCAGTAAGGCTGGGTCATGACTGGATTGAGTCTTAAATTTAGGAGCTGGAGCTTTAGACTGGAGAGACAGAAATCCAAAGTTACTGTCTTGGCTTTGCTCTGTATCAACAGGGAGTAAGAATCAGGTATTGGGAAGCAAATGAAAAGAGAAAGCTTTTGAAAAGCAGTTCAGTAGAGATGAAAGATTATGAACTTTGGAGCCCAAGAAATCTGGGTTTGACTCCACTAGCTACATCCCTGCCTAGCCTCAATATTCTCATCTATAAAACTGGGGATATTAATTATGCTTTGCTGTAGTATCATAAGAATTTAATGAGAGCATACGGAAAATATCCATGACAGGGCTCAAAATGGGTATTATTTAGGAAGGTCCACATGTTTTCTCATATTATAACTCAGAGGTACAGGTTTCATTATTTAATCTTTAAATACTCATAATAGGAAGTGCAATGGGGAACTAAATACACAGTCCAATTTGTTTTAAACTTTGGTGATTCCAAAAATTTAAGCTAGTGATTCTCATCCATAGCTACTGTTGAGCTATTATAAACACCAATGCTCTGTCTCATGCTTCACCAATTAAATCAGTATTTATGGGGGTAGATCCCAGGCTTCTGCATATCAGCAAGATGGACAACCATTGGTTTATAGAGTCTCTTTTGGGCACTTTTCAGTCATTTTGGATAACTAATTTACTTAAACACTCAAATTCATCCCTTGAAGCTGGGCACAATGGTTGGATTCTGTTAGGAAGATTAGAAATGGGGGGTGGGGAGATAGCTATTGGATAAGCAACAACGCTGTCGGTCACATTTGCTAAAGAGATTTCCAATGTCCTTTAGTATCCAAAACTGGTTTCAAGATTATTGCTAATCCTGTTCTCTCCTGTTTGGAACAATTAACCTCATGACATAATCTTGGAGGTAGAAGTTTGCAAACATGAAATAAGGAGGAAATCAAAGCATATCAATTTAATATTTGCCAAAGTTAATTCCCTACACGCTATTTTATTACCAAAAATGGACCACTTGGCCACAACCATGGCAGCTGGAGCTCACATGTTTGTGTGCATGCATGTAAATAAACACATATAAGCACAATTTTCCATTTCTCCTTTATTCTGCACCCCTATTTCCTCTGACATACCATCGGGCAGTGGGCTGTTTGTAGGTACAATAGTTGCTGGACAGTAATATGCATTTAGAATGGGAGTTAAAATTACAGGGCATCAGACTCTAGTTGTTATTCTGTCAAGCATTAGGGAAGAATGCCGATTATTAAAAAACCTGAACAATCAATTAAAATTGATTCTGGTTTGCTCCCCATTGATTCTCTGGCTGAAACTTGAACAAAGGGGAGTGCTTCTAGAAGACAAAAACTATAAAGCAGAGTTCCTCCTGTTCATATTCTTGCATTCTGAGGGATACTGAACTTCTTTGCTAATTGGCAGGTTAGATGATCAAGATGATCATCTTAAATGATCAAGATGCAGATCATTTAAATGTGAGAAACTCTTATGTGGAAAAAAATGCAAGAAAAGGAGATGTTTCCTGCCAGCCAATATTCCACAATAGCCCATTCTATTAGTAATCTATCACTGTTATGCCTATTAGAGAAAGCTAGAGGGAGCATTACTAGTTGAGAAAGATGTAAATTGATAAAAGCTGATATTTGACTAGTTTAATGTAATAACTCACCTCCAGATTATTATCCTGTAAAGAGCCTATTGCTGCTGCCGATTTAGCCTCTTATCCGGGTGGCTTCTTCTCTAAGCTTAGCTACTACATCTCTGACAGCCAATTTCCCCAAGGACCACCTTCAGTTATTACCTTTAACTTCCACATTCTCTACTGCGTTACTTTGCCGCTCCCTGGGTTAGTCTCTGTAGAATATCTATTGCCCTACCTGTAATCACCACCCTTCACCTCTCCTTATAAAAGCTACTTAACATCCTGTTGCTAGCTCACCTTTCATTCAAATGGAAGGCATCAGTGTGATTACAGTGAAGAGTGCTTCAAATCCAGTAGGCCAGTGATTCTCAAAGTCTGGTCTTTGGACCAGCGTTATCAGCATATCTGGGAATTGAAAGAAATGCAAATTATCATGCTCCATCTTAGACCCACTGAATCAGAAACACTGGGGAGAGGGTCCAGTAATCTGCCTTTTAACACATGGTTCTGTGTAGATATATACATGTATAACTGAATCACTTTGCTGTAGAAAGAAATTAACACAACATTGTAAATCAAGTACACTTCAATAAAATTAAAACACACACACACACATGGTTCTGATACATGCTAAAATTTGAGAACCACTGTGGTAAAACAAACTTTGCTCTGAGATCTTTCTCAGAGGGTTGTCCCTTTCCATTAGAGGGTGAGAGTAGATGGCTGGTAAGTACTGCTCTTGTTCTTAGAAGAGATGTCGTTAGCAGTTCTCTAATGTCATAGCTACATGATAACTTGGCTACAATTGCCACTCTGTAAACCTTTACTTTAGGCTGAAGATCAATGGCAAATTAATTCTGTATTCCTCTACCTCATGCTCCCAGAGACATTTTGAACTTCTTGATCAGTTTTGTCTTTATCTATTAGATATCATTTGTCACAGAATGGACAAGTGACTGATGAGTGGGCCTTAGTGGAAAGCTGCATGTTTCCCTGTATGGGAAGATGGAAGGTTTGGGTTATTAATGCACAGAAGCTTCCAGATAATTTTCCCTGGAACTTTTCTTGAAGACTGTGATACATAGAGCTGGAAGAGTTTGCCAGAGGATGGGAAGTGGACTTAAACAAAACTGTCAGGTAACTCAGTACTTCCTCAAGTACAAGCTGTATGAACTAGAACAACTAGGACTGAGCCTAAGAACAAGTAAAGCTGTGCTCTCCTCACTTGCAAATAAAGGATGGCTTTGATGGGATGCTGATAGCAGAAATCCAATCAGCCATATCTTTAGACAGTAGCCTTTGTCCAATTTCCAAACACAAAATCTTCCAAATATTAAAACAGAGAATTTGCGGATCAGAAGGAATCTTAATAAATATAATTTTATAGATTCCCTCACTTTATAGGCTAGGAAACTAAGGCACAGAGATGTTAATGTTGCGGATGTCATACAAGATGATGATGGAAAAGCTGAGACTAGAACCCAGGAATCCTGTCTTCTATTCAGCGTCCTTGCATTACTCTGTGCTGAACCACCTCAGACCTGCCAGGACACAAATCTACTCATGCTGAGAGATGTTCTTATTAACTAATGACAACTGTTCTTGACGGGCATCCTATGTGTCATGATTGAAATTAAGACAAAAGTTATATCTCCTACATTTCCTGACTGATTTGACCATCTTGATAAGAGTGGGGGTAACAGACCAAACACTGAGCCAATTGGTCCTTAGTAATTTCACTTTCGGAAGTAGAGCCTGAGAAAATTATCCAAAATATAAACAGTGGTTTATACTTTTAAAAATTGTAAAGAGCATAATTGTTAGACAACAGAGGAAGTGTTGCACAAATTTTGCAATTTCTGTATGATGGAATGCTATGAAAGTATTAAAATTATATTATAAAAAATTTTTCATGATATGACTTAAACATGTTTAAGCATAATGACAAGTGAAGAAAAGCAGGATATAAAAGACTATACATAATACAATTTCAACTACATTGTAATTATATAAATTTCTGTTGTATATTTAGAAAAATCCTGGAAAGATATATATCAAAATATTAATAGCATTAATCACAGTTGTTTAGGAAAATAAAGATTTTATTTTCTTCTTACTACATGTATGTATACTCTATATTTTATAATCTGAGCCTGTATTACATTTACATTCAGAATAAAAAACTTGGGAGGGAGAAAATGTGAGCAATTATTCTTATATCGGTGTCTTGTTAAATTTCCTTACTCACAGGAAAATAAAGCAAATGTACTGTCAAATTTCATGTCTCCATATCCACCATAAAAGCAGCTTCCTTTGAAAAAATAAATTTAAGTTACCCTCAAGAATGTCTTCTATAAGTCCACTGAAGAATTTAGTTAAAGTTTAGCTTTTGAGATAATTCAAATTCCCAAACTCAGATGGACGAGTAACTATGATAAGGTGAACACAGACTGCAGGAGCTTCTGATTAACCTTAGGAATCACATTCCTCTAAAGATATATGTAAAAGTTTAGAAGATATACCCTGCAATTATCTATACTATTGAACATGACTTTTTAATTTACTTATTACACACCTAGTATTTTAGCAACTATTTCAATATCAAAGTGCTTCTGATAAATTTGTCTGGTGTATATGTGTGAGTTTGTGTGTCCATAATTTAAAACCCTCATACAATATTCTGGCCAGTCACTAAATAACTTTAATATAGTCACAGTTAAGTGCCTAGAATCTCCTCTGAAATGAACTAGAGTATAAATAAATAACAATTTTTTTAAAATGGTCTCATGCTGTAACTGAGAAGGGATGAGTTCCTGAGAGGGGTGATTCTAGAGAAGTGGGGAAATATTCAAGACAGAAAAATCTCCATATTCTGAAATCTGTTACCACCCAGGAGTAGGGGGATGTGGAATCAGATCCATTAGCCTGTTGAGAAAGGGAGCTCACAGAGAAGCTGGATTCAGAAAGAGGCAAGATTGAGAGCAGGAAAAGATAAGATTATTGTAAGGTTATCCAGGCTTTCAAATAAGGGGCAGCTCAAGGAAGGAAAGGTGAGTCTTTACTTCAGGGACCCTCTGAGTGAAATGAAAGAAACTTCACTGTTGCACTCAACATTTATGGAACGCCTGCTCCAAGCAAGGTCAAATGTTGAAGCTTTGTATATTGTGGTGGAAGGCAATTTGGACAAGAAATGGGGAGGTGAACCAGAAAGACTGGGCTTCTTCAGAGGCTAAAAGAACTGAATGTGAGAGATCATGCTGCAACCAAAAAAACTAGGAGACTTAGCCTGATGTAGCCACCCATACCACACATCTATGAAACGTGATGAGGAAGACCTGTAAACACTGCAGAGGAATGAGTGAGCCCATGGATGCATCCTTAGGTGGAATACGCAAGAGACAGAAGTGTATGTGTATTACAGGCTATCTTTATGTAAGATGGAGAAAGGGGCATTCTGTGTTGTGTGTGTGTTGTGTGCGTGTGTGTTTGCACACATATGTATGTGTGTATTTACTAAAGAAATGGTGAAAGGATAACCCAAAAAACAAATTTAAAAGTTACCTACATGGGAAGAGAAAGAAGGGAACAAAGACAGGAGTTAAATCTCTCTGAATTATTCGTATGGTTTTGACTCAGGAACTGTGTAACTGTTTTACATAATTTAAAATAAAATTTTTTTAAGAGGGAATCCTTTAAAATTGAAAACAAACTGAAAGTGAATCAAGCCATTTATTAATATGGTGGAATAGCCATATTAATTATTTAAGATCACTTTAGGACTTCCCTGGCAGTCCAGGGGTTAAGACTTCGCCTTCCAGGGGAGAGGGGGAAGATAGCGGAAGAGTAAGACATGGAGATCACCTTCCTCCCCACAGATACATCAGAAATACATCTACACATGGAACAACTCCTACAGAACACCTACTGAATGCTGGAAGAAGACCTCAGACCTCCAAAAAGGCAAGAAACTCCCCACGTACCTGGGTAGGGCAAAAGAAAAAAGAAAAAACAGAGACAAAAGAATAGGGACGGGACCTGCACCAGTGGGAGGTAGCTGTGCAGGAGGAAAGGTTTCCACACACTAGGAAGCCCCTTCGCGGGCAGAGACTGCGGATCGCAGAGGGCAGGGAGCTTCGAGGAGAGTGCAGCAACAGGGGTGTGGAGAGCAAAGCTGAGAGATTCCCGCACAGAGGATCAGTGCCAACTGGCACTCACCAGTCAGAGAGGCTTGTCTGCTTACCCGCAGGAATGGGCGGGGGCTGGGAGCTGAGGCTCGGGCTTCAGTCGGAGCACAGGGAGAGGACTGGGGTTGGCAGCGCAAACACAGCCTGAAGGGGTTAGTGCACCACGGCTAGCCGGGAGGGAGTGGGAGGACATATTTAAAGTGATGAAGGAGAAAAACTTACAACAAAGATTACTCTACCCATCAAGGATCTCATTCAGATTTGATGGAGAAATTAAAACCTTTACAGACAAGGAAAAGCTGAGAGACTTCAGCACCACCAAACCAGCTTTTCAACAAATGCTAAAGGAACTTCTCTAGGCAAGGAACACAAGAGAAGGAAAAGACCTACAATAACAAACCCAAAACAATTAAGAAAATGGGAATAGGAACATACATATCCGTAATTATCTTAAATGTAAATGGATTAAATGCTCCAACCGTAAGACACAGACTGGCTGAATGGATACAAAAACAAGACCCATATATATGCTGTCTACCAGAGACCCACTTCAGACCTAGGGACACATACAGACTGAAAGTGAGGGGATGGAAAAAGATATTCCATGCAAATGGAAATGAAAAGAAAGTTGGAATAGCAAGTCTCATATCCAACAAAATAGACTTTAAAATAAAGACTATTAGAAGAGACAAAGAAGGACACTACATAATGATCAAGGGAACGATCCAAGAAGAAGATATAACAATTGTAAATATTTATGCACCCAACATACGAGCACCTCAATACATAAGGCAAATACTAACAGCCATAAAAGGGGAAATCGACACTAACACATTCATAGTAGGGGACTTTAACACCCCACTTTCACCAATGGACAGATCATCCAAAATGAAAATAAATAAGGAAACACAAGCTTTAAATGATATATTAAACAAGATGGACTTAATTGATATTTATAGGACATTCCATCCAAAAACAACAGAATACACATTTTTCTCAAGTGCTCATGGGACATTCTCCAGGATAGATCATATCTTGGGTCACAAATCAAGCCGTGGTAAATTTAAGAAAATTGAAACTGTATCAAGTACCTTTTCCAACCACAACGTTATAAGACTGCACATCAATTACAGGAAAAGATCTGTAAAAAATACAAACACATGGAGGCTAAACAATACACTACTTAATAACGAAGTGATCACTGAAGAAATCAAAGAGGAAATCAAAAAGTACCTAGAAACAAATGACAATGGAGACATGACGACCCAATACCTATGGGATGCAGCAAAAGCAGTTCTAAGAGGGAAGTTTATAGCAATACAATCCTACCTTAAGAAACAGGAAACATCTCGTATAAACAACCTAACCTTGCATCTAAAGAACTTAGAGAAAGAAGAACAAAAAATCCCCAAAGTTAGAAGAAGGAAAGAAATCATAAAGATCAGATCAGAAATAAATGAAAAAGAAATGAAGGAAACGATAGCAAAGATCAATAAAACTAAAAGCTGGGGTTCTTTGAGAAGATAAACAAAATTGATAAACCATTAGCCAGACTCATCAAGAAAAAAAGGGAGGGCTTCCCTGGTGATGCAGTGGTTGAGAGTCCACCTGCCAATGCAGCAGACACAGGTTCGTGTCCCGGTCTGGGAGGATTCCCCCATGCCGTGGAGCAGCTGGGCCCGTGAGCCATGGCCGCTGAGCCCATGCGTCCGGAGCCTGTGCTCCACGATGGGAGAGGCCACAATGGTGAGAGGCCCACGTACTGAAAAAAAAAAAGAAAGAAGAAAAAGAGGGAGAAGATTCAAATCAATAGAATGAGAAATGGAAAAGGATAAGTAACAACTGACACTGAAGAAATACAAAAGATCATGAGAGATCACTACAAGCAACTCTATGCCAAAAAAATGGACAACCTGGAAGAAATGGACAAATTCTTAGAAATGTACAACCTGCCAAGACTGAATCAGGAAGAAATAGAAAATATGAACAGACCAATCACAAGCACTGAAATTGAAACTGTGATTAAAAATCTTCCAACAAACAAAAGCCCAGGACTAGATGGCTTCACAGGCGAATTCTATCAAACATTTAGAGAAGAGCTAACACCGCTCCTTTTCAAACTCTTCCAAAATACAGCAGAGGTACGAACACTCCCAAACTCATTCTAAGAGGCCACCATCACCCTGATACCAAAACCAGACAATGATGTCACAAAGAAAGAAAAATATAGGCCAATATCACTGATGAACATAGATGCAAAAATCCTCAACAAAATACTAGCAAACAGAATCCAGCAGCACATTAAAAGGGTCATACACCATGATCAAGTGGGGTTTATTCCAGGAATGCAAGGATTCTTCAATATACGCAAATCAATCAACGTGATACACCATATTAACAAATTGAAGGAGAAAAACCATATGATCATCTCAATAGATGCAGAAAAAGCTTTTGACAAAATTCAACACCCATTTATGATAAAAGCCCTGCAGAAAGTAGGCATAGAGGGAACCTTCCTCAACATAATAAAGGCCATATATGACAAACCCACAGTCAGTATCGTCCTCAATGGTGAAAAACTGAAACAATTTCCACTAAGATGAGGAACAATACAAGGTTGCCCACTCTCACTACTCTTATTCAACATAGTTTTGGAAGTTTTAGCCACAGCAATCAGAGAAGAAAAGGAAATAAAAGGAATCCAAATTAGAAAAGAAGAAGTAAAGCTGTCACTGTTTGCAGATGATATGATACTATACATAGAGAATTCTAAAGATGCTACCAGAAAACTACCAGAGCTAATCAATGAATTTGGTAAAGTAGCAGGATACAAAAGTAATGCACAGAAATCTCTGGCATTCCTATATACTAATGATGAAAAATCTGAAAGTGAAATTAAGAAAACACTCCCATTAACCATTGCAACAAAAAGAATAAAATATCTAGGAATAAACCTACCTAAGGAGACAAAAGACCTGTATGCAGAAAATTATAAGACACTGATGAAAGAAATTAAAGATGATACAAATAGATGGAGAGATATACCATGTTCTTGTATTGGAAGAATCAACATTGTGAAAATGACTATACTACCCAAAGCAATCTACAGATTCAACGCAATCGCTATCAAACTACCACTGGCATTTTTCACAGAACTAGAACAAAAAATTTCACAATTTGTATGGAAACACAAAAGACCCCGAATAGTCAAAGCAATCTTGAGAACGAAAAATGGAGCTGCAGGAATCAGGTTCCCTGACTTCAGACTATACTACAAAGCTACAGTAATCAAGACAGTATGGTACTGGCACAAAAACAGAAAGATAAATTAGTGAAACAGGATAGAAAGCCCAGAGATACACCCATGCACATACGGTCACCTTATCTTTGATAAAGGAGGCAGGAATGTACAGTGGAGAAAGGACAGCCTCTTCAATAAGTGGTGCTGGGAAAACTGGACAGCTACATGTAAAAGTATGAGATTAGAACACTCCCTAACACCATACACAAAAATAAACTCAAAATGGATTAAAGAGCTAAATGTAAGGCCAGGCACTATCAAACTTTTAGAGGAAAACATAGGCAGAACACTCTATGACATAAATCACAGCAAGATCCTTTTTGACCCACCTCCTAGAGTAATGGAAATATAAACAAATGGGACCTAATGAAACTTAAAAGGTTTTGCTCGGCAAAGGAAACCGTAAACAAGACCAAAAGACAACCCTCAGAATGGGAGAAAAGATTTGCAAATGAAGCAACTGACAAAGGATTAATCTCCAAAATTTACAAGCAGCTTATGCAGCTCAATAACAAAAAAACAAACAACCCAATCCAAAAATGGGCAGAAGACCTAAACAGACATTTCTCCAAAGAAGATATACAGATTGCCAACAAACACATGAAAGAATGCTCAACATCATTAATCATTAGAGAAATCAAATCAAAACTACAATGAGATATCATCTCACACCAGTCAGAATGGCCATCATCAAAAAATCTAGAAACAATAAATGCTGGAGAAAGTGTGGGGAAAAGGTAACACTCTTGCACTGATGGTGGGAATGTGAATTGGTACAGCCACTATGGAGAACAGTATGGAGGTTCCTTAAAAAACTACAAATAGAACTACCAAATGACCCAGTAATCCCACTACGGGGCATATACCCTGAGAAAACCGTAATTCAAAAAGAGTCATGTACCAAAATGTTCACTGCAGCTCTATTTACAATAGCCAGGACATGGAAGCAACCTAAGTATCCATGAACAAATGAATGGATAAAGAAGATGTGGCACATATATACAATGGAATATTACTCAGCCATAAAAAGAAATGAAATTGAGCCATTTGTAATGAGGTGGATGGACCTAGAGTCTGTCATACAGAGTGAAGTAAGTCAGAAAGAGAAAGACAAATGCCGTATGCTAATATATATATATATATACAGAATCTAAGAAAAAAAAATGTCATGAAGAACCTAGGGGTAAGACGAGAATAAAGACACAGACCTACTAGAGAATGGACTTGAAGATATGGGGAGGGGGAAGGGTAAGCTGTGATAAAGTGAGAGAGTGGCATGGACATATATACACTACCAAATGTAAAATAGATAGCTAGTGGGAAGCAGCCACATAGCACAGGGAGATCAGCTCGGTGCTTTGTGACCACCTAGAGGGGTGGGATAGGGAGGGTGGGAGGGAGGGAGATGCAAGAGGGAAGCGATATGGGAACATATGTATATGTATGACTGATTCACTTTGTTATAAAGCAGAAACTAACACACCATTGTAAAGCAATTATACTCCAATAAAGATGTTAAAAAAAAAAGACTTTGCCTTCCAATGCAGGGAGTGCAGGTTCAATCCGAGGTCAGGGAGCTAAGAGGCCACATGCCTCGTGGCCAAATAACCAAAACAGAAAACAGAAGCAATATTGTAATAAATAAAGACTTTAAACATGGTCCACATAAAAAAAAAAACTTCATTACAAAAAAATCACTTTAAAACAAAGTATTTGTACAGTCTGGTAATAGAGATCAAAAAGGCAAAAAGAACCACAATGAAATATTAAAGTGCATTCAGTTTAAGAGTTCCTTACTACGAGCTGTTAGTAACATTACTATATATGTAGATACATATGTATATATGTGTGTGTGTGTATAGAGAAGGATAAAGGAAATAAAATGATTATAGATTATGTTAATGTTAATTAGAAAACCAGATATTCAGTTAAGAGAAAAGAGAAACAAATATAAAATCAAAAGGATTAAGTAAAATAAGCTGCAATTTTATATTTGAATTGGAAATATCAGTACACCTTCATAATTTATTTCTCTTTCTTAAAAACATATCATAACTGCCAAATAAAAAAATTTAAAACCATTGACAACCTAGTAGCAACGAGCACTCCTAGGGCCCAGAATATGACCTTTAATACCATTTCTCACTAAAAAGAAACCATTGCTAATTCCAGAGATACAGGAGAAACTAAACAGAATGTACCTAGGATACCTAATAGCAAGTATGCTATCAAAGTTTACTAGAGTCACATCAAATGGGCATAACAGTCAACTTCAAGTGGTTCTTCCATTCGGAAATGGGATAATGTAAGTACCAAGAAGAATATGACTGCAATGCATTGAAAGCTGTTAAGTTTATAACGGCGCCAAAAAACAAAACAAAACAAAGCCCTGAGTTTCTTTTAAAAGTTGCCAGGACACCAAATTCACTAACCTGAAAACTGATGGGAAAAAAAATCAAAAATTTTACTGAATATTTTGTACAAACTGATTTCAGATTAATTAAACAGTTGATGAGCAAAAGTTCTCCTTTAAATAAAGAAGAAACGTGGCTAATAAATGAAGAAGGAATGGTGTAACTGGAATATCGCCATTTGCAACCCCTGATGAAATAATTGATATTGCAACCACCTTCAGTGGCTAAAAGCCATTAGGCAGAAGGTTGATGGGGAACTTTATAATGGAGGTTTCAGACTGGCAACATTTGAACTCACTGATCAATCTCATCATCCACTAAAAGCAGGACAACCAGGTATTATGCGCAGCCTGCTGTGCTGCAGTAGGAAATAAACATATTTATGAAGTATGCTTGCAAAAAATCAGAATCCACATGCAATCAAGGGTCTAGATCTTATCAACAATTTACAGGAAACACGGTGAATAGAAAGCGTGCTAAACGACAGGAGAATACAATCAGCCAAATTTAAATCATAGGTTATTCTATAGGAGAAATGGCCCCCAAGTTTTTCAACAGATAAATAGCCTGATAAGGGGGAGAAGGCTACTATCTATCAGAGTCACTTAGACCAAATGTGATGCAAAGACCTTATTTGGAACCTGATTCTAACAAACTAGCTCTAAAAAGACATTTTTGATACAATTTGATAATCATATTAATAAGGAATCTTTAAAATTATGTTGGTTGTGATAATAGCTTGTGGTTTTGTTTTTTAAAGAGTCCTCTAAAATTAATAAATCGAGTTATGAGGGTTTACTTAAATTTACCCACCTAGAAAGGTCTTGCCCTAAGGTTTCTTCATAGACATGTGCAAAGTATATTAAATGGTTGGGATATATTGGAGAATGACTGGGTATGAAAGGGAGTAGGGCCCAGGGATCCCAGGGTCACTAGGTTGTTAAAATTACACCAGTGGTGAATTAGGCTGGACATCCAGGAAGCCTTCTGTCTGGGTCTGTCCTAGGCCAACTGTTACCACAATTTTGATCTATTCACAAATACAGAGACCTGGGGTCTGTACAGTTCGACTCATGGACACTGAGAATCGGCACCTGAGGAACTGCTTCCTGCCAGAGGATTAGTGACACGCTTTTACAACCTTTAGAAACTGTGGGTGATGGGCATAGACAGGAGGCAGGTGGAGAACAGCTCCCATCCCAGGGCCTGGAGCAGGACTTCTTAACCTTGTCTGCACATTAGAATCACTGAGGGCGGGTAGCGGGGTGGGAGAGGTGGGGACACTTTGAAAAGTGTCCTTGCCTGGACCCCACCCCTCAGATATTAATGTTTTCTTTTAAAATCCAACCTCTGTCCCCCTCCCATATCAAGTGATTATAATGAGAATCCAGGATTGAGAACCATACTGACCAAAGACATGGGTATAAAAATATCAGCCAGTCCTCTTCAGACACCACGGTTAAGAGCTCAGCTTTGGGGCCAGACCACTCAGCTTGAATTCCAGCTCTGCTGTTGAACAGTTATATGATCTTGTACAAGTTATATAACCTCAATGCCTCAGCTTTCTTACCTGTAAGATGAGGATAACTAAATACATAAAATTGTGTTCCTCATATGACTGTTGGGAAGATTAATTGATTTAGGCATGTAAAGCATTTAGAAGAGAGCCCAGCATTAAATAAGGATGACTATTATATCTCACAGTATCTTCTAAAAGAGAACTGCCTTTAAAGTCTCTTTGGCTTAGTGAGGTACTTAACTCAGGAATGGATTTCAGTCATGCTAACTGAATTCTCTGATGTAACCAATGAGACTAACTACTCTTTCTAGGATGCTTTAACTGATCCCCAGGTTGGGTAAATGTCCTCATACTTTGAACTTTGCAATTTGACATTTACATTTCTTACAATATCCCAGAATATGTCTTTTCACATCTAAATCCTCCCACTACACTAAGTTCTCCAGGGCACTCTACGGTGAACAAAATATTGATAAAATCCAGAACAGGCAATGATGTGGGGAAATGAGCACTTCAAAAGTAATCATGGACTCCTTAGCTGACTGTCACTCTGGAAAACAAAGAATGAGAGACTGAGGGATAAATTACAGAACATGTAACTTTTATTGGCAGAGAAAGAAAATAAAGGGGGAGGACAGAATGATCTGGCAAAGAGAATAGTACAGACTAGGTTAGGACATCACCAAAAAGGTGAGAAGGGGGATACACAGGATGATGTGGGTGACAGGGATCCAAAGATAAACCTATTATTCTCACAAAGGTGTTAGAGATTCCATTTTTCCTAATTTTTTAGCCAGAAGGTTACTTAGAACCTGAATCTTATACAAAATACAACAGCCTTGTAATGTTAAGGGTTAAGAAGTGAATGAATCAAAATATGCAACCAGTAAATTAATCCCCATCCTTGATTATCTTAACTATGAACACTGTCATCAAACACTGATATTCAGAGGAGGGAGCAATCCATAAGCAGAAACCACAGAGACACTAGTACCATAAAACACAATTCACATTGTATGTTTTTTAGTCGCTACTGTAGGCATCCAGCTTTCATTTACCCATCAGCATAGATCCTGCACAAAATGTGGCATGTTTGCAGATGATTTGTTCCCTAAGTTTCACTATACGCTCAACTGGAACATTTCTTTTTACTTAAACAGCTATATAAACTTTGTTTTTCTTTTCAATCACACCAGAGTCCTCACCTCATCTTACACATTAAAAAACCTGTGTGGAAACTATGAGTTCATTGCTTATACCTATTTTTAAATTTTAAATGATTTAAACTTAAACCTGAGTGAAAACTGGATCAGTCTTATATGAGAAAAAGGTAACAGCCATCAATACAAGTGATTGCCTGGTATGTATTTTTGCATTGAGGATTTGTTGATTTCTTCTGTGATTTGTTTTATATAATATTCTGTAGCACGTTAGGAAATGATCTAAGCATTATCGATTTCCTACACGGGAGACTACACTGAATGCAGACATAGCGCACCTTGATATTTCCCTGTGCATCATTAGCAGAAAGCAGTGACTCTGTAGAAGAATAACTAGGAAGAAGAAAATCAGATTAAATAATTAGTGTCAATTAGCTCTAGCAAAATCATTCGATAAACAATTGGTCTCCAGTGCCCTGCTTAATTATGTGAGACTTCCATGTTCCTTACCAAGCCTGCTTTGATTCATGTTGACTCTTGAGCTTCCCAGAGGTATAATTAATTATTGTCTTGTAAATAAACCCTTGGTAATTAATGGTGGCAGAAAACACTACAGTACCTTTTTTTAAAAAAGTATTTAAGGAGAAGACCTTGAGTATGTGAATGACTTTTGCAGCATTTTTCAGGAGGAACCCATCATATAGTTACAATAAATGGCTGGGAGTTGTGACTGAGAGCTGACAAGTGAAATCATCCTCCCCACTTTACATATCAGGAAAGAAAACACTTTATGTTCTGTTGCCTTTGAAAATGTTTGGTATTCACTAGTCACCATTCTAATTTGGTCTTGGACCTAATTAAAATACATTTTCAAACACCCAATTATAAATAATCAAACAGTTTATTTTGAGGGTATTATAGATAGTGCATTCACAGCCCAACAGGGAAGGAAAAAAAAGAGAGACAGAGAGAAAGAGAGACTGAAATGGAAATAGCATTCCATTATTCAGGTGTGCCTTTAAAAGCTGGCCTCTGGTCTTATCAGCTCTTAAATGGCATTCTAATCTCCTTCCAAGAATGGTAGATGTCAACAAGGTTATCACCCCGCACAAACATAGCTCAATATTTTGCACATCAGTGATGACAGTTTCTTTCATATGTATATTTAGATCTTATAAATAATTTACCTGTTTTTTGTTTGTTTGTTTTTGGATCCTTAAAGGCATTACAATATCATATGGGAGATCATTTTTTAAAGAACCCATAAAGCTTCCAATTTATAAGATATTAGACATACAAATCGAAATATAGGGAAATTCCAAACCATGGTCATCAGTATACAACTGTCATACTGGGATATTTTAGGAAGTTTTAGGTCTCTGTCCAGATTACTAATTTGCATATGCACTCACAGGATTCTAAAAGAAGCACAACGTGGAACCCATTCACTAATTTCCAGTAGCCAAAAATTTTAATATTAAGATTGCTTCCAACCATGGTCATATTTCCCTTGCCATGTCCTTCCCTGCAACAGACACTGATGTTATGGCTGAGATCTTGGCCTCTAATTCACTGTATCCCATAAATCTTTGGTGACCAGGAGAGTCTACTTTGAAGTGAGAGTGATGAAGCATGATTGTACTGAATTCCACGTATTAGATAACAAATAAATAACATGAAATGATAAATCACAGGTTTTTTAGTCTTTTACATGGAAATACTTTACTTCTTTTATAAGCTATCAAATTATATTCAGTACTAATAAAATTAGCAAATTTAATTTTGAAAAAAATTAAATATAACCAGAAGGCAAAATTATAGCTCATACTTTTAAATAAAGGACTCATCATGCCTAGAAAAATTAAGATCATTGAAAAAAATCTCTGAAACATATAAACTTTACAAAGCATTCTATCATTTACCACGCTTGGTATATTTCCTAAAATGACATGGAAATATGTGCAATGACAATTATGTTTTATGTTTTTTGTTTTTAAATTTATTTATTTATTTATTTATTTATTTATTTATTTTGAGGTACGCGGGCCTCTCACTGTTGTGGCCTCTCCCATTGTGGAGCACAGGCTCCGGACGCGCAGGCTCAGCGGCCACGGCTCACGGGCCCAGCCGCTCTGCGGCATGTGGGATCTTCCCGGACCGGGGCACGAACCCGCGTCCCCTGCATCGGCAGGCGGACTCTCCACCACTGCACCACCAGGGAAGCCCCTAAATTTATTTATTTTTGACTGCATTGGGTCTTCATTGTTGAGCAGGGACTACTCTTCGTTGTGGTGTGCGGGCTTCTCATTGAGGTGGCCTCTCCTGTTGTGAGCACGGGCTCTAGGTGCACAGGCTTCAATAGTTGTGGCACGTGAGCTCAAGTAGTTGTGGCTCGCTGGCTCCAGAGTGCAGGCTCAGCAGTTGTGGCGCACGGGCTTAGTTGCTCAGCAGCATGCGGGATCTTCCCGGACCAGGGCTCGAACCCGTGTCCCCTGCATTGGCAGGCGGATTCTTAACCACTGCGCCACCAGGGAAGTCCAACAATTACGTTTTAAATAACATTCTAATACATAACAAAATTACTAATAATGTACCTCATGTCATAGTTTGGCAGTAATATTTGCCCAAACCTAATCAAATTTTTAAAATGGGTGCTATAGGGCTTCCCTGGTGGCACAGTGGTTGAGAGTCCGCCTGCCGATGCAGGGGACACGGGTTCGCGCCCCGGTCCGGGAGGATCCCACATGCCGTGGAGCGGCTGGGCCTGCGCGTCCGGAGCCTGTGCTCCGCAGTGGAGAGGCCACGACAGTGAGAGGCCCACGTACCGCAAAAAAAAAAAAAAAAAAAAAAAATGGGTGTTATATAATAAGCAAAGAATAATGAGAAAACCACTGAGAAGAGAATGATGAGAAAACATATATTGTAAATTTGTACTGTGAAAGTGGTATTAACTCTAGCACACAAATAAGAGTACTAAAAATTAACAGGATTGAGTTAATAATTTCAATAGCTTTTTCCAAGTCACATCAGATTTTAAGACATATATATGATTAAGGGAAAAGAAAAACTCAAAAGGTGAAGAATTTCCTAATAAGTTTTACCATATATAGTGTGAGGGGAGCCCATTACAAAAACAAAATATATTTTTGTCCCAAAACATATTAAATAATTTATATGAAATGTTTAACATGTCTAAAAAATTAAGTATGCATAATAGAAAATGTACAGCAAAAGAAGTATGAGGGATGCTCCTGTGTAGAACTCAGTGAGCCAGAGATACAACTTTGAAACTCAGGGCTGTGCATCGTCAAAGCAGACAGCCGGCACAATGACATGTTAAATTACCCACATGATGTATGGCTTAATGAACCCCCTTGTGTTGATCACGCTTGGCATTAATCAAGAACCATGAACAGATTCCCTTATTTTCTCAATGCTGTTCTGATAAACTGCAATTTCATTTAACCTTGGACAGCAACTTTAATAGCTTCAACGGGACAACTGTCGATACCTTCCTGGGTATACAGTGATTAAACTGCAACACAAGGTGCATGTCATGAATTTTCTTCATTTGAAATTAGAATTTTTATTCTTAACAACTATTTGCATAAAATATGCTAAACATGCTGAGATGTGTAAAGACTTGCACTAATCTGAAGTTTAGACTTGCCATGCTATACTATAAAATATTAATTAAGAACATATTCATGTGCATGTTTATGGGTGTATTTGCTTTACTTCTTTCAAATAACCCTTGCCCTGGACAGAAACAACAAAAGAAAGAAATTCAAAGTTGAAGTTAACTTTCAAGCAAATCTCCCCAACTGTCTATTTTATGTCCCAAGATACACCCTCCAGGTACTTGGGTACAAATGGGAAGATCTTCCCACCAGGCCCAATTAGGAAGTGAGTGATGCCTTCCCTTCTTTAAAATTTCACATGTAGTGGTGAGGGGCAAGACAGGGGTATGGTATTAAGAGATACAAACTACTATGCATAAAATAGATAAGCAACAAGGGTATATTGTATAGCACAGGGAAATATAACCATTATTTTATAATAACTTTATATGGAATATAATCTATAAAAATACTGAATCACTATATGTACACCTGAAACTAATATTGTAAATCAACTATACTTTAATTTAAATAAATAAATATTCAAGCAATAAAAAAACTGCACATGTAGTAGTCACATACTATGACTAAAGTCAACTAAGAATGCATTGCTAAATAAAACAAAACCATCATTTCAATTTCCTTCCTATAACTTAAATGTACTTGTTTGCTAAATATATCTGATGGCTGGTCAATTTCCTAAATTTTAAAGACAATAGCTGGATGAAGAATATTATGAGGTGATTTTCTTTACACATGATGATCCATACATAATGCTAAGACACTTCCACCAAGTCAATTCACTTGACGTTAGATTATGCGCAGTTTTCAGATGTGAGGTTTTATTTTGAGAGTTCATAATATCTCTGAGGGTGAGATTAAGAATAAGGGGCCAAGATTCATCATAGCAGAATTTCTTTCCCTCTGAACAAGAGGAGAAAATTAATGAGCCAAGAGGTATAAGAGTGAACAGGATGGGGAGCAGGGAGGCACAGTAAAGGTACAGATGGGGTCACACACATATACAATCCTCTATTTTATGAGAAAATACTCCTGACCATCAGTGTGATGTGAATACTATTTTCAAAAATCTGAAAAGTGGCATCAGTGTCTACAAACTGCACTGCATGTGTTCAAGAGACATTTTTAATAAGGTACCCCAGATTAGACATAACCTTAGGAATCACTTGGCTTTGTGTTTAACAAGTTTTTTCCTTTTGTAATGTTGATATAAGAATTTGGTTATTTGGGGATCAGTAAGCCACAGTGGAAAAGGTTTGGATTAAAAATTAGGGTACTTCAGGCACATGGAATGGTCTCCAGGACAGATCATACGCTAGGCCACAAAATGAGACTCAATAAATTTAAGAAGATTGAAATCATATCAAGCATCTTTCCTGACCACAATGGTATGAGACCAGAAATCAACTGGAAAAAAAAAAAAAAAACCCTGCAAAATCCCAAACAACTGGAGTCTAAACAATATGTTACTAAACAACCAATGGGTCACTGAAGAAATTAAAAAGAAATTTTTAAAAAGTGGGAAACAAATGAAAATGGAAACACAGCAATCCAAAATCTATGGGATGCAATAAAAGCAGTTCTAAGAGGGAATTTAATAGCAATACAAGCCTATCTCAGGAAACAAGAAAAATCTCAAATAAACAACCTAACCTTGCACCTAAACTAGGAAAAGAAGAATAAACAAAATGCAAAGTTAGTAGAAGTAAACAAATAATAAAGATTATAAAAAAAAATAAATGGGACTTCCCTGGTGGTACAGTGGTTAAGAATCTGCCTGCCAATGCAGGGGACACGGGTTCAAGCCCTGGTCTGGGAAGATCCCACATGCCACAGAGCAACTAAGCCTGTGAGCCACAGCTACTGAGCCTGCGCTCTAGAGCCCATGAGCCACAACTATCGAGCCCATATGCCTAGAGCCTGTGCTCCGCAACAAGAGAAGCCACCGCAATGAGAAACCCGTGCACCACAACAAAGAGTAGCCCCCTCTCACTGCAACTAGAGAAAGCCTGTGCACAGCAACAAAGACCCAATGCAGCCAAAAATAAATAATAAATAAATTTATTAAAAAAATAAATGAAATAGAGACTAAAAGAATAATAGAATAAATCAATGAAACTAAGAGCTGATTCTTTGAAAAGATAAACAAAATTGATAAAGCTTTAGCCAGAGTCATCAAGAAAAAAAGAGAGAGGGCCCAAATAAATGAAATCAGATGTGAAAAGGGAGAAGTTACAGTCAACACAATACAAATACAAAAAATCACATGAGATTACTATGAAATATTACACGCCAACAATTTGGGCAATGTAGAAGAAAGGGGTAAATTCCCAGAAGCATAAAATCTCCCAAGACTGAATCAGAAAGAAACAGAAAATATGAACAGACCAATTACTAGTAATGAAATTGAATCAGTAATTTTTTTTTTTAAATTCCCAACAAAAAAAGTCCAGGACCAGATAGCTTTGGTAGGTGAATTCTACAAACATTTAAAGAAGAGTTAACACCTATCCTTCTCAAACCATCCAAAAATTGAAGAGAAAATAATGTTTCTGAACTCATTCTATGAGGCCAGCAACATCTTGATACCAAAACCAGCAAAGACATCACACACAAAAAAAGAAAAGAATATTACAGGTCAATATCACTGATGAACATAGGTGGCAAAATCCTCAACAAAATGTTAGCAAATCAAGTTCAACAATATATTAAAAGGATCATGTACCATGATCAAGTGGGATTTACCTCAGGGATGCAAAGACAGTTCAGTATCCACAAATCAATCAATGTGATACATCGCATTAAGAAACTGAAGAATAAAAACCATATGCTCATCTCAATAGATGCAGAAAAAGCTTTGACAAAATTCAACATTCATTTATAATTAAAAATTCTCAATAAAGTAGGTATAGAGAGACCATACCTCAACATAATAAAGGCCATATATGACAAACCCACAGCCAACATTCATACTCAATGGTGAAAACTTAAAGCATTTCCTCTATGAACAAGACAAAAATGCCTATTCTTGCCACTTTTATTCAATGTAGTACTGGAAGTCCTAGCCACAGCAATCAGACAAGGAAAAGAAATAAAAGGAATCCAAGTTGCAAAGGAAGAAGTAAAACTGCCATTATTTGCAGATGACATGATACTATATATAGAAAATCCTAAAGATGCTACCAAAAAATGATTAGAACTAATAAATGAATTCATTAAAGTTGCAGGATACAAAATTAATATATAGAAATCTGATTCATTTCTATACACTAATAACAAATTATCAGAAAGAAAAATTAAGAAAACAATCCTATTTACATTTGGATCAAAAAGGATAAAATACCTAGGAATAAATCTAACCAAAGAAGTAAAAGCCTTGTACTCTGAAAACTATAAGACATTGATGAAAGATTGAAGGTGACACAAATATACCATGCTCATGAACTGGAGGAAATAATATTGTTTAAATGGCCATATTATTGAAGGCAATCTACAGATTCAAAGCAATCCCTATCAAACTACCAAATGCATTTTTCACATAAATATAACATATAACTCTAAAATTTGTATGGAAACACAAAGACCCTGAATAGTCCAAATAATCTTGAGAAAGAAAAACAAAGCTAGAGATATCATGTGCCCTGATTTCCAACTATACTACAAAGCTACAGTAATCAAAACAGTATGGGACTGGCACAAAAACAGACACATAGATTAATGGAACAGAATAGAGAGCCCAGAAATTAACCCCACTTATATGGTCATTTAATCTACGACAAAGGAAGCAATAATATACAATGGGGAAAAGACAGCCTCTTTAATAAGTGGCTTTGGGAAAACTGGATAGCTACATGCAAAACAATCAAACTGGACTACCTTCTCACACTATATACAAAATTAAACTCAAAATGTATTAAAAGACTTACACATAAGACCGGAAAACATAAAACTCCTAGAAAAAAAAACATGGGCAGTATGCTCTTTCACATCAGCCTTAGCAATATTTTTTTACATCTGTCTCCTCAGGGAAGGGAAACAGAAGCAAACATAAACAAATGGGACTACATCAAACTAAAAAGCTTTGCCTGATGAAGAAAACTATCAACAAAATGAAAAGGCTGCCTACAGAATGGCAGAAGATATTCACAAATGATATATCTGATAAGGGGTTAATATCCAAAAAATACAAATAACTCATACAACTCAACATCAATAAAACAAACAACACGATTAAAAAAATGGGCAGAGAACCTGAATAGACTTTTTTCAAAGAAGACATACACATGGCCAATAGACACATGAAAAGATGCTCAACATCACTACTCATCTTGGAAATGCAAATCAAAACCACAAAGAGATATCACCTCACACCTCTCAGAATGGCTATCATGAAAAAGGCAACAAATAACAAGTGTTGGAAAGGATGTGGAGAAAAAAGAACCTTTGTGCACTGTTGGTGGGATTGTAAATTGGTACAGCCACTATGGGAAACAGTATGGAGGTTCCTCAAAAAATTAAAAGTAGAACTGTCATATGATCCAGCAATTTCACTTCTAAATATTTACCCAAAGAAAACAAAAGCACTAATTCAAAAAGATATATGCATGCCAATATTCATGGCAGCATTATTTAAAATAGCCAGGATATGGAAGCAATGTAAGTGTCCACTGACAGGTGAATGGAGAGATGTGGTGTGTATATATATATATGTATAAATAATGGAATATTACTCAGCCTTAAGAAAAGTGAAATCTTGTCATTTGTGACATCATGGATGCATCTAGGGACATTATGCTAAGTGAAGTAAGCATAAACAAATAAGCTGTTTTTAAAGGAACAAAGAGTGAAGGGTCTTCTTAGAGCCCATACAATGATTTGAACAGAGAAGTAAAGACTAATATCCATAAAATAAGGTCATCCATTTACAAAAGAATGGTATTAAACCAACTCAACAAATATTCACTGAGTTTGTAGTAAATGATAGTCAGTGGAAGGTGTGAATAAATCCTGACGTTAGGTTAATATATTATAAGTAGGACATAAACATGTTTGGGGGCACAGAGATGGATGTGCTTTTTTTCCCAACAACAAAAAAAATCCCACCAATATGGTGTTAAAATTAATGTGTTCATTTTATCACTTAGATGAGGGCTTTCTGCTTGACTCCAATATTTTAAAAAAATAAAGGTACTTCCCTGGTGGCGCAGTGGTTAAGAATCCTCCTGCCAATGCAGGGGACACGGGTTCAAACCCAGGTCTGGGAAGATCCCACATGCCGCAGAGCGACTAAGCCTGTGCACCACAACTACTGAGCCTGTGCTCTAGAGCCCCTGTGCCACAACTACTGAGCCCACATGCCACAACTACTGAAGCCCGCATGACTAGAGCCTGTGTTCTACAACAAGAGAAGCCACTTCAGTGAGAAAGAAGCCCACGCACCACAACAAACAGTAGCCCCCACTGGCCACAACTAGAGAAAGCCAGCGTGCAGCAATGAACACCCAACAAAGCCATAAATAAATAAGTAAATAAATAAATTTAAAATAATATAAGTTGCAGCCCATGTTACTTGAATCATAATTTTGATTTTTATTTGAGGCCAAATAAGCATCAAGTCATAACATATAATGTTCTAAAATTTGGATGTTTAGGGGACTTCCCTGGTGGTGAAGTGGTTAAGAATCATCCCGCCAATGCAGGGGCACAGGTTCAAGCCCTGGTCCAGGAAGATTCCCACATGCTGCGGAGCAACTAAATTTGTGCACCACAGCTACTGAACTTGCACTGTAGAGCCTGTGAGCCACAGCTACCGAATCCGTGTGCCGCAACTACTGAAGCCCGCGTGCCTAGAGCCGGTGCTCCCAAGAAGAGAAGCCACCACAATGAGAAGCCCACGCATCACAGTGAAGAGTAGCCCCTGTTCACCACAACTAGAGAAAGCCTGCACTCAGCAATGAAGACCCAATGCAGCTAAAAATAAATAAACAAATGAATTTATTTTAAAAAAAATTAATGTTTATACAAATACTTAACAGTTAAAATGTTAATTGTACCATGATAGTGAGAAAACAAAGACACTTTTTCCAATATAAAAGCTTAGATTCCTTGGATATAGTATTAGAAGCACAGAGGGGTTTGTGGAAGGGTTTTTTTTCTTCTCCACAAAGATGAAACCTCACAAATCTGTGCTACAGAGAAAGCAAGAGAAGGAATTTTTTTATTTGAGTCCAAAAATAACAGTAATATATTTATTTAAATAATTTAAGTTAAAATTTAAATCACTATTGCTGGAGGAACCTATGATCCATAAAATAACAACAAGAATTTTCTACCTTCTGGTTTTAATAAAAATTGATCTTCACTGGGCATTTGCAGTGTGTTGGGCAGTGTACTCTGCAGGTACTTTATAATCAATATGATTTTATCCCTGTAAGAACTCTACGATGTAGGTATTATATGATGTAGATATAGCTCTCTTTCTCACTTTGTTTTTTACATCTTCAGACAGTTTAAGTACTTTCCCAAGAGCACACTCTTAATAAGTTTCAGAGCCATGATTTCAGTCTGAGCTCCTATCTCTAAAATCAGACCTCTCCATCATATACGCAGTAATATACTGAATCACCTCCATTCCACCACTGGGGAGCAGTGCTAGTAGAAAGAAAACCAAATAGAATGTAAAGGGCTTCCTAGATTGTCATATGTTTGATTTAGTGAAATACAAATCATGCCAATTTGCTACATAACATCAACAAGGCAAAGTTTAGAAGGCAAAACACCAGATCCCAAGAATCAAAACATAGAATTTCTTGGATATATGTGTATGTATAACTAATTCACTTTGCTGTACAGCAGAAACTAACACAACATTGTAAATCAACTATACTCCAATAAAAATTTTAAAAACACACACAGAAAACATAGAATTTCTGTTCTCACTTATCCCTACTGATTTATTAATTAATCTCGAAGAGCTTGACTCTCAGCTTGTGCATATGCTTTTCAATTCATCCAATAGGAATTGTGATAAATATCTCCCACCTACCATATAGAAAGGTTCTGAAAATTAGTAATGTTTGAAAAGATTTAATTTCTCTTGAGAAAGAAGCTGTGAGATATTGTATATTTTTATCCCAAACAACTAAATTGAGTACCAATGAAAAGTCATTTAAAAGGGTGAGAATTGTCCCTTTAGAGCATGTGAAACTAAGAATTAATTAAAGGATGAAAGTCATAACCCATTAGTAAGAGATGCTCAATGCTAGGCTAGCAAAGCTTAAATATCAACCACACTCAAACAATCTGAAAGAAAATTTGCTTGAAAGGCTGGCTATCTGCTGGTCCAATTAAGTATCTTTAAGATACAGATTTTGTTCTACTATGATATTTACCCATGACCTACATTTACATTATTAGATGTCTTAATTTTTATTTTTCCCTATTGACTCTATTGAGATTTTAGCATTAAAATCTCAACTTTGTTAACAAAGGGAAGACATCCTACAAAACAGTACTTATATTTATGTTCTTGTATGCTTAATTATAAGAATCCATCTATGTTTTTATGCTTTGTTATAAAATAATTTTTAAATATAATTATAACATTTTTCCCTCTCTGAATTTTTCTTTTTTTTTGGCAGTATGTGGGCCTCTCACTGTTGTGGCCTCTCCCGTTGCGGAGCACAGGCTCCGGACGCGCAGGCTCAATGGCCATGGCTCACGGGCCCCGCTGCTCCACGGCATGTGGGATCTTCCCGGACCAGGGCACGAACCCATGTCCCCTGCATCGGCAGGTGGACTCTCAACCACTGCGCCACCAGGGAAGCCCTGATTTAAAATTTTCTCATTCAAAATCTGTTAACTTTAGAGTTCTAAAAAAGGAATCTTACACCAAGACAATGGAATATAATTCAGCACTAAAAAGAAATGATCTATCAAAGCCATGAAAAGGGATGGAGGAACCTTAAATGTACATTGCTAAGTAAAAAAAGCCAATCTGAAAAGACTACCTACTGTACAATTCCAACTATATGACATTCTGGATAAAGTAAAATCATGGAGACAGTAAAAAGATCAGTAGCTGTCAAAGATTGTGGAGGAGGGAGGAATGAACAGGCAGAGCGCAGAGGATTTTTAGGGCAGTGAAAGAAACTATTCAGTATATGATAATGGTGGGTACATGCCATTATACATTTGCCAAAACCCGTAGAATGTACAATACCAAGAATGAACCCTAAAGTATGGACTTAGAGTAATAATGATGTGTCAGTGTTGATTCATCAATTTCAACAAATGGACTATTCTGGAGTTAGTGGTGGTGTGGGGGGGTTCATAGTAGGAGAGGCTGGGGGGAGGTTGTGGAGGGAGTATATGGGAAATCTCTGTACCTTCTTCTCAATTTTGCCATGAACCTAAAACTGCTCTATACAATAGTCTGGGGGACTTCCCTGGTGGCACAGTGATTGGGAGTCCGCCTGCCAACACAGGGGACATGGGTTCAAGCCCTGGTCCAGGAAGATCCCATATGCCAGGGAGCAACTAAGCCCATGTGCCACAACTACTGAGCCTGTGTGCCACAACTACTGACCTGTGCTCTAGAGCCTGCGAGCCACAACTACTGAGCCCATGTGCCGCAAATACTGAAGCCCGCACACCTACAGCCCGTGCTCCACAACAAGAGAAGCCATTACAGTAAGTCCGTGCACCGCAATGAAGAGTGGCCCCCACTTGCCGCAACTAGACAAAGGCTGTGTGTAGCAACGAAGACCCAACGCAGCCAAAAATAAATAAATAAATTTATTTATTTTTAAAAAAATAAAGTTTGTTGAAGAATTTTTTTAAAGGAATCTAAAACAAGTCTTGTGTTCCTCATTTAGAAGATTTGTCTTACTTTTCATTTCTATAACATATTATTTTATTAACAGTAAATCAAAAATGCTCTGGCCGTAAGCTATTTTCAACAGAGGTGGAAAGAAACTGTATTCCTCCATTATTTATATATTTAGTGGAAAAAAAATGAATAAATGGAAGGAAAGTAAAGAAAACCTACTATCCATCAAAGTGAATGTGTTGCTCACCTTTTCAGGTGCTATAATTTGGCCTGGTCACTAGGGATCCACTTAGTGTCCTGGAAGAAGTAATTAAATAAATGGGCCCTTGTGGCCCAAAGAAGCTAATAGAGCTGCCTTTTCAATAATAAAACATACCATTTCATCCTGACAGCATAGCAGTTAATTTCTAATCTGAAAAATAGGAGCTGCCAGGCTTGGCTGTGTTGTTCCTTTCAGATATGCTGCTGATGACTCAGAATTATAGTTTTTTAGCCAACTTACCTATATTCAATTTTAAACTCTTCACTGAGTTTAGATGAAATGGAAAATGTGAAGATGCAAGAGATCTGCTTTTTCTCAGCTTCCGACTCCATTCCCTTAATACCACACATGATAATTTTCTGCTTTCATGTCTTTATGTATTTAATTGACTCTGTTTTACAGAGCAGCAGCCACCTCTGCATTCCAGTCTTGGCTAGTGCAACTTTGAGTAAGTAACTTGAACTTCTGGGGCCTCAGGAGGACTAGATGAGTTATCTGGTTATTTCCAAACTTAAAAATAATAAAACTATCATACAACTATCATAAAATCATATTAAGTCCTAAAGATTGCCTCTGGAACAACATTCCACACCCCTTTACGTGACTGATTTCGTCTCATTCTTCAGGTCTATATGATGCCCTCCAAAGAGGACTTCTCTGACTACACAATCCACAGTATCACATACATAAATACAGATGACTCCTGAACAACACAGGTTTGAATTTCACAGGTCTACTTACACATAAATTTTTTTAATAAATATTAGAAAAATGTTTGGAGATTTGTGACAATTTGAAAAAACTCACAGACAAGGCACATGGCCTAGAATATCAAAAAATTAAGAAAAAGGTATGTCATGAATGTATAAAATATATAGATAGATACTAGTCTATCATTTACTAACAAAACATATAAAAATCTATTATAAAAAGTTAAAATTTATCAAACTTACGCACACAAACACTTACAGACCGTACATGGCGCCATTTGCAGTTGAGAGAAATGTAAACAAACATAAAGTCATTATTAAAAATCCCCTTAAAATGCCATGTGACACTAATCCTTTCCACATGAGCAGTTTGTCTCTCCAGTAAATTGCCTATCACAGTAAAAAGTGATCACAGTAAAAAGTGATCTCTCATGGTTCTTGCTTGTTTTTTATTTAGTCCAATACCATAAGCCCTGGATAACACCATGGGATCCATATGACACACCACTAGTGATGCTGGAAGTACTACCAAGAAGCAGAGAAAAGTCATGATGTTACAAGAAAGAGTTGAATTGCTTGATATGTACTGTAGAGTGAGCTCTGCAGCTGCGGTTGCCTGCCATTTCAAGATAAATGAATCCAGCGTAAGGACAACTGGTTTTTTCGGTGTTTTAAAAAATTTTATTTATTTTATTTATTATTTTTGGCTTCATTGGGTCTTCGTTGCTGTGCGCGGGCTTTCTCTAGTTGTGGTGAGCAGGCTTCTCACTGCAGTGGCTTCTCTTGTTGCAGAGCACGGGCTCTAGGCACCCGGGCTTCAGGAGCTGTGGCTCGTGGGCTCTGGAGCACAGGCTCAGGAGTTGTGGCACACAGGCTTAGTTGCTCCGTGGCATGTGGGATCTTCCCAGACCAGGGCTCAAACCCGTGTCCCCTGCATTGGCAGGTGGATTCTTAACCACTGAGAGACCAGGGAAGCCCTTTTTTTTAAAAAAAAAAAAGGAAACTTGTGAAGCCATCACCACAGCTATGCCAGCAGCCGTGAAAACCTTGCTCTTTTGGCAAAAATACCTTTTAATCTTGCACTGAAAATGCAGACATGTAGGTGCAGGATTGCTATAAGAAAGGCATACCTATATACACACATATGATTCTAGAAAAGCAAAATCATTATATGACGACTTAAAGCAAAATGAAGGTGAAGAATCTAAAGCTAGAGAATTTAATGCCAACAAAGGATGGTTTGATAATTTTATAAAGAGGTTTGGCTTAAAAAATGTCAAGATAACAGGATAAGCAGCTTCTGCAGACCAAGAGGCAGTAGACGAGTTTCCAGAGGCCATTAAGAAAATCACTGAAGAGAAAGGCTATCTGCCTGAACAGTTTTTTAAAGCAGACCAAAGTGCCCTATTCCGGAAAAAAAATGCCACAAAGGACATTTATTAGTAACGAAGAGAAGCAAGCACCAGGATTTAAGGCATAAGGGATAGGCTAACTCTACTATTTTGTGTAAATGCAGTCACGTTTGTGATCAGGTCTACCCTTATCTGTAAAGCTACTAATCTCCGAGCCTTGAAGGGAAAAGATAAACACGAGCCGCCAGACTTCTGGCTGTACAACAAGAAGGCCTGGACAGTGTGAACCCTTTTTCTGGATTGGTTGCATTGATGCTTTGTCCCTAAAGACAGGAACTATCTTACCAGTAAGGGATTGCCTTTTCAAGTTCTTTTGATATTGGACAACGCTCTGGGTCACCCAGAACCCCATGAGTTCAATACAAAAGGCATCAAAGTGGTCTGCTTGACCCCAAACACATCTTTAATTCAGCCTGTAGATCAGGGGGTCATAAGTAGTTTTAAGACTCATTACATATGGTATTCTAGGGAAAGGCTTTTCAATGCTGTAGAAGAAAACCCTGACAGAGAGAACATCATAAAAGTCTGGAAGGATTACACCATTGAAGATGCCATCTTTGTTAATAGAAAGAGCTATGAAAGCCATCAAGCCCAAAATAATAAATTCCTGCTGGAGAAAACTGTGTTCAGAGGTTATGCATGACTGCACAGGATTTACAACAGAGCCTATCAAGGAAATCATGAAAGAGATTGTGGTTATGGCAAAACAGGTGGCCATAACCTGTTTCAAGGATTTCAAGATATGGATCTTGAAGAAATTCAACAGCTTACAGATACCACACCAGAAGAATTAACAGAAGATGACTTGATGGAGATGAGTGTTTCTGAACCAATGCCAGAGGAGGAAGAAGTCGTAGAAGAAGCAGTGCCAGAAAAAGACTGACGCTAGACAACAACTCGAAGAGTTCCAATTATCTAAGACTGCTTTTGACTTCTTTGTATGACATGGACCCTTCCATGATACAGGCACTGAAACTAAAGCAAATGGTAGAAGAAGGACTGGTACCATATAGAAACATTTTTAGAGAAATGAAAAAGCAAAAAAGTCAGGCAGAAATAACTGTGTATCTCCATAAAGTTACACCAAGTGTACCTGCCTCTCCTTCCTCCCCTTCGGCCTCCTCCACCTCTTCTGCCTCTGCCACCCCTGAGACAGCAAGTCCAGCCCCTCCTCTCCCTCCTCCTCCTCTGCCAACTCAACATGAAGATGATGAGGATGAAAACATTTAAAATGATCCACTTCCACTTCATGAAGAGTAAATAATTATCATGCCATACAGTTAATAAATGTATCTGTTGGGTACGTGTGTGTCTTCATGTGAAAATCTAGTAATTGTACAGCAAGAATTGTATGAGACATTGTTGTGCCATCATCATCACTGCCTAAGTATTCATCATATAAAACATCATGTGCAAGACCTGTATTGAAGTGGATAGCCTATCCTGCCATAGGCATAAGGTGAGTGACGCTTAATGTAAAATTAACATGTTAGTTTTCTAACACTGTTTCATAACTTTCAAAGAATTACATTACCATACAGTATGCCTCTCTGTCTTATAATTAGAGAAACCGCATGTCAGCCTATCATCACAGGTAAGTGGTTTTTTGAAAAATGTAACAATGTTTCCAAAAATGTACTATGAACATGGTAATAATGTATCCCATAAAAACTGTATTCAATTCATTCATTAATGTATAGGCTAGGCTACTGTGAAGAAGTTGTATCGATTATACTAGCAATCATATTGCTGCTTCTTCATTATCAATGCATGAATAACGCTATACCTGTAAATAAGTATGAATTTCTTTTTTACGTTATCATTTTTTGATGTCTAGTATTAGTAATATGTATAACATCTACAGTGTTTTTTATAAGACAGCATTGACATAGGTAATGACAGAACACTCATCTTCTTAAACAGATGATATAAACTTATAGTATCAATAAATACAGTACAGTACTATAAATGTATTTTTTTATGATTTTTGTAATAACATTTTATTTTCTCTAGCATACTTTATTATAAGAATACAGTATATAATACATGTAACATACAAAATGTGTGTTAACAGTTTATGTTACAGGTAAGGCTTCTGGTCAACAGTAGGCTATTAGTAGTTAAGATCTGGGGGAGTCAAAAGTTATATGCAGATTTCTGACTGTGGCAGAGGTCAGTGCCCCTAACCTCCTCATCGTTCAGGGGTCAACTGTACATACACATGCACACAC
Organism: Phocoena phocoena; assembly: GCF_963924675.1. Lineage (NCBI taxonomy): Eukaryota > Metazoa > Chordata > Mammalia > Artiodactyla > Phocoenidae > Phocoena > Phocoena phocoena. Next base: position 32,867,735 of record NC_089227.1, read on the forward strand.
AGAACACATCCATACATATACATAAACACAAACACACAGGGGTATGCACACACACACAGGCACACACTTAATTGCCAAGACCAGTTACTCTGGGCACTTTTCCTTCATGGTTCATGAAAATATTTAATTATGTTGTTTACCTGTGTACTTATTTCTTTTCTGTCTTTCTTACAAAAATATAAGCTCCCTGAAGGCTGAGGGTCCATATATCTTACCCAGAGATGTATTGCTGGAGACCAGTACAGTGCCTGGCTGATGGACGGCCCTCAAATATTTATTAAATGTATGAAATAAACATAAAACCATATTGAAATTTAAAGTTTGTTTTTATAATATATGCAATCTGTGAGGAAGCCATGTCAGCAAAATGCACATGTGGATGTGTGCGATGTGTATAATGCATTAAAAGCATTATAATGACTGTTTATTAAACAATTTCTATGTGTCAGCACTAAATAAATGTTCAAGATGAATAAATGAATGAATCCTAGAATTTCAGTGCACCACTATAATCAGGTGAACCAAAACAGAATTCTAAAGACTAAGCCTTTAGAATTCAAACCACATTGCCTTAATTTCGGCTTAAGTTTCTTAACATGAAGTCATCACTTTTAACTTTTGTTTCCTTTCATGTACATTATGCTATACATATGGACAAAAAATTACAAGATAATTAATCAGATAGCTAATCAACTCTAGGGTAAATGGGCCATTCTCTTTGGTTACATATTTTTAAGGCTAAAAATCCATACTCATAACATTTTTAATTTATCTAATAGAATTTTAAAAATTTAACATGTACAAATAAATGAGCAAAACAAAAATGTCAAGAAGCCAAAAATGATCTCTGAAATTATATGAAAACAATAATTATGAAACCATCAATGTTATATAACTTTATATTCTGGGTTTATTCTCACAGAGGTGCAACCAGAAAGGAAAAAATATAGTGAAATAATGAATAAAGCGGAGGACACTCATTAATTCACTAATTTTTCAGCCCATCACTAAATTCATCAACAGCTGAATACACAGATTCACTGGTTATTTTATGTGTACTTTAGAAAAATCATGAAAAATATTTTTATTGCCTTCTATATCAGCCCCATTTTATAAAGAGAAGACACTTGGTTTCTAATACTTTTCATATCCTCCTTCACAGGAACAAATCTCTTACTGTCCTATTGTTGCTTCCAATGAGAACACAGCTGTCTTTTATTAGAGATGTTTAGCTTACTGACTGTGTATAGGTGGAATTTTACATGCTTAACAGAAGATTTTAATACAGTTTTAGCTCCTGCTTGAGATAAATCAAACTCAAACTGACAAATAAGCAACTGTGTCTGCAAGAAGTGGGGGCTGTCTAATTTAAAACTCCAAGAAGCTGAGAAAGCCTTCAATCTCAGGTTGCACAAAATACACATTTTATTCAGCAAGACATGATAGATACTTTATTGCAGAGTCATTCTTTTTTGAATTCACTAGATGCAACTGAGACTAATCTAAAGCTACAGTTTATTAATAAAATTAGCCAGAAATAGAGAAAGAAAAACTAGTAATATAAGTAGTATCATTTATCAATTGCTTTAGAAATTTTATGTAAACATCTTCCAATCTTAAATGCCTTACCTGGTTCCCTTGTTTTCATATTTCTGTTCTATTATACTTGGTGCCAAGCTCTTTTTTTGTACAGTCCAAACATTTTCCTGATTATTACTGTGCATGATTGTGAATAAATGCAAAGCAGTTTAAGATTATGCAGGGGGAAATGGCTGATGCACGCATTACACTTCATAGACCTAACTTATTACCATTCCGCTGCTTGATGAAAAATTCAGAGCATTGTTGCAATAGCTTCATTCTTCAATGGAGTTATTCTTTTTTTTTGCCTTTCCAGATTAATTACCTGTAGTAATACTGTGCCCTTCTTGTTGTCTACAGATGTATTAATCCCTATGATAACCTGTTTTACACTCTTTTTTTAAAAAAAAAAATCACTGGTAAAAATTTCTGCTTGATCAAAATTGGTAAAAATAAAATATTTGGTAACTAACATAGTAATAACTGATTTAGGCAAAAATTATCAGTAAATGTTACAGCCTCTGGGCAAAAGTTAGTTGGGGAATAGGACCTAAGTATGTCCTCTCGGTTTACATATTAGTTAGCAAAAGGAATGGCATCTTTAAGTAGAGACAGTTGCAGACACCTCCTTAGGAAAGTAGTAAAGTTAGCATCACCAATAATGAGATAAACTGGCATTGTGTGACATGGGGTCATATGTTTGAGAAGGACAACACCATGTAGACAGTACTCCTGACAGAAATGCACAACCTGAATCTAATCATAAGGAAACAATCAAACACAAATTCAGGTATGTTATACAAAACAACTGGCCTGTTATTTTCAAAATGTCATGAAAAAAACAAAAGGATTGATGGGCTGGTCCTGATTAAAAGAGACTAAAGAGACACAATAACTAAGCACAATATGTAATTCTGGATTGATGCCGAGATAGGAAAAAGGGTATTTTGTTCTATTTTTTTGTTTTTCTCTAAAGAACATTATTAGAACTATTGGAAAAATCTGAATATGGACTGTATATTAGGTAATTTGTGTTGTATTAATATTAAATTTCCTGAATTTTATAATTAAGCTGTATTAAATGAAATTAATACATGAGGCTGTAAGGACATATATGCTTCAAGTATTTAGGGGTGAAGAGTCATGACATCTTCAACTTACTCTCAAATAATTCAGCATGATTAGGTAGATATAGATAGATGGTAATTATGATATTCATAAAGAGATAAAAATGTGAGAAAACACTGATAAATCTAGGTGAAATGTACACGGGTGTTCTAGAATTCAGTAAAGTTTCTATAATTTTTCTGAATGTTTGAAATTTTTCAAAATTAAAAAGTAAAATAAGAATTTCTGCAAGTCATATCACAATGACAAAAGCATCAATATTCTTGGGAAAAAAAGGAGGAAATCAAGGTTTAAAAAAATTAAGCATTCCACAATCTAGTGGACTTATTACCTTCCTTCAACATTGAACTATATTGTCAACGTGCTTGTTTTTCTGTAAGGGTTTAAGAATTTTCCATTTGTTCAGTCTGGTATATATGTCTATCAGTCTAAAGTAAGGTACCGTCTTAACTGCTGAAGTTTCTCATTTACTTTTGCCATAGTTAGCCAGTTATAGATTGTACTTTAGAGTCACAAACTTGAACACTTGAGACACTTTGCAAATTTTTTTTCTTGCTTACAACTCAGCTTAACTTTTTTAAAGAAACCTTTTTCTCTCATGGAGAAAGTACTGCTGTTTAAATACAAAAATAAAGTTTGGTTATCAGTTTTATGTCTTTATAGAATCTTCTTTTACCCCCACTCATGCATCTCTCAATTCCAATTGCGTGTGTGTATGTCAGTTTCTATCTATTTAAAGGGAAGCCGTTGATATATTGCTATATTCTTGATCCGTTGATATATTCCTGGTCTGCTTCCTCCATCCTAATCTTCACTTTGACCTAAGTTTTTGAAGAAAAACACCCTTAATAATTCTACTTCTTTACTCTTCTACTCAAGTCTAACTCCTTGTCACTTCTTTGCTAACTTTTCTGTGAATCCTTATAAATTACATTAATCATGAAAAGCAAATATTTCATTCCGGGAAAATCTCTGTTATTTTCTTCTTTTGCATTTTGGGGTCAATAAAGAATGGATGAGAAATATGCAAAGAGAATCGCAATATGCTCTCTTCCCAAGAGCCAATTATTATACTAGAATGTTTTACTTGATAAAGGCAAAAGGAAAGGACTTCAGTTTCAGCTGGATTCATTATAAAGATGGAAACTGCCCCAAACAGTAATACTCATGCAATTAGGAAATGGAACAAATGACCAGTAGACCCCAAAGTAAAGTGTAGTCCCCTACACTTTTCTATAAACCCCAACCTCCAACCAGTGATGTTTGAAAAGAGATCCCCTAATCCTTAGCACCATAATGTAAAAGCTTTCTCATTATACTGAGAGGAGGTCATGCTCCCTAGAACTAAAAAAAAAAAAAAAAAAAAAAAGTGCTTTTCAAATTCTCAATGTTAATTTTTCTGTTGTTAAAAGAGATAATGACATAATCCATGAAAGCTACTAGCACGGTATCTGGCACATGACCAACACCCTGTAAATGTTAGATAGTATTAATTTTTGTTTTTTTTCATGCTGTCTACCCTCAGAAGCATTTTTCTTTCTATCCCCTTGCATTTTTGATAGCTCAAGCTCCAAAAGCAGAGAAATCTATATAGTCCTGATATTCAGCAAGTATCATTTACCAAACTTGGAGCCATAACTTGAATTTTCCACGGCTGTATCAACGAGCTGCGTAGCCAGTCACCCAAAACTTGCAATTTCAGCAAACTTAGTGACCTTTTAGCACGTTGGCAGCTCTTTTGCTAGCATAGAAACTTGGCAGGCTTTCTATGTGTCAGATTGTAGTCTGTTCTATTTAGCATAAGACTAGCAAGCAGATTGTTGCCATAATAGCCCCGAATTTGTTCACACCTTTCTGTACTCATCCCTTCCTTCAGTGTAAGCCCTCGGGTAATTCCACACTCACTTTGGTCTGGACTTGGCCATGTGATTTGCTTTAACCAATGTAACAACAGTAAATGTGACACAGCAGAAACTTAAAAAGTGCTTGCACACTGGGGCTGGCCCTCTCTGGCTGATCTTGGAATCCCTGCCATCACCACTGCTTGAACAAGCCCAGGCTAGCCAGCTTGATAATGAGAGACACGTGGCCCAGTCTCCCTGTTGCCCCTCCGCAGCCAGCCAACACTTGCAGTCAAGCCTCTTCTCTAACTATCAAAGACTGCGGATGTATGAGTGAGTCCAGCCAAGACCAGCCAAGTTCTGCCCTGCTGAGCCCAGCTCAGATTTTCCAGTACACATGTGTCACAAATGATGGTTTTAAGCCACTAAGTTTTGGAATGCTTTGTTTTGCTGCAACAAGAACTGATAAAGAAATTAGTACAAAGAAGTACGGTGCTTCTGTAACAAAAGCCCAAAACTGTGGCATTAGCTTTGGAATAGGTGGTTAGTGGAGGCTGGAAAAGCTGCAAAGAAACTATGTCGACTGGAAAAGTGGTGAGCACAGTTAGCAGAGGCTATGAAAGTGATAAGGAAACCGCTATAGCAGGCTAGAAAAATAGTGACCTAAATTACGTAGTTGTGAAATAATTAATAAAAACTTTGCCCGTAGTAGCTCATAAACTTCTGGATTTGGCTAGGGAGATCACCTCACAAAAAGCTAAACTTGTCAATTGGCTTCTTTTAGCTGCCTATGGTAAGGTACTGGAAAGGAGAGATGAGCTCAAGAAAATTCTTTTTGGAAGCATAACTTAGGGGGAATATAGAGGGGCCAAGACATGCTGGGCAAAGAGTTAACTGTTCTTTATCTTCAATCTCCCCAGTCAGTAAAAAATTGTCAGAATAATAAATAGCTTCAGGATAAAGATCAAATCAAAGTGTGACTGTAAGTCCTTTGTTAAGAACTCTAAAATTTTTAAGGACATTTACAGTAGATACTCTCAGACCAAAAAAAAAAAAAAAACAATGACTTTCAAAATTCTTCAGGGTGCTTCTCCAGCAGCCTGACACACCCAAGTAAAAAAGAAAACTGTCTCTGTAAGAATTGTGAATGTGGCTTCTAGACCTGAATCAGATTCATAGGAAGCTCTCAAAATGTTGAAGTCAATTACACTGATCAAAGCACAACAATCCTGGGTTGAAAGAGACCACGTCAGCTCAAACTAAAAAGAGCCTCTGGGCCCCTAAAACTCCATAAGAATGAAGAAGGCTGAGGACGATATTCAGCTGCATACACAATCCTTTTTTTTTTTTTTAATAAATATATTTATTTTTGGCTGTGTTGGGTCTTCGTTGTTGTGCACAAGCTTTCTCTAGTTGTGGCGAGCGGGGGCTACTCTTCATTGCAGTGTGCGTGCTTCTCATTGCGGTGGCTTCTCTTGTTGCGGAGCACGGGCTCTAGGCGCACGGGCTTCAGTAGTTGTGGCGCGTGGGCTCAGTAGTTGTGGCTCGCAGGCTCAAGAGTGCAGGCTCAGTAGTTGTGGTGCACGGGCTTAGTTGCTCCACGGCATGTGGGGTCTTCCCGGACCAGGGTTCAAACCCGTGTCCCCTGCATTGATAGGCGGATTCCTAACCACTGCGCCACCAGGGAAGTCCCACACAATCCATTTTTTATAAATAAGGTATGACATCTCAGAGGTCAGAGTAAAGAACTGTGAAGAACAATGGACTAGGGTACCACTCCTTGAGAGCTGTAAAAAAAACAGCAGACTGGAGAAACACTCCCAGGAAGCTGAGTCTAAGGCTAATCAAGGAAAATCTCCTGATCCTGGAGTACAGGGGATCTGGCGGGATTTGGCAGCACACGCCTGGCAGGATTTCAGAATTTCTATGGACCAGTGACTGCTATATGTCCCCCATTCTTCCCCTTTCAAATGGTTCTCTCTAGTGTAGTTATCATATTCTTGTCTTAACACTGTATGTTGTAACTTCTTTTTAGTGCAACGATATAAAGAAGAGCTGCATCCAAAAACTTACTTCAGACATCATTAAATACCAAGAGATCCTGGACTTTGAGCCTGATGTTGTGACTAGATGGAAGTTAGGGGGTTTTAGGAGGGAGGAAATGCATTTTGCCTATGGAAGGGATATAAATCATCATGACAGGGGCCTTCTATGGTAGGTTATGGCAGTAAGACTAACTGTTCACACTTGCCTGTATCCATACCTTAGTTAGTTATCCTCTCCCACACGCTGGACTTGGCCATGTGCCTTGTTTCAGCCAATGAGACAGCAGCAAAATGGACAGCACAGAACCTCGAAAAGTACTCAGACATAGGGGCTTGGCTATTTTGGCTTCTCTTAGAACCACCATGTGAACAAGCATAGGCTAGCCTGCTAGCTGATGAAAGATACACGACCTTCAATTGCCTTGATTACCCCAGCCAATAGGCAGTAACCCCTAGAAACAGAGCCAACTATATGACCAACAGCTGACCACAGACACATACATGAAACTAGACAAGAACCGTGCAGTGGAGCCCGTCCAAATTGCCGGCCAACAAATGGCAAGCTAAATAAATAAACGGTTTTTGTTTTAAACCACTAAATTTGTGGTGCAGAATAACATGGCAAAGAATAATGTTCTAGTTCACATCCAGCAAATCACAGTCTGCAGGCCAAGTCTAGCCTGCTCCCTGTTTTGGTACAGCCTACAAATTAAGAATGGTTTTTACATTCGTAAATGGTTGATAAAATCAAAAGAAGAATATATTTCAAGACATGTAACAGTTTGGGAAACTCAGACTTCAGTGTCCATAATTAAATTTTATTGGAATGCAGCCACACCCATTTGTTTATCATTATCTATGGCTTCTTTTGCACTGCAACAGCAAAGTTAAATAGACAGAGACTATATTGCCCGTGTTGAGGAAGAAGGTCACCTGCTGTATCAGTAAACAAAGGATGTTGCAGCCATCAAGCCCTCAGCCACTGCAGCCACCCCCAATGGTGCACCCTGAGGGGATTCAGGGTAAATAAAAGGAGGATACCGGGTCCTAAATAGTTAACGTGCATATCAAAGGAAGGATTTCAATGAGCCCAGACTCTTGCATCTTCCCAGGCATAAAAAAATGCTAAATTCACTATCTTGTGGTATCTGTTTTTCTTCAAATCTTCTTCAAAAGATTAACAGTAATCTTTGGCTGTTCTGACTACCTGTTTTGTCTTGTTTTGTTTTGTTTTTGCAAAAACTCCTGTATATCCTGGCTCCTCCCTTACCTCTTGGAAACAGTCCCTCAGAGCTAGCTGAGAGGCTGTCTCCCAGGCTTAAGTCCTTAGTATGTCCACTGAATAAAACATAATTCTCAACTTTTAGGTTGCACTTTTTTTTTTTTCCAGTAGATAACTGCAAGCCTAAAATATTCACTATCTGGCCCTCTACAGAAAAAGTTTGATGACCCCTGTTTTAGCTATAGTTCAGTTGTTTACACATGGTCAAAAATAGCACCGACAAAGTTTGGCATTAAGAAGGAAGGTGACTGTTCCACGTCTTGGCAGCCCAGGCACAAGCTTCAGGCTACCATCCACACCCACAGGACACCACCCTTAGGTGGAGTTCAGTGAGATCCTATTAGAAGAGCAAGGGTACACCACAAATGACCAGGGCCCTTCAGCAGTAAGTGAAATTAGAAGGAGAAAAGGAAACAAGGCACAAGTGACCTAAGAGACCCTGAGAGGAATCTGTGTTTGCTGTCACAGCTTTTTTCACCTCCTTACAATATAGCTGAAGCAACACAACTAGCAACAAAACTCCAACTTTAGCAATTCAACACAGTTATTTACTGTGAGAGAAAATCTAAGTTTACATCAAAAAAAAGCAAGCAACTAAGATTTCTAAATATTATAATAAATTATAAATTTATAATAAATACATTTATAAATTATAATTTATAATAAATTACAAATATTCTACAAGTACAGACATGGTGAAAGAGAGGACAGTGCATTGGAAACAAATGCCTAATGTAACTTTTATGGCCTTACCCTCATTATTTCCATGGTAGTATCTTTGCTTACTCATTTTCCCTCATGTTCTTTTTCCCTGGCTCTTCCTTTTGATTGCCCCAACAAAAGAAAACTGGTAATTGAAACTCATTAAACTTGAGTTTGACCACCGATGAAGAAACCAGAAAAGTTACCAGTGGGTGCTCTAACTATATCCCTTCATAACTTCACTAGTAACTGATGATCCACTATTTTACGTATGGAAAACAGAGCCAGAAAGAAAGAACAGGTAGACATAAAATAAGAGAAAGAAAAACAGGAGGGAAATGAGAAAGAAAGGACAAAAACTAAAAAACAAACCCAGGAACCTATTCGGACCTCTTTACATGTGCTAAGAAATAGACATAGAAAGGAATTCCAGCTATCAGGAGGACAAAAACATTGTTCTCCACATTCCCTATTTTGAGAACTGCTTCCGATCTACAAGTACAATAGAATGGCTACAAATTAGGACCAAACTCACCAGGGACTTCGAAGCATATTGGTCACTTAGGTTCCTGAGATGTCCTGTGAGTTGGTACAGAACATCTGAAAAAAAAAAAAAAAGAGTGATAAGCTTCTGACTGAAATTCCTACAACATTTGCCTTTTTTTTTTTTTTTTTTTTTTTTTTGCAGTATGCAGGCCTCTCACTCTTGTGGCCTCTCCCGTTGCAGAGCACAGGCTCTGGACGTGCAGGCTCAGCGGCCATGGCTCACGAGCCCAGCCGCTCCGCGGCATGTGGGATCTTCCTAGACCGGGGCACGAACCTGTGTCCCTTGCACTGGCAGGTGGACTCTCAACCACTGCGCCACCAAGAAAGCCCTGCCTTACTTTAGAGTTTTTGCTTATTTCTAATGACAGACCACGGTAGGAGGGTGGGAGGAGCAGTCTGCCTGGATGCCTGTAATCAGGAGACACATTCGTAGCAAATTCAAAAAAAAAATAAAAGTGAAAAAAAAAATCTGCTTTTTATTATCACCCGGCACAGAAAATTCTAAATGATTCTAAATAAATGATAAAATATTCCTTCCTACCCAAGCAAACTGTATTCTACTTCTTAGTATACCACTGCTTATTTTACCCAAAACTCTAAAAGGTTCCCACTCTTTTCATAGCCACTGACACTTTAAAGCCAGCCTCACACATACATCCAAAATCGTAAACAAACATAAACACTCCAAAAGCATGGACCAACAACTGAATTTTACTAGAGGTTTTCTGGGGTGGCTGAGAAAGGAGTTACATAATAGATGACACAACAAATGTTTAAAACTCTTTACCTCCTACCCCTGATCCCTTTTATCTTTCTTTGAAATCCCTCAGATTATCCTCCCTTTTCCTATCACCTGAAACTCCTTCCTTTTTCTCCTCAAACTCCAATCTCCCTTTAGTGTCTCTGTACTTTTCTTATTTAAAGATATTTACCCAATTTATATCTTCACCCATTAGCCCCTCCACAAAACAAATAATAAACATGTTCCTGGGATACTTTTTCCTTCTTAGCCTAAAAAAGCACCAGGTAGGAAGAGGTTGTAAATAACTAATACTAGTCTAAACCATCTAGTTGATAAAATAACAATGTGTGACTACATTTTTAAAAATGTATAGGGTAAACTGCAACAGCTGTTTAAATACATCACAGGACTTCCCTGGTGGCGCAGTGATTAAGAATCCGCCTGCCAATGCAGGGGAAATGGGTTTGAGCCCAGGTCCCAGAAGATCCCACATGCCGCGGAACAGCTAAGCCCATGCACCACAACTACTGAGCCCGTGCTCTAGAGCTCGTGAGCCACAACTACGGAGCCCACGTGCCACAACTACTGAAGCCCACACACCTAGACCCCGTGCCCCACAACAAAGAGAGGTCACTGCAATGAGAAGCCCGCACACAGCAACGAAGACCCAACGCAGCCAAAAATAAATAAATAAATTTATAAAAAATAATAAATAACTAAATAAATACATACATTACAGAAAAACACAGAAGTAATAAAGTATGAATGGGAGGTATTTTCTAAGGGTATTTTTAAATTTTATATTACACCTTCTGCTATGAAGATAACATATATTTTACCCAAATTAGTTTGGCATTTGTGGTCTTCAATTTAATAACATCTATAATATCAAGGGAAAACTCCTGATAAATTGAAAGAAGACTTGCATTTTGACATTATATAAGGCATCTAAAATGCGTGCCACAGACTGTGTTTTTCTATATTCTCCCTCTTTGTAAAGTTGCTTATAGTGAAATTCTTCAATAGTGAAGTGGAGTAAATGGTCTAAATTGCTTCAGCACAGTTCAGCAAGGTTTCATTACAATTACTGAAGCATACTTTTACCTACAAGCACGTGCAGTATTCAGTGATATACTTGTCATGCACCACATGGGTGAAAAGTACTTATACTGCAATGCTCCCTTTCTCCTCTCCCAGAGTACAAGAATGGGAAATAAAACTGGGTTCCCTTCCCAAGGGTTAAAATGACCAGAAAACTCTTCAGGATGAAGTTTAGCTTCTCCCTGATACACTTCCTTCCCTCCCCCAAACCCCTACCCAGCATCAGGCTAAAAAAAAAGAGAAAAAAAAAAAAGAATTAAAAAGTCTGTTTTGTCAGGTTTTCATCATCACGTGGTCTATTTTTAAGATAGAAAAGAAAACATCAATTCTGGACTATAGAAGTAGTAGCCGACCCATTTGGAAATGGGTTATCCCTTGGAGTATATGCTAAATAGAATTCTCCTAAGGTGCCATACATGCATATCTATGTTATCTTAGAATAGATGCTAAAATTATCAAATCCAAGTGATCTACCAAAAGATAAATCTAACCCAGAACCCCAGTCTTTTATATATGAAAGGCCTAAAAATATGTTCCTGCTCTGTAGACTTTTCGTCAACCGACAATCAGAAATACATTACTGGGAGACCTTCAGGATGGCGGAGGAGTAACACGTGGAGATCACCTTCCTCCCCACAAACACATCAGAAATACATCTACATGTGGAAAAGCTCCTACAGAACACCTACTGAATGCTGGCAGAAGAACTCAGACTTCACAAAACACAAGAAACTCACCACGTACCTGGGTAGGGCAAAAGAAAAAGCAGAGTAAAAAGAATAGGGACAGGACCTGCACCTTGGGGAGGGAGCTGTGAAGGAGGAAAAGTTTCCACACACTAGGGGGCCCCTTCTGGGCAGAGCCTGCAGGTGGCAGGGGGGGAAGCTTCGGAGACACAGAGGAGAACGCAGCCACAGGGGTGTGGAGGGCAAAGAGGAAAGATTCCCAAACAGACGATCAGTACTGACCAGCACTCACCAGCCTGAGAGGCTTGTCTGCTCACCCGCCAGGGTGAGTGGGGTCTGGGAGCTGAAGCTCGGGCTTCGGAGGTCAGATCCCAGGGAGAGAACTGGGGTTGGCTGCGTGAACACACCCTGAAGGGGGCTCGTATGCCACAGCTAGCCAGGAGGGAGTCCAGGAAAAAGTCTGGAACTGTCGAAGAGGCAAGAGACCATTGTTATGGGGTGCACAAGAAGAGGGGATTCAGAGCACCACCTAAACGAGCTCCAGAGACGGGTGCGAGCCGCGGCTAACAGCGTGGACCCCAGAGACTGACATGAGACGCTAAGGCTGCGACTGCAGCCACCAAGAAGGCTGTGTGCAAGTGCAGGTCACTATCCACACGTCCCTTCCTGGGAGCCTGTGCAACCTGCCACTGCCAGGGACCCGTGATCCAGGGACAGCTTCCCCAGGAGAACGCATGGCATGCCTCAGGGTGGTACAACGTCACACTGGCCTCTGCAGCCGCAGGCTAACCCAGCATTCCGTACCCCTCCCTCCCCGCAGCCTGAGTGAGCCAGAGCCACCTAATCAGCTGCTCCTTTAACCCCGTCCTGTCTAGTGGGGGGAAGAGATGCCCTCAGGTGAACTACACGCAGAGACAGAGCCAAATCCAAAGCTGAACCACGGGAGCTGTGCGAACAAAGTAAAGGAAAGCTCTCCCAGCAGCCTCAGGGGCAGCAGATTAAATCTCCACATTCAACTTGATGTACACTGCATCTCTGGAATACCTAAAGAGACAACAAATCATCCCAAAATTGAGGCAATACACTTTGGGAGCAACTGTGCACTTGGGGTTTGCTTTCTGCATCTAATTTGTTTCTGGTTTTATGTTTCTCTTAGTTTCATATTTAGAGTTTATTACCACTGGTAGATTTGTTTATTGATTTGGTTGCTCTCTTCCATTTTTCTATTTTTAATATATAGACTTTTTTCTTTTTGTGAGTGTGTATGCGTATGCTTCTTTGTGAGATTTTGCCTGTATAGCTTCGCTTTTACCATTTGTCCAAGGATTCTGTCTGTCCATTTTTTTTTTTTTTTAGTATAGTTTTTAGTGCTTGTTATCATTGGTGAATTTGTTTATTCTGGTTTGGTTGCTCTCTTCTTCCTTTCTTTCTTTCTTTTTTTTTTTTTCTTTTTTTCATTACTTTTCAACTTTTTTAACTTCTTAATAATTTTTTTTTTTATTTTAATGATTTTATTTTTTCTTTCCTTCCTTCTTTTTTCCCCCTTTTCTTCTGAGCTGTCGGGCTGACAGAATCTTGGTGCTCCAGCCAGGTGTAAGGCCTGTGCCTCTGAACTGGGAGAGCCCAGTTCAGGACATTCGTCCACCACAGACCTCCCGATTCCACGTAATATCAAACGGCAAAAGCTCTCCCAGAGATCTCCAACTCAACGCTAACATCCAGCTCCACTCAACGAGTAAAAAGCTACAGCGCTGGACACCCTGTGCCAAACAACTAGCAAGACAGGAACTCAACCCCACCCATTAGCAGAGAGGCTGCCTAACATCATAATAAGGTCCCAGACACCCCAAAACACACCACCAGACGCATTTCTGCCCACCAGAAAGACAAGATCCAGCCTCATCCACCAGAACACAGGCACCAGTCCTATCCACAAGGAAGCCTGCACAATCCATTCAACCAACCTTATCCACTGGGACTAGATACCAAAAATAAAGGAAACTACGAACTTGCAGCCTGTGAAAAGGAGACCCACAAACACAATAAGTAAAGCAAAATGAGAAGACAGAAAAACAAACAGCAGATGAAGGAGCAAGGTAAAAATACACCAGACCAAACAAATGAAGAGGATATAGGCAGTCTACCTGAAAATGAATTCAGGGTAATGATAGTAAAGATGATCTAAAATGTTGGAAATGGAATAGAGAAAACACAAGAAACATTTAACAAGGACCTAGAAGAACTAAAGAGCAAACAAAGAATGATGAACAACACAATAAATGAAATTTAAAATTCTCTAAAGGAATCAACAGCACAATAACTGAGGCAGAAAAACCAATAAGTTACCTAGAGGATAAAACAGTGGAAGTAACTACCCCAGAGCAGAATAAAGAAAAAAGAAGGAAAAGAATAAAGAAAAAAGAAGGAAAAGAGACTTTTGAGACAACATTAAACAAACGAATATTCAAATTATAGGGGTCCCAGAAGAAGAACAGAGAAAGAAAGAGACTGAGAAAATATTTGAAGACAATATAGTTAAAAACTTCCCTAATATGGGAAAGGAAATAATCAAGTCCAGGAAGCGCAGAGACTCTCATACAGGATAAATCCAAGGAGAAACACGCCAAGACACATATTAATCAAACTTTCAAAAATTAAATACAAAGAAAAAATATTAAAAGCAGCAAGGGAAAAACAACAAAAAACATACCAGGGAATCCCCATAAGGTTTACAGCTGATCTTTCAACAGAAACTCTGCAAGCCAGAAGGGAGTGGCGGGACATATTTAAAGTAATGAAAGGGAAAAACCTACAACCAAGATTACTCTAGCCAGCAAGGATCTCATTCAGATTCATGGAAAAATTAAAAACTTTACAGACAAGCAAAAGCTAAGAGAATTCAGCACCACCAAACCAGCTTTACAACAAATGCTAAAGGAACTTCTCTAGGCAGGAAACACAAGAGAAGGAAAAGACCTACAATAACAAACCCAAAACACTGAAGAAAATGGTAATAGGAAGATACATATCAATAACTACTTAAATGTAAATGGATTAAATGCTCACACCAAAAAACATAGACTGGCTGAATGGATACAAAAGCAAGACATGTATATATGCTGTCTACAAGAGACCCACTTCAGACCTAGGGACACATACTGACTGAAAGTGAGAGGATGGAAAAAGATATTCCATGCAAATGGAGATCACAAGAAAGCTGGAATAGCAATTCTCATATCAGACAAAATAGACTTTAAAATAAAGACTATTACAAAAGACAAAGAAGGACACTACATAATGATCAAGGGACCAATCCAAGAAGATATAACCATTGTAAATATTTATGCACCCAACATAAGAGCACCTCAATACATGAGGTAAATGCTAACAGCCATAAAATGGGAAATCGACAGTAACACAACCATAGTAGGGGACTTCAACACCCCACTTTCACCAATGGACAGATCATCCAAAATGAAAATAAATAAGGAAACACAAGCTTTAAATGATACATTAAACAAGATGGACTTAATTGATATTTATAGGACATTCCGGGCTTCCCTGGTGGCGCAGTGGTTGAGAGTCCGCCTGCCGATGCAAGGGACACGGGTTCATGCCCTGGTCCGGGAAGATCCCACGTGCTGTGGAGCAGCTGGGCCCGTGAGCCATGGCTGCTGAGCCTGCGCGTCCGGAGCCTGTGCTGCACGATGGGAGAGGCCACAACAGTGAGAGGCCTGCATACCGCAAAAAAAAAAAAAAAAAAAAAATAGGACATTCCATCCAAAAACAACAGAATACACTTTCTTCTCAAGTACTCATGGCACATTCTCCAGGATAGAGCATATCTTGGGTCACAAATCAAGCCATGGTAAATTTAAGAAAACTGAAATCATATCCAGTATCTTTTCCAACCACAATGCTATGAGACTAGATATCAATTACAGGAAAAAATCTGTAAAAAATAAAAATACATGGAGGCTAAACAATACACTACTTAATAACCAAGAGATCATTGAAGAAATCAAAAAAATACCTAGAAAGAAATGAAAGTGAAAACAAGATGACCCAAAACCTATGGGATGCAGCAAAAGCCATTCTAAGAGGGAAATTTATAGCAATACAATCCTACCTCAAGAAACAAGAAATATCTCAAATAAAAAACCTAAACTTACACCAAAAGCAATTAGAGAAAGAATATCAAAAAACTGCCAAAGTTAGAAGGAAAGAAATCATAAAGATCAAATCAGAAATAAATGAAAAAGTAATGAAGGAAACGATAGCAAATATCAATAAAACTAAAAGGTGGTTCTTTGAGAAGATAAATGAAATTGATAAACAATTAACCAGACTCATCAAAAAAAAAAGGGAGAGGGCTTCCCTGGTGGCACAGTGGTTGAGAGTCCACCTGCCGATGCAGGGGACACGGGTTCCTGCCCCGGTCTGGGAGGATCCCACATGCCACGGAGCGGCTGGGCCAGTGAGCCATGGCCGCTGAGCCTGCGCGTCCAGAGCCTGTGCTCCACAACGGGAGGGGCCACAGCAGTGAGAGGCCGGCATACTGCAAAAAAAAAAAAAAAGGGAGAAGGCTCAAATCAATAGAATTAGACACAAAAAAGGAGAAGCAACAACTGACACTGCAGAAATACAAAGCATCATGAGAGATTACTACAAGCAACATTATGCCAATAAAATGGACAACCTGAAGAAATGGACAAATTCTTAGAAAAGCACAACATTCCAAGACTGAAACAGGAAGAAATGGAAAATATAAACAGACCAATCACAAGCACTGGAATTCAAAGTGTGATTAAAAATCTTCCAACAAACAAAAGCCCAGGACTAGATGGCTTCACAGATGAATTCTATCATATATTTAGAGAAGAGTTAACACCTATCCTTCTCAAACTCTTCCAAAATATAGCAGAGGGAGGAACACTCCCAAACTCATTCTACGAGGCCACCATCACCCTGATACCAAAACCAAACAAAGATGTCATAAAGACAGAAAACCACAGGCCAATATCACTGATGAACACAGATGCAAAAACCCTCAACAGAGTCCAACAGCACATTAAAAGGATCATACAGCATGATCAAGTGGGGTTTATCCCAAGAATGCAAAGATTCTTCAGTACACACAAATCAATCAAT
Source organism: Phocoena phocoena (assembly GCF_963924675.1). Lineage (NCBI taxonomy): Eukaryota > Metazoa > Chordata > Mammalia > Artiodactyla > Phocoenidae > Phocoena > Phocoena phocoena. Next base: position 32,884,540 of record NC_089227.1, read on the forward strand.
GTGACACACCATATTAACAAAGAGAAGGAGAAAAATCATATGATCATCTCAATAGATGCAGAAAAGCTTTTGACAGAATTCAACACCCATTTATGATAAAAACCCTATAGATAATAGGCATAGAGGGAACTTAGCTCAACATAATAAAGGCCATATATGACAAACCCACAGCCAACATTCTTCTCTACGGTGAAAAAACAAACCATATCCTCTAAGATCAGGAACAAGATCAGATTGTCCACTCTCACCACTATTATTCAACATAGTTTTAGAAGTTTTAGCCACAGAAATCAGAGAAGAAAAGAAAATAAAAGGAATCCAAATCAGAAAAGAAGAACTAAAGCTGTCACTGTTTGCAAATAAGATGATATTATACATAGAGAATCTAAAGATACTACCATAAAACTACCAGAGCTAATCAATAAATTTGGTAAAGTAGCAGGATACAAAATTAATGCACAGAAATCTCTTCATTCCTATACACAAATGATGAAAAACCTGAAAGAGAAATTAAGGAAACACTCCCATTTACCACTGCAATAAAAAGAATAAAATATCTAGGAATAAACCTACCTAAGGAGACAAAAGACCTATATGCAGAAAATTATAAGACACTGATGAAAGAAATTAAAGATGATACAAATAGATGGAGAGATATACCACATTTTTGGATTACAAGAATCAACACTGTGAAAATGACTCTACTACCCAAAGCCATCTATAGATTCAATGCAATCCCTATCAAACTACCACTGGCACTTTTCACAGAACTTGAACAAAAAATTGCACAATTTGTATGGAAACACAAAAGACCCCGAATAGTCAAAGCAATCTTGAGAAAGAAAAATGGAGCTAGAGGAATCAGGCTTCCAAACTTCAGAGTATTCTACAAAGCTACAGTAATCAAGTCAGTATGGTACTAGCACAAAAACAGAAATATGAATCAATGGAACAGGATAGAAAGCCCAGAGATAAATCCACACACATATGGTCACCTTATCTTTGATAAAGGAGGCAAGACTATACAATGGAGAAAAGACAGCCTCTTCAATAAGTGGTGCTGGGAAAACTGGACAGCTACATGTAAAAGAATGAAATTAGAACACTCCCTAACACCATACACAAAAATAAACTCAAATTGGATTAAAAACCTAAATGTAAGGCCAGACACTATCAAACTCTTAGAGGAAAACATAGGCAGAACTCTCTATGACATAAATCACAGCAAGATTCTTTTTGACCTACCTCCTAGAGAAATGGAAATAAAAACACAAATAAACAAATGGGACCTAATGAAACTTGAAAGCTTTTGCACAGCAAAGGAAACCATAAACAAGAAGAAAAGACAACCCTCAGAATGGGAGAAAAGATTTGCAAATGAAGCAACTGACAAAGGATTAATCTCCAAACTTTACATGCAGCTCAATATCAAAAAAACAAACAACCCAATCCAAAAATGGGCAGAAGACCTAAATAGACATTTCTCCAAAGAGGATGTACAGACTGCCAACAAACACATGAAAAGATGCTCAACATCACTAATCATCAGAGACATGCAAATGAAAACTACAATGAGGTATCACTTCACACTGGTCAGAATGGCCATCATCAAAAAATCTGCAAATAATAAATGCTGGAGAGAGTGTGGTGAAAAGTCAACCCTCTTGCACTGTTGGTGGGAATGTAAATTGATACAGCCCCTATGGAGAACAGTATGGAGGTTCCTTAAAAAACTAAAGATTGAACTACCATATGACTCAGCAATCCCACTACCGGGCATATACCCTGAGAAAACCATAATTCAAAAAGAGTCATGTCCCACAATGTTCACTGCAGTTCTATTTACAAGAGCCAAGACAGGGACGCAACCTAACTGTCCATCAACAGATGAATGGATAAAGAAGATGTGGCACATATATACAATGGAATATTACTCAGCCATAAAAAGAAACGAAATTGAGTTATTTGTAGTGAGGTGGATGGACCTAGAGCCTATCATACAGAGTGAAGTAAATCAGAAAGAGAAAAACAAATACCATATGCTAACACATATATATGGAATCTACAGGAAAAAAAAAATGGTTCTGAAGAACCTAGGGGCAGGACAGGAATAAAGATGCAGACATAGAGAATGGACTTGAGGACATGAGGAGGGGCAAGGGTAAGCTGGGACGAAGTGAGAGAGTGGCATGGACATATATGCACTACCAAATGTAAAACAGATAGCTAGTGGGAAACAGCCACATAGTACAGGGAGATCAGCTCGGTGCTTTGTGACTACCTAGAGGGGTGGGATAGGGAGGGTGGGAGGGAGACATAAGTGGGAGGAGATATGGAGATATATGTATATGTATAGCTGATTCACTTTGTTATAAAGCAGAAACTAACACATAATTTTAAAGCAATTATACTCTAATAAAGGTGTTAGAAAAATGAAATACATTATTTTCCACACAATAATATGCATGGAAGATACTACAGAATATCCTTAAGGTTCTAGAATGTTGGTTCTCAAACCATTTGGATAGCACAGTGCAACAGTAAGAAATGTTCAAGCATGAAACTCAAATAGTCAATATTTACTTATTTTTAAATTATATACAGGTACTATATTATCTAAATATACATCTAAAACACAAAAATTGAAAAATTTTTGTAAAAAGATAATGAAGCACACAATATTTTAAAGTATTTTATTGGTCATTTGTATTTCTATAAAATATGATTCTCACTAAAAACATAATATTAAGTTATTAATATAATAATACACTTCAATTGTTTCACAAATTTTAGTTTAACACCTGATGACAGGATTTTTTTTTTTTTTTTTTTTTGCGGTACGCGGGCCTCTCATTGTTGTGGCCTCTCCCTTTGTGGAGCACAGGCTCCGGACACGCAGGCTCAGCAGCCATGGCTCACGGGCCCAGGCGCTCCGCAGCACATGGGATCCTCCCAGACCGGGGCACGAACCCATGTCCCCTGCATCGGCAGGCGGATTCTCAACCACTGCGCCACCAGGGAAGCCCTGATGACAGGATTTTAAAGCCTGTTTCTAAGTTGTTTCTTTTATTTATTTTTTTTTAATTCTTATAAATATTTATTATAGATAACACTTAACATTTGACGCATTTCCTTCTGGTCTTTTCTCTCTGTATTTTTTTTTTTTAAACATCTTTATTGGAGTATAATTGCTTTACAATGATGTGTTAGTTTCTGCTTTGTAACAAAGTGAATCAGTTATACATATACATATGGCCCCATATCTCTTCCCTCTTGCGTCTCCCTCCCTCCCACCGTCCCCATCCCACCCCTCTAGGTGGTCACAAAACACTGAGCTGACCTCCCTGTGCTACACGGCTGCTTCCCACTAACTATCTATTTTACGTTTGGTAGTGTATATATGTCCATGCCACTCTCTCACTTTGTGACAGCTTACCCTTCCCCCTCCCCATATCCTCAAGTCCATTCTCTAGTACGTCTGTGACTTTATTCCCATCTCACCCCTAGGTTCTTCATGACTATTTTTTTTCTTAGATTCCATATATATGTGTTAGTATATGGTATTTGTTTTTCTCTTTCTGACTTACTTCACTCTGCATGACAGGCTCTAGGTCCATCCACCTCACTACAAATAACTCAATTTCATTTCTTTTTATCGCTAAGTAATATTCCATTGTATATATGTGCCACATCTTCTTTATCCATTCATCTATTGATGGATACTTAGGTTGCTTCTATGTCCTGGCTATTGTAAATACAGCTGCAATGAACATTTTGGTACATGTCTCTTTTTGAATTATGGTTTTCTCAGGGTATATGCCCAGTAGTGGGATTGCTGGGTCGTATGGTAGTTCCATTTTTAGTTTTTTAAGGAACCTCCATACTGTTCTCCATAGGGGCTGTATCAATTTACATTCCCACCAGCAGGGCAGGAGGGTTCCCTTTTCACCACACTTTCTCCAGCATTTATTGTTTGTAGATTTTTTGATGACAGCCATTCTGACCGGTGTGAGATGATATCTCATTGTAGTTTTGATTTGCATTTCTCTAATGATTAATGATGTTGAGCATTCTTTCATGTGTTTGTTGGCAATCTGTACATACATCTTCTTTGGAGAAATGTCTATTTAGGTCTTCTGCCCATTTTTGGATTGGGTTGTTTGTTTTTTTTTGATATTGGGCTGCATGAGCTGCTTGCAAATTTTGGAGATTAATCCTTTGTCAGTTGCTTCATTGGCAAATATTTTCTCCCATTCTGAGGGTTGTCTTTTCATCTTGTTTATGATTTACTTTGCTGTGCAAAAGCTTTCAAGTTTCATTAGGTCCCATTTGTTTATTTGTGTTTTTCTTTCCATTTCTCTAGGTGCTGTGTCAAAAAGGATCTTGTGGTGATTTTATGTCATAGAGTGTTCTGCCTATGTTTTCCTCTACGAGTTTGATAGTGTCTGGCCTTACATTTAGGTCTTTAATCTATTTTGAGTTTATTTTTGTGTACGGTGTAAGGCAGTGTTCTAATTTCATTCTTTTACATGTAGCTGTCCAGTTTTCCCAGCACCACTTATTGAAGAGGCTGTCTTTTCTCCAGTGTATATTCTTGCCTTCTTTACAATGATAAGGTGACCATATGTGCATGGGTGTTTCTCTGGGCTTTCTATCCTGTTCCATTGACATATATTTCTGTTTTTGTGCCAGTACCATACTGTCTTGATTACTGTAGCTTTGTAGTATAGTCTGAAGTCAGGGAGCCTGATTCCTCCAGATCTGCTTTTCTTTCTCAAGATTGCTTTGGCTATTTGGGGTCTTTTGTGTTTCCATACAAATTGTGAAATTTTTTGTTCTAGTTCTGTGAAAATGCCAGTTGTAGTTTGATAGGGATTACATTGAATCTGTAGATTGCTTTGGGGAGTGGAGTCATTTTCACAGTGTTGATTCTTCCAATCTAAGAACATGGTATATCTCTCCATCTATTTGTATCATCTTTAATTTCTTTCATCAGTGTCTTATAGTTTTCTGCATACAGGTCTTTTGTCTCCTTAGGTAGGTTTATCAGCTGTTTCCTTTAATACGTGGTTTTTATAAGTGAAGAAGATTTCTCATAAATATATGTATTTCCCAAATGGAAGAAGTGCCAACATTTGGTTGCTCTCACTAAATCATGACGCTCATTTTTCAATGCCACCCAAAAATTTCACGGTTTTTGGTGAAATTCAGCTAATAAATTTCCAGTTGTTGCAAACTAATCACAAATGTATTCAAACACACAAAACCTAAGTTGGAAGATTTTTAAATGGATTTTTTTAAATTTTCTAAGTTCTTACATGCCAAAATAATCATTTTTTAGGTAACAAACACATCATTTTATACAATACCATATGACAGTAGAAACATTTCCCACGATTTTGTTTTAAAATACTCCTTTTTGAGGCCTTCCCTGGCAGTCCAGTGGTTAAGGCTCCGCATTTCCACTGCAGGGGGTTCGGGTTCAATCCCTGGTCAGGGAACTAAGAGCCCACGTGCCTCACAGCATGGCCAAAAAAAAAAACACCTCCTTTTTAAGAAACGAAAGGAATTTTCTCCCTAATTATGAAAACTGTCTCTGGTTGGTACAGAGTAAATGTGTTAAGTGTGTATATGTTAATTTTCTATTAGGTCGGAGTCTACTCATAGTTACTTATCACAGAAAGGTTAGCAAACTTGGAACCTTGTATTTTGTAAAAGAAATATGCACTATTCATCTTTAAATTTGACAGCTCCTCCACGTGTTTTATCTCAAAATAACCACTGAACTTCCGTAAGGCATAAGAGATGCCCATGGTCACTTCCCACCTCAGTACTAAACATTATGAGGATTCTATTATTTAGGATAGTACACTATAATCCATATATCTGCTTAGGAGGGACACACAAATGGCAATATTCCGAGAAAAATGAAAGACAACAGCAACTTCTCCCTGCATTAGAAGTTCCCCTGTATTCGAATAAAAGCATGCCCTATGAATCACGACTACCCAATATACAGGGTATAGTTAAGCTTAATTTCTTTATAATTTTGTAGACTAGGGAAATATATAAAGAAAACTTCTAAAATTTTCTGCATACTTAGAAATAAATAACTTTCTTGAGCAACCCCTGGGTGTTCATCAGACTAATGGTTCCAAGCAGTGACTCTGAAAGTACTACCTGCAATTTGAATTATTCCAGGATCTTGTCAAAATAGCAAATCTCTAGGCCTCATCCAAACCTACTAGGTCAGAAACTCTGTGGAAGATGCCAAGTTATGTATTAGCATTAGTAACAAGCAGGTTGTTTTAGTTACTTGTTGCTGTATAACCAGTCATCCCAAAACATAGTGGCTTAAAATAATTATTTTTTTTCTTACAATTCTGTGGATTGGCAGGACTTGTGATCCACATGGTATCAGATTTCATTTATACAACTGCATTCATCTGGGAACTGTACCAGCCTGAATTATCCTCAGAGGTCTCATGCAGTCTGGTGCTGACCAAGGATGGGGCACCCCAGTCCTCCTCTTTCCCATGGTCCCTCATGGTATCTCTCTTTCCCATGGTCCCTCATCATTCACTAGGCTAGCCTGAGCTTCCTGACATGGTAGCTGGTTTCTAAGACCATGGAAGCACAAATCTCTTAAGGGCTTGCTCCAGAACTTACTTAGACTCTTCTGCTGCATTCTATTAGTCAATGCAAGTCACATGGCCTGCCCAGATTCAGGTGGAAGGGCAACAAGATTCCACCTTTTTTTTTTTTGCGGTACGCGGGCCTGTCACTGTTGTGGCCTCTCCAGTTGCGGAGCACAGGCTCCGGACACGCAGGCTCAGCGGCCCAGCTGCTCCACAGCATGTGGTATCTTCCTGGAGCAGGGCACGAACCCATGTCCCCTGCATCGGCCAGCGGACTCTCAACCACTGTGCCACCAGGGAAGCCCCAAGACTCCACCTTTTGATGGAAGGAGCAGTATGCATGTATAGAGATAGGAAGAACTGTTGGTGGCCACCACTGGAGACAAGCTCTTACACAGATGATCTCACAGTTAAAATTTGGGAGCAGCTCTTATAAGGTGATAAATCTAGCTGAGACTGTTAGATTTAAAGTAAGAGCAGTTTTCAGCATTCATAATAAGTTGTTACATAACTTTTGCATCAAACTAGCCGTTACTGATAAGAGTAAAAACCCTATATCAAAAAATATATACACGTATATATATATATATATATATCAAAATATATATCAAAAATATATATACGTAATATAAAATATTATTCTTTTCCATGATGCTAAATTATACGGTAATAATTAGTTTTTTAACCATTCTTTCCTAAGGCATTGGTCTTCTCCTTGCAAACAAATAAATTGTAAATAAATAGACTAAAATTTATTAATGAAAGAAAAAACAAACTATTTCAATGCCATTGTTTTACCTTAACCAAACCAGCCATATGTATTGGTAAACCTGTCAGCTGTCCCCAGTGCAAAACCCTACCATTTATGGCCAAATAGCAGCTGAAATTCTACCATGAGAGGGTTAAACTCACTGGTGGTTTTTTCAGAGGGAGGCCATGCTGGCACTGGATAAGAACAGAAAGCAACAGAGATGGTCCTCCAAATCACCAAGGGTTAACCCAGTTTCCAAGTACAGGAGATACTTGGTTTCAAAGATTTCATTCAAAGTTTCCATTAGAGATCTTGAGACCCATGGCTTGTAGAGATGTGTCGTTTTCCTAAATCGTGAATTTGAATCACATAATTATATAAAGGAGTGTTAAAGATTGAGCCTGTATTATCAAAAAGACAAGAAATAACAAGAATTGGAGAGAATGTGGAGAAAAAGGGAACCGTCATACACTGTTGGTAGAAACTTAAATTGGTACAACTACGATGGAAAACAATATGGAGATTCCTCAAAAAATTAAGAATAGAACTACCATACGATCCAGCTATTCCACTTCTGTGTATTTATCCAAAGAATATAAAAGCACTAATTAAAAAAGATTTATGCACCCCTATGTTCACTGCAGCATTATTTACAATAGCCAAGTTATGGAAACAACCTAAGTGAAGACATGATATATAATACAATGGAATATTACTCAGCCATAAAAAGATGAAATATTGCCATTTGCAATGATATGGATAGACCTTGGGGGTACTATGCTAAGTGAAATAAGTCAGAGAAAGAAAGACAAATACCCATGATTTCACTCATATGTGGAATGTTTAAAAATAATAAACAAACAAAACAAAATAAAAACAAACACAAATATACAGAGAACAGATTGGTAGTCATCAAAGGAAAGAGGGGCTGACAGAGGGCAAAATAGATAAAGGAGGTCAACTGTTGTGACGGATGGAAACTAGACTTCGGTGGTGAGCATGCTGTAGTACATACAGAAGTTGAACTATAATGTTGTATACATAAAACTTATAAAGCAACGTTACCTCAACTTAAAAAAAAAAAAGACTGAGCCTGGCTGATTGTCCAGAATCTGCTCTCAATTAGGATTTGTTGCCCTCTACTTGTCATGAATGAATTTTCTAGGAAGAAATTATATGCTTCAAGTCAGATGTCAAAAACTAAAGACCCATAGGCCAGATACAACAACATGTATTTAGTTTGGTTTAAACTTTTTTTTAGAACTAGAATTAGTTGCAACTTTACATTAAAAAATAAAAACATAGCACTTCAAATTTTTTTTAAAACATCATGGGAACTTGCAATACTGGACTCACATTTCCGCATGGCAACACAAGACTGGAGCTGATTATAGCCCACCCCCTACAGACAGGGCATGTGCATTCCAGCTTGCCATTGTCCCTACTGCTCCCTATGAACTTACTCTAGAATGCTTCCTTCATTTACATTATCTACCTAACCTTTGGAAGTAATTTAGTTTTTTACCCCCATAGTGGTTTTTAAAAATTCAGGGATTTTAAAGTGACTAGAAGATGTCATTTGTAAAGACTTTTGAATATAAAAGATCTACTCTAGGGCTTCCCTGGTAGCGCAGCGGTTGAGAGTCCGCCTGCCGATGCAGGGGACACGGGTTCGTGCCCCGGTCCGGGAAGATCCCATATGCCGCAGAGTGGCTGGGCCCGTGAGCCATGGCTGCTGAGCCTGTGCGTCTGGAGCCTGTGCTCCGCAACGGGAGAGGCCACAACAGTGAGAGGCACACGTATAGCAAAAAAAAAAAAAGATCTACTCTATTTAAGACCAGACTTTTCTGATATACATCCTAGTACATATTTAATATACAATACATGTAGTACAAATTGAAACTTTTTCTTTGTTCTTGTCACACACAAAAAATAGCTAATTTCACTTATTTAGAGTAATAGACTTTTTAGGGAAAAAATCAAGCTAATAACCCCTTTTTATCATTTTTTTCCAGTTGAAGAGATGAAAGGGGAAAAAAATACCCTGAAATTATGCAAAGGGCAAAAAGAGAGAAATGCAACATATATGGAGTTTTTTCTATAAAACAACCAACCTACTTACAGGTCATTATCATTATAAAATCTAAAAAAATAACCCAGGAATTTGTCCACTTCTGTGATAGTTAACTTAAATATCTGGGTGCCCAAATATTTGGTTAAACATTATTTGGAGGTGTCTGTGAGAGTGTCTTTGGATGAGATAAGAATTTAATTTGGTAGACTGAGTAAAGCAGATTCCCCTTCCCAATCCAATCCATTTAAGTCCTGAACAGAACAAAAGGTGGATTAAGAGAGAATTTGCTCTCTCTGCCTGATTATCTTCAAATTGGTACATTGGAGTTTTCTCCCCCTGCCTTCAGACTCAGACTTGGACTAGAACTTACACTTACACCACTGGCTCTCCTGGTTCTCAGGCCTTTGGACTCAGACTGGAATTATACCATCCACTCTCCTGGGCCTCCAGCTTGCTGACTATACAGATCCTGGGGCAGATCCTGGAACTTCTCAGCCTCCATAACTGTGTGAGCCTATTCCTTACAATTTTAGATGTGTGTGTGTGTATATACATACATATATATACATACAAACATATATGCATATGATCTCCTTTGGTTCTCTTTCTCTGGAAAAACCTAATACAACTTAATATTTAATATCACCCCTACTGGCATTAATATGACTTCTGTGCTTACCAGAATTGTCTTTCTAACATAAAATTAACTTTTTAATCTAAAGGATAGTAATAGCAGAAAAAGCACTCAAATTGGAGTAATCAGAAGACCCGGATTCAAATCTCAGCTCTACCAGTTACTGTCGGCAAGACCTGGCAAATCAATTTACCTCCACGGATCTTCTTTATTAGTGGCAGGGCACAGCTAGGGACTCAATATTTAACGTCTAACTAATTCTTATGTTTTAAGATTTTATAATTTATTGTTCTAAATAGAAACTTTCTCCCAGTCTGACTTGTGTGTGAATCTCCAAACCACAGGTTTCACTGACACCTTTGAGGAACTGAATGCAGTTACTGATCTCTTCTGATGTCCTCAAAGAGAGCTCTCTCTGTAAGTTAGTGTTTGTATTAGAAAGAGGCATTGTATTTTAAAGATACAGCGCAAAGCACTGGCATTAGCATAGAATAACATTAAACTCTAGTATAAGATTTGAAAAGCCTAGTGGGGTAGAGGTTCCAGTGACTCTTAGCTAGAATAACCAGCTTGATAGGACTGAAGAGTCATTTGGCTACACGTGATTTTTACACATCTGTCAACTAAATAAGAGCTCCAAATGAAAAATCTGGCACCTAGAAACATTATGAGAATTTGTGAGTCCCCCTGGAGAATTCTGGGTCCATAAACCAATGAATAGATGACTATGACACATAGAGTATTTTCATCTGTGACAGATATAATCTTGCTCTGGTATTCTCTGTGTCATGTTGTAGAAAACTATACTCACTGTCCTCAAACCAGCTTTAGAAAATGTTGAAAGATGAGCGACAACATTAAACATGGAAGCCCATTTGTGAAGACCTAAATCCCCAATCTTTTAATACCACTAACTTCGATCTTTGAGTTACTCCACTGACTCCAGCCCTAATGTAAGTACTTTACATTTCAAATCATTTCAACAGTTAAGATCTCATTCATCCTTCCAAAAAATCTGTGACATAGTAAGTGTTACTAGGAAGAAAACCAAGATTCACTGACTTTGTGACTTACCTAAAGGCCCACAGATGATACAGATGCTTCTATCCAAATGCAGGTATTCTTTCACCAAGTAATAAAATGTTTTTAATCCATAAAATGAGACTATAGCAACTCAAGTTTTGGATTTCATTTATCCATTCAGAAAATATGTTATTTATAAGTTGGATGGACCAAAACATGGGTATATAAAAAGAGGATTTATGTGTCTCTAGAAGACAAAGATTACAAGGGAAATATGTAATGTCCTTTGGAAATTACATTAGTATCAAGTGCTGCAGAAGCACCCCTAAATGTGGCAGTACCAGCAAAACTGCACCCCGGGCTTTGGGAACACTTCTTAGGGAATTTTTTGAGGTCTCTCTAAAAATTGTCAAGGAATTACTTACAAGATAACAATAACATATGCAAGTGCCTGAAATGCTATCACATACTTTCTTATCTATTTTTGGACACAGATCTATATGGATATATTATGTTAGCCTTTTGGAAAGCACGGTGTATAAGTCTAAGGTTTAATGAAAACAGACTGATGTCTCTCCTTTTTATCAATATTTGAATTAACGAGGTGTTTGAAATGTTGTCTACCTTCTACCGTGTCCAAACCCTGGGTCAGTGACCTGCCTTGAAAGCCAAGCTCCCTGGGTCTGTGACCAAAGAGAGAAACCTGTCTCCCTGGATGAGATCAAACTGCCACCAGATACAGCCTCTCTCAAACCCCACACTGCTCAGTAGCTCTATCTACCACTCCTGTGTTCTCTTCACAGCATTTTGTAGCTGTGGTTTTGATCATCATAGAGAAATATTAGAGCTGGCAACTACAACATTCATGACCTAGGAGACGGTTAGAGCTGGGTGGAGAGAGTTAGCTTCTCAGTGTCTAGAGAACCCTGATTTCATTGTGCAGGGGACTGTTTAACTGAACGGTGACATCTTTTTAGAAAGTCTCTGGAAGTTTGCTCAGTGCTCCTTGAAGATGGGTAAAAACTCTGTAAAAGTTTGAATATTCTGTAGGAGCAAATTACTAGCATTTTAGAGTAGAAAATTTACATTTGTCAAGAGGAATTTTCTATGGATTTTATATTCTTTCCTGGAAATGCTTCCACAAAGAGATAATGTACGGAAGACCCATTTTTTCAAGTTTAAGTTTTTAAGTTAAATAACAACTGAAAATAAAATCTTCCCATTGGGAATATTGGGATCTTGATTTTAGTCCTTTTGCCAACTTAACAATTATTGATACAGCTTAGCAATGACATACAGCTAATAGCAAAGTGCTTATGGTGTTACCCTCATCTCCTCGCCTCCCTCCCGCTAAAGAGCAAGATAACATACTTACCAAGCTAATGGTCCCAATATGGGACTGATGTTTTTCACTTTTTATTTTTCAATAATTATAGAACCACAGGAAGTTACAAACATAATATAGCCAGGTTCCATGTACTGTTGACCCATTTTCCCTCAAAGGTAACATCCTACATAACTATAATAAATATCAAAACCAGAAAACTGACACTGGTACAATAAACAACCTTGTTCAGATTTTACCAGTTTTGACAGGCAGTCTCATGTGTGTGAGATTCTATACCATTGTACCACATGCAGATTTACATAACTACCACACAGTCAAGGTACAGAACTGTTTCATCACCACAAGGATCCCAAGTGGTACCTTTTATAATCACACCCATGTTTCTCCCTCCCAGGCACTGTCCCTAACCCCTAACAACAATTAAATCTATTTTCCATCTCTATAATTTTGTTATTTTGATAATATTATATAAATAATTAATTCAGTACATAACCTTTTGTTTGTAAATTTTTTCATTCAGCATAATTATCATGAAGCCCCCCCCCCAAGTTATGCATGTATTTCAATAGTTGATTTCTTTTTGTTACTGAGTAATTTTCCATGGTATGGATGCAACACAGTTTTGTTTTGTTTTGTTTTGTTTAACATCTTTACTGGAGTGTAATTGCTTTACACTGTTGTGTTGGTTTCAGCTGCATAACGAAGTGAATCAGCTATATGTGTATATATATCCCCATATCCCCTCCCTCTTGTGCCCCCCTCCCACCCTCCCTATCCCACCCCTCACAGTTTGTTTAATCAGTCATTCATCCATAGAAAGATATATAGGTCATTTCCAGTTTTTGGCTATTACTGTTGCTAGGAACAGTCACATAGATATTTTAATACGGACATAAGTTTTCTTTTCTCTGGGATAAATGCCCAGGAGTGTCATTTCTGGGTTGCATGGTAAGAGAATGTTTACATTTCTAAGTAACTGCCAAAATATATCCCAGGGTGACTGAACTGCTTTTCATTCCCACTGGCAATGCATGAGTGATTCAGTTTATCAGCATCCTTCCCAGTATTTGGTGTTATCAATTTTTTTTTATTTTAGCCATTATGATTCCGACTGGATTGTTTCCTTTTTTTTTTTTAACTGTTGAGTTTTGAGAGTTCTTTAAGAGATATATGGTTTACAAATGTTTCCTTTCAGCCTGTAGCTTGCCTGTTCATCCTCTTAAAAGGATCATTCCTTGAGCAAAAGATTTTGAGGAAGCCCAGTTTATTAATTTTTTTCTTATATGAATTGTGCTTTTGATGCCGTGTCTAAGAACACTTCATCTAGTGCTAGGTCCTAAAGATTTTCTTCTACGTTTTCTTCTAAATGCTTACACATATACCATACCCTACATACTAACACTTATCCAAATTCATATCCCATGTACTTAGGGTCTCAGCAGAAACAAATGACACACTTGAACAGATAATTGGAAAACAACTTAATAAAGTGATCATTTATGGGTATAGAAGGAGAAAAGAAAAATCAACATGGGTGAAGCACCCAGAAAGTAGCAACAGTGGGACACTGTTACCACCCCTAGTCCTAATGAGGCAAGAGGGAAAGCAGGTACTAGGACCCAGAAGGAGCAGCTGTAGCTCAGAAAGTCCCCACAGCAGGAGCTGTGGCCTGCCTGTCAACCCAGCAGGGCGGGAGCTAAGAGAATACATACCTTAACTTCACTTTCTTCCCTCCTACCTGCTGTCACTAGAGGCCAAAGAAGCTAGTTCATATAGTCCATAAAGGGCATGGTGTCAAGACAAGGTGGATTTTAGAAAAGGTATCAGAATTCCTACATTTAGATTCTTAAGGTACAAACATAAATAAAAGCAAGCAAGAGTCAGAAAGAAAGGAGAAATCAGAAATTCCAATCAATTTGTTAGACTCTTCGGATCACATCAATGCTGCATGTATTCACTGCATTTAAAATAAAGCATAAGTGACATAAGAAATGCTTACTCCAAAAGCAAAGCAAGAACTGCAAGCTTCACTGAAGCTATTTACTATCAACTGTTTTTCTTTTCTCCAAAAGCAAGCAACTCTCAGCAAGGTTGAGTAATGGCATTGCTTTCCCCAGCCTACAGGCACTTTCTGGACTGTCAGGCAGTAATTAACTTGAGTGGGGGTGGGGGCATAGGCAGAGGTTGCTAGGAAGGAAAGTGAGCCAGTGGATGGCAGATGGTTATCATCTAGGCATTTTGTCCATGTGGAGGGGGATCCTTGCCAAGAGACAAGGGGGTGTTAGAAAACAAGCAGCAGGATAGTCCTGAAAACTACAACCAATGGAGGAGGGCGTAACTGTGACCACTGCAAGGTCTTAAGGTCATTTGGGGACACAGAGTTCCAGATCTAAGAACAGCCTATAAGACTCTCTGTCCTGATCAGGAGAGGGGTCTGCAGAACCCTGTGCTGGGCTGGTGACCACTGCACCACCAACACTACACACCCACACCCTGGGACCCGCCTTGACCTGAAGGGGGATCTGAAGCTGTTTACTTTATACCTCTTTTAGTTTACATTGGTCTGGAAAATGGAGAGCTTGAGCAAATAAGATCAAATGTGACAGCTGAGAAAAGCAAGAATGGGGCACTGGATAAGAATTTGTTTTATTCATTTATTAAATACTTATTTATCAGGTTCCTACTAAGTGCCACATACTGTTTTGGGTGCTAGGGATACAGTGTTAAGTATGTAAGGTCAAGCTTCCATGGAGCTTACATTCTAGTAGGGAAGCCATCAAAGAAAAAGAAAAAAAGATAACAGAGAAAATTTCCAGAGTGACTAATGCTATGAAGAAAATAAAACAGAGTAACTTGATCATAACTGGGGGTGAGAGATGGGAGGACTGCCATGCAAAAGACCTTTCTGAGAAGATGATTCGAGTTGAGATGGGATGAGCTACTGATGGGATGAGTTACTGATGGGATGGAGTGAGTTCCGCAGGGGAAAATCTGGGAGAAATGCAAACAGCTGATGCAAAGTAGCTGCAGCAGGCACAATCTTGCTCCATTTAAGAAATAGAAAGAAGGTGGTCAGGCTGGAGCAGAATGAGCCGAGACGAAATCATACAAGATGAAATGAGAAAGGTAGGAGGCTGATACCAGATCTTACCAGCAGAAGGGCTGGAAGTGCTCCTAGCTCCATCTCAAACCTCAGCTGCAGCACTCATCCTAGCTGCTGATCAAGTGCAACCCACCGATAATAATGTCCTGTAGCTTCTGACAATTATCACAACCAAGTTGATTAATCTGTAGTCAAGAGCCACCTGAACCAAGACCATCATGCCCTATTACCCTTAAGCTACTCAGTATAAAAAGATAGTGCAGACCATTGAGGATGAGTCGACACAGGTTTGCTACAAGACCGCTCGAGATGTGCCAGGCACTGGTATCGATCATGTTCCTTCTATGTTCACCCACTGGAGCCTGTCCCATTTCATAATTACAGGGGCTCTACTTCAAAATTTGCCTCCATCCTAACCATCTATCCAGAACCGGGATTCAATAAGAATATACTCTGAATGCTGCTCTTAAGAAACTTTACCTTAAGACTTAGCTTTTGCTGGGAACTTCTCCCGCTGTGATTGAAGGGTATGAAACTCATCAGCTGTGGACAGCAGATGTGCTGGCATCATGTTGTCACGTCAATCCCCTCTCAAGGTATTCATTCCAGGGAGACACAGGGACACAGAACTACCTGATGCACTACTTCGAGAGTTCTCTGGTGGTGGCTTTTTGACCAGGCTTCCCGAGGACAGCACAAGAACAGACTAGAAAGGAAGAACTATGTCTTCCTTGACTGCCTTCACTGCTTAATGTAGTCACAAGACTATCACAACCACAGAGGTGTTTCTCAAATACCTACTCTTCTAATTGGCTAAAAAATCGCGGAGAGTTCTGGTTCCACATAAAAGGAATTTGGAAGTTACCACTTGGTGCTAACAACATGTAAAAAGCTGAAGAGACTGAAAATTCAACAATTCTTCTTGGATCCATAAGAGAGAGGAGGACACAGGTCAAACTGCCACCCCCAAGATTGGAGACACAGACTGGCAAATACAGACAGTCACGGCGTCCTGGAGCGGAGGCTCACAAGCAGAAGCCGCGGTGGGAAGCAGTGCTGGGGGAGGAAAGCCTGAACTGTTAACTGATGAACTGCTGGAAGCTCAGTATGGAAAAGTCTGAGATTTTAAAACTTCAGGGGCCACTCAGTTAGAAGCAGAATTCCCACAACATTGTGACTTACCTTCACGAGCTCCACCAGGTTTCCAAAGTAAATAACGGAGAAAAGCCCCCTCATGCTTCTGACAGGAGAAGGGGAAAAGCAACCATTTTTAAATACGTGCCTGCGCTCTGTTCTTCTTAACAAGGTCCGCACTCAGGGAAAACAAGTTAATCAGCCCCTAAAGCGTTGGAGTATTATCAGAGCCTTACTGACCTGGAGGAAGAAAAATACACAACTCCAGCCCGCTCTAGCTATACTGTCCCACTTAAGGGGACAGGAAAAAAAAAAAAAAAACAACTGAGAAACTCTTGTAAAGTTCACAGTACAGAGGCACAAGCTCACTAAAAGACTAAGACCTAAAAAAAAAAACAAAAAGACTAAGGCCTAATCACAGGTATATAGAATCCTTCCTCTCCCCCAATACCTCATCACCACATTACTAAATACCTATTTATTGCAGTTCCTTTTACCTGATACATATGTCTGGCTATCAAGAAAAAATTACATGGCATACCAAAAGGCAAAAAACACAATTTGAAGAGACACAGCAAGCACCCTAACCAGACACGGCAGGGATATCAGACTGGGAATTTAAAACAACTGTGATTAATAAACTAAGGACTCTAATGGATAGAGAAAACAGCATGCAAGGACAGGCAAAGGAAGCAGAAAAAGGGAAATCTTAAGAAAGATCCTATCTTGCTAGAGATAAAAAAACAAAAAATACCTTTGATGGGCTTATTAGTAGACTGGATATGGCTGAATGGCTGAGGAAGAAATCTCTGAGCTAGAGGATATATCAATAGAGTCCTCAAAAACTGAAGCAAAGAGAACAAAAACTGAAAGAAAAAAAGAACAGAATATCCAAGGACTGTGGGACAACTACAAAAGGTGTAACGTATGTGAAATGGGATTATCAGAAGAGAGAAAAAGAACAAAGAAATATTTCAGAATCTAACTGAGAATTTCCCCAAATTAACATCAGATACCATACCACAGCTCCAAGAAGCTCAGAGAACACCAAGCAGGATAAGTTCCCAAAAAACTACACCTAGTCATATCATTTTCAAACTACAGAAAATCAAAGATAAAGTCATGAAAGAAGCCAGACTCTTATCAGTAGAGGAACAAAGATAAGAATTACATCCAACTTCTCAGAAACCATGTAAGGAAGAAGAAAGTGGAGTGAAATACTTGAAGTGTTAAGAGAAAAAATCACCAACCCAGAATTCTGCACCCTGTAAAATTACCTTCAAAAGTGAAAAGAAATAAAGATTTTCTCAGACAAAAAAAAAATTGAAGCAATTTGTTGCCAACAGACCTGACTTTCAAGAAATGTTAAAACAAGTTCTTTAGAGAGAAGGAAAATAATATGTCAAAAACTTGCATCTACATAAAGAAAGGGAGAGCATCAAAGAAAGAACAAGTAAAGGTAAAATTAAAACTTTTCTTATTTTTATTGATCTAACAGATAACAATATGTTCACAAAAACAATACCAACAACGTACTTGATTATGTGTGCTTATGTATATACCCACATGCAAAAAATTTAATCTGGACAGACCTTATACCCTTCACAATAATTAACTCAAAATGGATCACAGACCTAAAAATATAAACTCCTATACTACAAATAGATATAAAACTCTTAGAAGATAACACAGGAGAAAACCTAGATGGGTGTGGTGATGACTGTTTAGATACAATACCAAAAGTATGATCCATGAAAGAAACAATTAATAAGCTGACCTCATTAAAATTAAAAACTTCTCCTGTGGAAGTTAATGTCAAGAGAATGAAAAGATAAGTCACAGACTGGGAGAAAACTTTTGCAAAAAACAACTGATAAAGGACAGTTACCCAAATATATATAGAACTTTTAAAACTCCACAATAAGAAAACAAACAACCCAGTTAAAAAATGGCCAAAGACCTTGGCAAACACCTAACCAAAGAAGATATACAGGTAGCAAATAAGCATATGAAAAAATGTTCCACATGATATGTCATCAGGGAAATACAAATTAAAACAACAGTAAGATACTACTACATTCTTATTAAAATGGCCAAATCCAGAAAACTAACACCACCAAATGTTGGTGAGGATGTGGAGCAACAGGAACTCTCATTCATTGCTGGTGGAAGTACAAAATGGTATAGCTACTTTGGAAGACTGTTTGGTACTTGTTTATAAGACTAGACGTACTCTTATGATACAATCCAGCAATTGTGCTCCTTGGTATTTACCCAAATAAATTGAAAACTCATGTCCTCACAAAAACCTGCACATGAATGTTTATAGCATCTTTATTCATAATTGCCAAAACTTGGAAGCAACCCAGATATCCTTCAGTAGGTGAATGGATGCATAAACTATGGTACATCTAGATAATGGAATATTATTCAGCACTGAAAAAAATGAGCTATCAAGCCATGAAAAGTCATGGAAAAATCTTAAATGCATATTACGAAGTGAAAGAAACCAGTCTGAAAAGGCTACATACTGTCTGATTCCAACTATATGACATTCTTGAAAAGGCAAAACTATGGAGACAGTAAAAAGTTCAGTGATTTCCAGGAGTTGGAAGGGAGAGGGAGATGAATAGTTGGAACACAGAGGATTTTTAAGCAGTGAAAATATTCCATATGATACCATAATGATGTATACATATCATTAAAATTTGTCCAAACCCATAGATTGTACAATGCCAAGAGTGGATTGTAATATAAACTATGGACTTTGGGTAATTACAATGTGTTAATGTAAGTTCATCAGTTGTAACAAACATGCCACTTTGGTGGGGGATATTGATAATGAAGGAGGCTATGAATGTGGTGGGCAGGATGTATACGAGAAGTCTCTGTACCTTCCTCTCAATTTTGCTGTGAACCTTAAAAAAAAGTTCTAAAAAATAAAGTCTTAATTCTTTAAAAAATCTAGGAAAAACAGTAATGTTATATAGACACACATGTCCATTGGTATTATGGTCCCAAATAAAGAAATTTTCTGTGGATTCCTACAGTTGTCAGCTATTAGTGGAATTCCTCCCATCTCCGCCCCAAAGTTCCACTGTTACTGAAGGATTGTGTTTAAGAGTTACCTCTTTGCTGCTGTCTCAATGCTTTTGTAGGACATTAAAATATCATAAGTATTTATGAATTGGCTTCCATTAAAGTATTTGGCACTATTCTTTAAGCAAATTTCTCCTGTTGTTTAAAAAAAAATAGCATTCTCACCTCTACAATCAGCAATTATACATATTTATAATTTTGAATATTTCTGCCAATCTGCGATCTCAATTATAAGCACTAGAAACAGGCTCATGAGAGAAAATTATGTGATTAGTAACGAGTCTAATAATATTTTTTAAAATTCAAAACTACAGTAATCTCTAGCACTGAATATTTGCTACATGTTCATGGAAATAAAAAGACCTATACAATCTAATATAATCAAAATACACTTCAAGATTAAAATCTTCATTTAAATGATCCATGTTGCCTGACCTTCCTTCATGAAAGTTCAAGGCTTTTTGTGGAAAAGCCTTTCTTAGAACGCCCCCAATTGAATGGCAATTTTCTACCTTCCACTAGGAGTCATGTTGGCCTGCCTTTTTCAGATGTCATCAGTTTATCTGGCTAAAACTCATGCCTCTCCTGATTGCCCCTTCCTACGCCATGAAAATGTCAAATCAAAGCCACTTTTCAAGGAAATGTCCTTCTTGGGAGAGGTTGGCCCAGTGCCTTCCCTCCTGATGTGCAGGACCATCACTTCTCAGGAAGAAAGATAGAAAGGGATATGAGAGGGAAAAAGAAATTCCTTGACCAAGGCCTATAAGTAGACAGGAAAATTTTCTCTTTTCTTAGTAATTCAGAGATCCTGACTGGCATCACCTCCCAGGACTCCAAATGCTTCCTTTCTTGTTATAATCCTCTTAAGTTCTTTTTTTCCATTCCCCCTGTTATTCTGTCAGTGTTTCTCACTCATTCTCTGCTGGGCTTGGTGCCCCTCCTCCACCCTGCAAGCCTCACCCAGGGACAGGGAAAGAGGCCTGGGAGGCTTTCAAGTTTATGACCCATTATAGGTGAATGCTGGGAGGTGTTGGCAGGGCTGCGGAACTAATCAGTTTTCTTAACACTAAGGACAGTACGGGTAGGGTTTGTAGATGGCTAAATGTCACAGCTTATTTTAATTGTAAGAAATAAAGAAAATCAGTTTTATGAATCACTGATCGGTGCTTTGAACGACAACAAAAACAAATCCCCAAAATCACCCACCAGAGCAGACCAATTAAGAAATGGGAAAAAAAAAACTCAAAAGAAAATTCTTCACTTAGTGAACAAAACTAAAAGTAAGGGAAATCAGTGCTACTGCAGAAAGTTTAAATGAAACAGAGACATGCTCCATGTTCAGATGAGCCTCATGAAACCTACACCAAGATTCCATATTCAGAGTTAATCACAAAACCACAGAATTTGGATTAAGCTACTGTGAAAGGTAAAATACAAAGAAACAGGATAGAGAAATTTTAATCAGGAACAAAGATTACCATAATCCCCAAATGGGCTTACTTTTGAAAGAAGAGACATTTGTAGAGGACAAACATTCTTAAAACAATAGGAGTGGTGTATAAAATTAACCCAAGTAAGATCTAGGCTACTGTTTCCGTGACTAAGGAGAGGTACTTTCTAAAAGCAACACATTTTTCCATAACTTTATCTACTCATCTGTTCAGCTTGGTCCAATTTTTCTAAGATTAGAATGTGAGTTTTTGGAAGCAAGTGTTTCTTCATGCTTCAAGTCTTCTAATATGCAGGGATTACCTAATTAACAAAAACTTAAGTTATTCACTCTCTTAATACTCTCTTATATTCTTGGACACTCTAAAGGTATGATTGTTACTGTAAAGTTCCTCTTCCATTCGTTTTTCCTAGAGATTGAGAGAAAATTCCACATAAAGAGTGCAAAAATGAAAATCACAGGCAATTATAAGAAGTAATTATTGTCTGACAACAATCACATCATTCAACAATGATAATAGAGCATATTATAAGAAAAAAATGAATTGGATATTTTAAAAATAAATGTTTTTTTTTTCCTTTTCCCAAGAAGAGGCAAAATGTTTACAGGTTTCTTCTCACTCACTAGAACAGGCACACAGCCACAGGACAAACAAGCTCCTTTTGTTGGGAGATCTGTCTACGGAACTGTTTCTTCTCCAAAGGGTTTCTTCTCCAAAGAACATTCTAAACAATTATGAGAATCTTGGATGAAAACGACAGTACCACAGTAAACAAAAGTAAATTTTAAAGAAGATTTTTCTGAAAGAGTAAGACCAAATTGTAAGAAATAAACATAATTTTGGGAAACTAGTGTATTAACAATATAGGAGGGCTTCCCTGGTGGCGCAGTGGTTGGGAGTCCGCCTGCCGATGCAGGGGAACATGGGTTCGTGCCCCGGTCCGGGAAGATCCCACATGCCGCGGAGCGGGTGGGCCCGTGAGCCATGGCCGCTGAGCCTGCGCGTCCGGAGCCTGTGCTCTGCAGCGGGAGACGCCACAACAGTGAGAGGCCCGCATAAGGCAAAAAAAAAAAAAAAAACAATATAGGAAATTTTATGAGTTCAGTACAGGAAGGTAAAACTGCATAAATATATAGATTATGATAATGAAAGCAAAGGGTTTAGCTATATTATTCATTTCTGTGACAAAGTCTGTTATATTTATCATCATATTTTAGTCACCTTTGCAGAGCACATGGAACTCTCCAGGATAGACTGGAAAAGTGAACTGGAAAGGTCAAGAACAAAATGTCTGTATATGGAGTTCAACTCTTTCTTAAGCCAATTCACATAATATCCTATAAAGAATAAAACACTTTCACTTGTTTGATAATAATACTATAATAATAACAATCTTGCATTGGTACAAGGCTTTACACTTTCCAAAGTGCTTTTACATTCATTATAGTTTCTTGATATCCCCAAGTAGTAAGTATTTATCTTTGGCCCCTGAGGAAAATGTATACTTCATCCAAAACATTCCTGGGCGGGCTTCCCTGGTGGCGCAGTGGTTGGGAGTCCGCCTGCCGATGCAGGGAACGCGGGTTCATGCCCCGGTCCGGGAGGATCCCACATGCCGCGGAGCGGCTGGGCCTGTAGGCCATGGCCGCTGAGCCTGCGCATCCGGAGCCTGTGCTCCGCAGTGGAAGAGGCCACAACAGTGAGAGGCCCGCGTACCGCGAAAAAAAAAAAAAAAAAAAGATTCCTGGGCTATCTGGCTTTGCTCGAGAAAACTCGGCCCAAATCAGTGAGTACTTTACTCCCAAGCATGAGTTTTGTTCTCCACATAGCATGATAAAATAGCAAACCAACGGACTATGAAAGCAGGTTTGAGTTGCTATGAATGAGTGAAAGAAAAAGTTTATTGAAATAACAAATTATTTATCTTGGAGATATAATTCTGCAAATCAACAAAATAATATATTTGGGGAAACTGCTAGCAATCTACCAAAATCTATTTTCCTTCTATTTCTAGGCATATGACTATGGAGCTAGACATTTCCCAGCATCCCTTGTGGTTAGGTGTAGCCTCACAATGTGAGGAGAAAGATAAATGCCACTTGGCCTGAGCCTTAGGACACTGGGCATGTTTCCTCATGTCTTCTTTTCCCTTTCCAGTTGAAGGGAACTGGTTAGGAGGCAATCCCACTTTGATCAAGCAGATGGCAATAATGCCCTAAGGGATGCTTGTGCAAGCTGAAGAAAGGTACTTGGGTCCCTGAATGATCTTATGGAGCCAAGCTGAACTGTTCTCCTTGTTATACACAAGAGAGAAAAATAAACTTCTATGTTCTTTAAGCCATTGTATTTAGCATCTGTTTGTTATAACAGCTTGACTTTAGCTAATATATTTC
Source organism: Phocoena phocoena (assembly GCF_963924675.1). Taxonomy (NCBI): domain Eukaryota; kingdom Metazoa; phylum Chordata; class Mammalia; order Artiodactyla; family Phocoenidae; genus Phocoena; species Phocoena phocoena. Next base: position 32,908,188 of record NC_089227.1, read on the forward strand.
CCTTGAAGACTCAGATTTTTCTCATGATAATGAATGTCATATATTTGTGAGGACACAGGTAATGGATAGAGGATACAGGCCGTAACTGTTAAATGGGGCAAAGTTCACACATCCACACTGGTATCCAATTATGATCAACGCTAACCAATTAAGTTAACTGTCCATGAATCCTTACAAATATTAGTAATATTAATAAATGAATTTTGGTCTTAAGCAATTAAACACACAGTTTATTAAAGGAAACTAGGAAGCGAAGGGAATAAAAAGCCATCAGCGTTTCACGCACAAAAAGATTTGGACCTTGTCTGAAACTTAACATCTGATAAGTGTTGCCAGAGTTAAATATTCAATCTTGGGATGTTTACAACGAGCTCCTTGTTTATCCAGAAAGTAGTCTGGGAAAATGTAAAGCATACTTTATATCTTACGTCTGACATTCATGTACTTATTGAGGTAATTTTCAGCCTCATTCATTTATTGCTGGCTCTGCAACCCTGCAAATGACAACCCTGATTTTGTGACATAGCAAGTCTTTGAGACCACTCATCCCCTAGAAATGTTTACATTTACTCGTGAAATGTTTACTTGCTTGTGAAATCTGCTTCTAGTTACTGGGGAAAGGCAAGTGCTGTGAATTTTTTAAGCAGAGAGGGGCTTTTGCATTAAAAAATTAATAGAAATTTAAAAGCGAAAGATTCTACCATGTCAGTCTACCTCATAAATAATAACTAATATTTACTGAGTGCTTATTATGTGTGAGGCACTATTCTAAATATTTTACAATGTATTAACTCATTTTTCCTCACAACAACCTTGCAAGTAAGTGGCAGAGCTAAGATCCAGCCAAAACAGTCTGGCCCCACTGACTACAACCCTCCTCGGTCTCATTGGGACTAAAAGACTAAAAAGAACAGTAATTAGTAACATGTTGTTATATATTACAGAATGTATATTATTAAACTGAATCCTCACAGCTCCATGAGGTAGAAGATATTATATCTGTTTCACAGATTAGGAAACATTAAAGAATTCCATCACTTGCCCAACATTATAGAACAAGAAATTGGCAGACTAAGGGCATAGGATTTGAACCTAAATTTTCTAATCCTAGTCCATCCTCTTTCATTTCAACAAGTTATCAGAATTTTATTTGTCCAAAATATAAATAAGGTCTGATAATAACTTTGGTTTTGTTGTGTCCTATTGCATTCCCAGCACACAGCACAGTTCCTGGCACATAGTAGGGATTAAATAAATATTGAATGCATAAATGCATGAAGTAGGCCTTGAAGCTTGGGTAAATTTTGGTTTACCCTGTCAGGTTTGGAGTCAGGGGCTCAGGGGTCATATTTAAACAAAACCAAACCACCACCACCCTTACAGAAGGGCCTTGGCTGTATGTGTGGAGGCTCTTTGCCTTCTGAGCATCGGGAAAAAAGCCCTAGGGATATACCCAAAAGAAATGGAAACATATGTCCTCACAAAAACTTGTACTTGAATGTTCAGAGCAGCATTATTCACCTTAGCCAAAAGGTGGGAACAACCCAAATGTCCACCGACTGATGTGTTGACAAACAAAATGTCATATATCCATACAATGGAATATTATTCATTCATAAAGATGAATGAAGTACTGGTACATGCTACAATAGAGATAAACCTTGGAAACATTACGCTAAGTGAAAGAAGCCAGTCACAAAGGCTACATGTCATATGATTCCATTAATATAAATGTCCAAAACAGGCAAATCTATAGAGACAGAAAGTAGTAACTGTGATGGGCTGGGGTGAGGAAGAGATGGGAAGTTTGGGAAGTGACAGCTAAAGGGCATGAGTTTTCTTTTGGGGGTAATAAATATGTTCTAAAATTTACTGTGGTGATGGTTGCACAACCCTATGAATATACTAAAAAACATTGAATTGTACACTTTAAATAGGTGAATATTATGGTATGTGAGCTACAGCTCAGTAAAGCTGTTATATATATTTTAATAAAAAAGAGTTGATTAGGAAAGTCCTGGCAAATAGTAGAAACAATCCATTTCTCCCTTCCTTTCTTCCTTCCTTCCATCCTTCCTTCCTTTCTTGCTTGCTTGCTTTTCTACCATCCTGTAAGAGAGCTCTTTTCTGAAGAAATGCCCGATTTGTTTTCCTTTATTTTACACACTCTTGTAAATCTGGTTTTCTCTGACCTCTCTCTGACAGCTTCTAAATCCCAGGGAGTTAGTTTCCTTGGTGGAATGATTTTTAATTGCAAGTTCTCTGTTAACTTTCAGTGGGTTCTTTGGTATTTGACAGTGGAGTCTGATGGTTTTGGCATTGGCCAATTCTTTCTCCCAGGTATCAACCAAACAAGTCTATGCATATCACAAAAGAATATAGTTCATGTTTACATGCAGCTTTTTAGGAAAAAACTTACTGCAATCCAGTCCTTTCTGTTTTCTCTGGAGTCATTTAAACAGCTATTTTGAGTATCAATTCACTATAAGAACATTGATCATGTATAGATTATATGTCACCCACTGTGTTATGCTCTAAGATTATAAACATAAGGTCTCTTCCATAAAGATATCTCAATTTAGAAAAGAAAGTAATCATGAACTAACTCTACATGCCATGAAAGAAATTCAGTGCAAGAACCCAGGAGATAGGGCTGGCAGTCTTCAGACAATGAAGGGGCAGGATGGGAGAAGGCAGAAGCAAGGTGAGGAGGGTGTCAACAAGTAGGGCCTTAAGGGATGCACAGGATTCCACTAAGCAAGAGAGGAAGTGAAGCATTCCAACAAGTGAAGAGCATAGGCCAAGGGCTTGGGGTTGTTGGTATGTTCCAATACAAGGCAACATAGGTTACCAATGGTCCAGTGACCTCAACCACCCTCTTCTGTGGGTATATACCCTGTCCATATTCTACCCCTCTCAGTCTCATCCAGGTTGCCAAGGCCTTTCCTTCTACCCCATATCCAACAATTCAAAAAGAGAACACAATAAGTGGATCCATGCTCTGCTTCATATACTCCTCATTTTCATGTACCCATAATTCCAGTTAAAAGGAATTCCATTTCTGCCATCTGTCTAGCTCCAGAGTAGAGGAATCAGAGATGGCAAAACTTAACTCCAATACTTTGCCATTCAGATCATAGGCTTTATAAGGGTCCCATAAAAGCTCATTACCAGAGAGACATTTGGCATGGGGCGCAAACTGGCATAGAAAGGATGCTGGAAACCTATAAAGGCAAGCTGAGGCAGCTCTAATATCACCCTGGAGCAGTGGTCTAGGATCACAGCCTCTGCTTATGCCCCATTGTACTGTTCAGATAGTGATGGCATATACTGACCTCAATTCTGCAGCAGCCATGTTTTCCAAGAACGTTCTTCAACATCATCAGGGCAATGAAATTGAGTTACCTAAGGTTCCGAGGCCTCCATCTCTGATTCTTTGGCAAACTTGTTGGTACTAATTCCACTTGCACTCCTCAAAAGATCCTTACCCTCACTTAAGCAAAACCTCTTCCCTATTTACTTTGGTAAAGTTGGGGATGCCTAGTTTAGACCCTATATCTGAGCACCTTCTTAGCAGCTACACCACTGGATCAGATGGTAGATGTTTAACCAATAACTAACCTCATATAGTTTAGATTCTTAAAATGTAACAGGGATTGAATATTAATACAAAACCAATAATTACAAGTATTAATATTAAATGGACAATCTTGGAAGATTCTTTAATTCAACTTATTAATTTTTCTTATACTCTGTAAAAATGAACTTAATTCAAATATGCAAAATAATTATTTTTCCAGTCATACCCCAATCACATTATTTATCATTCCTTCTATAGAAATCATCATGTGTTGAAGTCAAAGATTTATGGAATCTCTTTAAAAAATAAATAATTCATTGAATGCAGGAGCTGAAGTACTGTAAACTTTATGAAAATCACCTGTACCTATCTTTCTTCTTGCTCATTCTAGTTGAGATACTTTTAGTCCTTTAACAGTCTTATGGAATCATGCTGCATCAATGGGGGGATAAAGAGTCAAAAATGGAAGGTACAAAAATGCATGTAAGAGGAGAGAAATGACTTATAAGATCATGCTAAATTGGTAGTGAGAGTGATAGATAAATGATATTTATTCAAAGATTAAATAACAAATTAATAAATGGACTATTTTAAATTTTAAAAAATTGCAGAATAAATTGTGCTCAGTTTTTTGTGTCCTGATTTGTTTTTTAAAGATATTTCAAGTTCAGTGATAAGAGCATGACCCAAAATATGTTAAGTCAAAGTCAACAGCCATTTAACTGACCACATAAACTGGCTTCCTGCTGCCTTGCAGACATAAAAGGGTTAAGATGGACTGTGATGAGCTAGTACATTACATTTGAAATAACAATATTGTGGTTAACGTGAAACCACAATGTTCACTGACTTCTATAGGTCACTTTATAAATTCAAAATATTGGTCTCTCAGCAAGAGGTAGATGGTATAGTGAAAATAGATCAACACTCCCTCTGTGTCACTGGATGAGGCAGGAAGCTGCGATATTCTCCTCCAAAGGTCTTATGAATTATTTGGCTGGGATTGCAAAATCATACCCAGGGATCTGGCAGTAATTCAAAATAGCTTTAAGAAGGACTATACAGTGGGACCAGGCTGCATTTTCTGAAAGATGGTTTTTTGATCCTGAGATATGCTCAGTCACTTTAATTTAGTATCTATGTCTTGGAATTTGATTGTTGTGGTTGTTGTCACTTCATTATAAATGAGAAAGGTATTCAGTCATGCTGAATGAGGATATTTATATGTAAATAGAAGATGTTTTGCTTTGGAAATATCACTATTTCTGGGACTGAAGTGTATATGATTTTCCAAGTGCTATGGTAGCCATTAAAAAAAAAAAGGAAGAAAAAAAGAAGTCAAGATTTTAAAAGAACCAAAGACACTATGTATTTTGAATATTAATTTCATTCCATTTTATGTCTAATATTTAGTGTTCCAAAAAAAACGGAATTAGAAGCAGTCTACCTTACACAAATGATTCCATATGTTCATCCAAACCATTATTTTACAATGATATGTTGAAGAGATATATGTTCATCAAAATATTTCACTGAGCATATCTTGTCCACAAACCCAGTGTTTTAATTGTTTTTTTCCCAAAACAACATGATGAACCCTGTCTAATGTTGCTTGATCTTCTACAACCTAACCAAAAGTGATAGAGGTTAAAAATAATATGAATAAGAATTATTAGACCCAGATAAAAAATTACATTAGAGTTCATTCCAAAAATTTCAGACCTCAATTTCATCATGTTTGATGTTCATTTAATTCATTTGAGTATTCATTTAGGATTTTCTATGTGCAAGGCAAGATAACATAAGCTGGGAGGGAAATAAAGAAGCCTAAGATACTGTCATTGCTCTCAAAGAACTTTCAAACCAATGAGGGAGACATACATACAAAGTTCTAGGAGATGACTAATTTTAGCCTCTTAGTAACTCAGCAAACACCATCTTTGACTCTTGTACTTATATGTGTCATTTAGACCTCAAGCTGATTCCAGATCTACTTTCAAGGGGAACAAGTATTTCAAATTTTGCATCAAATATTCTTTCTTTAAGAGTTGTCTCATGAAGGGACTTCCCTGGCAGTCTAGTGGTTAAGACTCGGTGTGTCCACTGCAGGGGGCATAGGTTCAATCCCTGGTCTGGGAAGTAAGGTCCCGTGTGCCACAAGGCATGGCCAAAAAAAATAAAGGTCAAAGAGTTGTCCATGAAAAATTCTGTTTTAAAAAATTCTTAAAGCTTAAAACCACAATGAGATATTACCTCATGCCTGTTAGAATGGCCATCATTAAAAAGGCAAGAGATAACAAATGCTGGCATGGATATGCAGGAAAGGAAACCCTTGTGCACTACTGTGGGATTATTAACTTATACATCTACTATGGAAAACAGTATGGAGGTTCCTCAAAAAATTAAAAATAGAACTACCATATGATCCAGCAATTCCACTTCTGGGAATATATCCAAAGGAAATAAAAGCACTAACTCAAAAAGATATCTGTGTCCCCATGTTCATAGAAGCATTATTTACAATAACCAAGACAGAGAAATAACCTACGGATTCATCAATGGATGAATGGATAAAGAAGTTGTGATATTGATATTACTCAGCCATAAAAAACAAGGAAGTTCTACCATTTGCAACAACATAGATGGATCTTGAAGGCATTATGCAAAATGAAATAAGTCAGAGAAAGACAAATACTGTGTGATCTCATTTATATGTGGAACCTATAAAACGAAAAACCAAACACCAAACTCATAGGAAAAGAGATTAGACTTGTGGTTACCAAAAGTGGGGGTGGAGGGATGGGGAATTGGAGAAAGGTGGTCAAAAGGTATAAACGTCCACTTATAAGATAAATAAATACTAGGGATATAATGTGCAACATGGTGACGGCAGTTAACAAAGGGGTATGATATATAGGAAAGTTGTTAAGAGTAGGTCCTAAGCATTGTCATCACAGGGAGATTTTTTTTTTAAATCTATGTGAGATGATGGATGTTAACTAGATCTATTGTGGTAATCATTTCACAATATATGTAAATCAAACAATCATGTTGTACACCTTAAACTTATACAGTGATATATTCAATTATTTCTCAATAAAACTGGAAAAAAACCTAAGCAGATATTTAGAAAATTATGCTTGCTGATTAAAGCTTTAAAAAAATTATATAATTAGTAAAAACTGTTAAGAGAAAAAATTCTTAAAGAGATGTAAAATATCTATTATCAAAATATAAGTAAGCAAATGATCATTTTTGTAGCTGAAATTTTAGCATTAAAATGTTGGGATTTGGGGGGCTTCCCTGGTGGCGCAGTGGTTGAGAGTCCACCTGCCGATGCAGGGGACACGGGTTTGTGCCCCGGTCCGGGAAGATCCCACATGCTGCGGAGCAGCTGGGCCTGTGAGCCATGGCCGCTAAGCCTGCACGTCCAGAGCCTGTGCTCCGCAACGGGAGAGGCCACAACAGTGAGAGGCCCGCGTACCGCAAAAAAAAAAAAAAAAAGTTGGGATTTTTATGGAATCTATGATTAAGATATACATATGATTCAATAAAAATATTCCACACTATTCTTACTTGCAAAAAAATTACTTTTGTATTTTCAGAGTCACAACAATCCATTACTTTTGTTTATATAAAAGAGAAAAAGCAATATTTGTCATACTCTTAATTATTAGGTACTCCATACTATATAAAATAACATTTAAACACACACTTTTGGGAATGATGTTACTAACCTATTCACAATTTTTGAGGCTCTGTATAAATTTTCGCTTGGTGCTATGATATACTTGTGGATGCAAGTTCAAATAAAAATATGAAAGGACTCCTGGGAAATAACCACCAGACAAGTGAAATTCAACAAGTTCCCAATATCCCAATTAATATATCCCCAAGACTTACTTATAAAATCTCACAGTAACTGCAATTTCAGGGATGGAAGGACAGTAGGAAAGTCTCCATCTGTAGATCCAGTCTCTGGAAATGAGGCAAATACCAAAGTGAGACGTGCTGGAGAAAGGGCACAATCCTCTGATCAACCACAATAGAGGGAAGATACAGAAGAAGTGCTAGCAACCTCTGCCTACTTGTATTCTCTGCAAAAATTCATGCCCAGCAAGGATACAGCAAACAGTAAAGCCAAACAGTCTGCCTTAGGTACTTAGAATGGTTTATTCTTCACAACTGTATGAAATTAATACTACTATACTCTTCTTTCACAGATAAGGGAACTGCACACAGAGAGTTAAGTAATTCACCCAAGATGACTGTGAACAAGAGCCAACATTCACATCACTGTACTCTTAGCCAGTACACTCCACCTTAAATTTTTGGATGATATATCAACCATTGTGGTCACACTACACCTATCTGTAACATTCCAATATCAGGCAGTCACAAGGACAATGGACAGACCAGAGCAACACAAACAAGCTAATGCAAGTCATTAGGGGATCATTATGGAAATCCCATATTCCTCCTATTTATAGAGACACTGAAAATGTGGAGTCAGAGGTAGTATAATGTAGTGATGGAGCATAGAGTTTGTAGTCATGTTTGCCAAGTGCCTCCATGAGCTGGACCCCAGAAAACTAATCCCAGTCTGCTATTCACTCGAAAATTGGTATCCAAAGCCAACAAGCCAAGAGCCTTAGCAACTAGAGGCCCATTCATTAAGATTAAGATTGAGATTAGAATATCGACCCTCATAGTAGAAGATCCGAGAGAAACTGGGGGGCTTGGGGCAGGGGGGCAGGTAGTCAAAAGGGCTATTGCCAGAAAGGAGCAGAAAATGTCATGGCCCTTTCCCTGAGAAAAGTTTTTTTAAAGGGTAATGCCAATGCAATCTGCCTGGGGTCACTTCTCAGAGAGAGGAGGACAAGTTCCAGAGGAGCGGTCCTGTGCTCCCAGAAAGTCTAGGAGGGATTGGCCTAAACCAGGTCTGACTTTCTCTGGATACACCTAGGTGCTAGTATTCTGGGAGCCTTGTTCACATTTGCTTTATGTCCTTGACAGCATTGTGCTGCAAATGCATACAGACAGATCTCTCTACTGGACTGCTTGAGGGTAAAAACCATACCTTTTCCACTATGGATGCCCAGCCCCAAGCAGTGTGCCTATCATACAGTGAGCACTCCATAATTATTGAATGAATAAATGTACAAATAAACCAATCAAAGTAATCAATGGGGAAAAGCCTTACTGACCCTGCAGCAACCAAGGGTAGCCCTACAGCTCTTTAGGATTCAAAAATGTTATCCAATTTGTGGCACAAAGTTATCACTAACTGCATATTCAAGTTTTGAAACATTGTTTTATTAGCTAGTCAGCAGCACTTATGATAGTGCTAAAATGATGAAATCAAAATGAATTAAGGCATATAAAGTATTATACTATAACAGAACAAAGTGCCTTTTTAAAGATATAAACTATATAGCCTATAAAAATTATATACCTTCTTCAAACCTCAGTTTTCTCATCTGTCAAATGGGGATAATAAATTACTCAAAGGTTTAATAGCATTTTATACATATAGCAATTTAAGCTTGACAAATGAAAGTCATAGATAATTTACTCCCTCAGAACATCAGAAACTAGTTACCTGTTCTTGCATAACATATAATTAAGACACATTAAGAAATTAATTCAGTTGTACATCATACAATGGTCCATAATTCATGTGCTTATAAAAATAGATGTAGGGCTTCCCTGGTGGCGCAGTGGTTGGGGGTCCGCCTGCCGGTGCAGGGGACGCGGGTTCGTGCCCCGGTCCGGGAGGATCCCACAGGCCGCGGAGCGGCTGGGCCCATGGGCCATGGCCGCTGGGCCTGTGCGTCCAGAACCTGTGCTCCGCAGCGGGAGGGGCCGCAGCGGTGAGAGGCCAGCGTACCGCAAAAAAAAAAAAAAAAAAAAAGATGTAGCTAGAGATAAACAGACAACTATCTAACAGGGCAAGTTAAAAAGCATCTAGTTACTCAGTGGTAGAAGACAATGCATATTAATAGAGCTGTTAGAGAATATTCTGTTTTCTAGGAAGAAAGAAAAAGGGAAAGGAAAGGAAGAGTAAAAGCAGTCAGCAGTAAGTAATGCCTGTGATGTTCCAAACACTTTGCTAAGTAATATACTTCCTTTCATTTAATCCTCACAACTGCCCTATGAGATACTCTTATCATCCGATTTTTAGAGAAGAAACTGATGCTTAGAGAAGTAAAACTACTAGCCCGAGACCACATAATCAGAAATAGAGCTTGTTCAAACCCAGGAACCTTGACTCCATTGTACTTCACCACTAAGAAATCAAAGAGGTGCAATAAAAACTGCAAGTAAATTATCTCCTTCACTGTTATAACCTGTTTCTTTTTTTAATTGTTTGATTAGAACTCTGAGCCCATTGAACTGAGTTTCTGAGGCCTTTAACTTTGCATTCCCAAAAATAACAACCTGAAAAGCATATTTTGAGTTGGGAAGGCTTAAAAACAAAATCACACATATACATGTTAACTGCTTTGGAAGTGAAAGATTAGTTTGAGGGTGTTTATTCAAGCCACATGTTTGGGGTTTTTTTAAAGGTATTTCTTGAAATTAATTTTAATTTTTCTCTATGTAATACATGTACATGGTGTACAAATCAAATACTATTAACAAGGCTTCCCTATCCCATTCCCACTTCTGTCCACCATCCCCCCAAAAAAATGCTACAGCCCAAAGAAACCACTTTTAGTAATTAAGTACATATTTTCAAATTGTAAGTATATAAAATTTTTTCATATCACCTATTGATTTTCTAACATGGATGATATGAATGATGATTGAGATCTCTTATACCACCTCACCTCCCTTCCAAAAAAATACACATTTATCTCCCCCATCCACCCAATATAATTACATCAAAAATTTTAGATCAATAATTGATATTTACTATATTACAACTACATAAATATCGTTTACTATTGAGCCAAGTGGTATTTTCTTATTATGTTTCCTCTCTCATTAAGCTTTTTTCTTTTTCCTGTAGGTATTAATTTCATTGATTTCACATTGATTTAGTTTTCTATGTGCTTATGGCTATCTTTTCCCCAAAGGCTATAACATTTGTCAAATGTTCATCAATTTTTCTAAAGGTTTATGCACATCAAATAATCCATTACTTCTGTATTTTTTCTTGAAATCCTCCCTCCCATAGCTTCCTGTTTCAATACAGATTGGTGGCTCTCTCTAAACCTAATTACCCATTTGTCACTCTTTCCTTCACCTATTTTCTTTGCTTGGATTGTTTCCTGGATTCCATGACTATTTTTTTCTTGGTTTACTTTCTGGTTCTACTTTGCTCTCTCATGTTCTTCCATTATTATTTTGATAGGTTTCTGAAGAGAAGACAAGAAAGAATACATGTTCAATGTGCTATATTTAACTAGAAGTCCCTAAATCTCATTTACTTCAGAAACTATTTACATCGAGGTAGCTTTTGATAATGGAATTAGATTTGTTGTCTTTATTCATTAAAAAGAAACCAACATGATGAGTATAGCTGCAATTTAAAATAATCATCATCACCAGTAGTTAACTGACTAGATTAAGTATATAATTTGATTGTTATGACTACCTGCTATACAGCTGTATAGCTTCCCAGTGGCCTTTAGTTAGGTGAAGGAGGATAAAAGTATTTCATGCTAGTTTTCAGAGTCTATATGAGGGATTTAAATATATTTGGATAAAGGCAAACTTTAGTCAACTTTATTCTTTTGAGTACAATTTTTCTCCTTCAATACATAAAGCTTTTGTCGCAATTGGTGGCTGTTTCCTCTGCTGAAGAAATATGGCAGAATCAACTTCACCATCATGAAAAGTAGAAAAATCAACCCAATCATGACTAGAAAAGAACTTAGTGCCAAATGCATGCACAAAATAGTTATAATTTTAGATTAGATTTTCAATAAAAATTATTAAGTAGGGATTTAGACAGTAAATAGGAATGTAAAGAGGTAAAAAACTAAACACATCAAGGTAAAGGAATAAATACAGTCCACATTCTTTGACTCTGGGGTTAGATATATTCCAGAATTTAAAATTTTTCACATTTTAGAAAAGTTAATTTTCTACATACTACATAATAACAGAAACTGATGCAGCAGTCTGTAATCAACAATATTTCTACATTAAATTGTATAAACAGTGACACAAATTGGAAACAAAAAACCAAAACAGCCTCACATCCATTCAAGTAAGGTTTTAGTGCCAAACTTACAAACTTTCCACTTTCAAAATGAAATGCAAATAAGAAATTGTAAACTATGATTAAAGGAGAGACAAAATTATGATTACCAGTAGACTGCCCAAAAACACCTCAGAGGATTAACTGGAAAATTATAATAAGAATTTATACAGGAGTTTATAAGAATTATTATAAAGAATTTATAAGAATTTTTTAAAAAGATCAAGAGTACAAGAGTAGGTTTCTACAGATAAAGTTCTGAGAGAGGATTCCTTTCCCTGTAACTATCAATGGAGAAATATTCAACTTACGACTTTTTTCCCCTAATACAATAATAACAACATTAGGCTGAATTTATTGTACATGTGTCGGGGAGGGGTACGATGAAAGAGAGCTGAAATAACTATTATTTAAATATATCTACAAAGTGCTTCCAGGTACATGGTATTATATATGGAAAGAACAATGCCTTTTAAGAGTTTAAAATCTAAAACAACACATTAGAACAGATAAAATTAATAGATATATATATAGAACATTACATCTTTTTTTTTTTTTTTTTTTGCAGTACACGGGCCTCTCACTGTTGTGGCCTCTCCCACTGAGGAGCACAGGCTCCGGACGTGCAGGCTCAGTGGCCATGGCTCATGGGCCCAGCCGCTCCGCAGCATGTGGGATCTTCCCGGACCAAGGCACGGACCCATGTCCCCTGCATCAGCAGGCAGACTCTCAACCACTGTGCCACCAGGGAAGCCCTAGAACATTACATCTAAAAGGAGCAGAATACACATTCTTTTCAAGTGCACACATAACATTCTCCAATATAGATCACATGATAGGCCACAAAACAACTCTCAGTAAATTTAAGAAGACCAAAATCATATCAAGCATCTTTTCTGAACACAACAGTTTGAGACTAGAAATCAACTACAAGAAAAAAACTGCAAAAAACACAACACATGGAGACTAAACAATATGCTTCTAAACAATGAATGGATCACTAAAGAAATCAAAGAAAAAAAAAAAACCTGGAGACAAATGAAAATGGGAACACAATAATCCAAAATTTATGGGACAGAGCAAAAGCAGTTCTAAGAGGAAAGTTTATAAGTGATACAAGCCTACTTCTGGAAATCAGAAAAATGTCAAATAAACAACCTATGCTAATACCTAAGATGATACAAACAAATGGAAAGATACACCATATTCATAGATTGGAAGAACTAATATTGTTCAAATGGCCATACCACCAAAAGTAATCTACAGATTCAATGCTGTCCCTATCAAAATACCAATGGCATTTTTCACAGAACTAGAACAAATTCTAAAATTTGTATGGAAACAAAAAAGACCCTGAATAGCCAAAATAATCTTGAGAAAGAAGAATTTGCTCCCTGATTTCAAACTACAGTACAAAGCTACAGTAACCAAAACCATATAATACTGGCACAAAAACAGACATAGATTGAGAGAACAGAATAGAGAGCCCAGAAACAAACCCACACTTCTATGGTCATTTAATCTACAACAAAGGGATCAAGAATATACAGTGGGGAAAAGACAGCCCCTTCAATAAATGATGCTGGGAAACCTGGACAGCTACACACAAAAGAATCAAACTAAACTACTTTCTCATACCACACAAAAAGAACTCAAAACAGATTAAAGACTTAAATGTAAGACATGAAACCATAAAACTCCTAGCAGAAAACACAGGCAGTATGCTCTTTGACATTAGTCTTAGCAATATATTTTTTACATCTGTCTCCTCAGGGAAGGAAAACAAATAAACAAATAGGACTACATCAAACTAAAAAGCTTTGCACAGTGAAGGATACTATCAAGAAAATGAAAAAATGGCCTATTGAATGGTAGAAGATCCCTACAAATAATATATTTGATAAGGGGTTGATATCCAAAACATACAAAGAACTCATACAACTCAACATCAAAAAAGAAACAAATTTTAAAAATGGGCAGAGGACCCAAATAGACATTTTTCAAAGAAGACATACAGATGTCCAATACACACATGAAAAGATGCTCAACATCACTAATCATCAGGGAAATGCAAATCAAAACCACGATGAGATATCACACCTGTCAAAATGGCTATCATCAAAAAGACAACAAATAACAAGGGTTGGTGAGATAAGGGAACCCTTGTGCACTGTTGGTGGGATTATAAATTGGTGCAGCCACTATAGAAAAGAGTGTGGAATTTCCTTAAAAAAAATAAAAATAGAACTACCATAGGATCCAGAAATTCCACTTCTGGGTATTCTCCCAAAGAAAACAAAAACACTAATACGAAAAGATATGTGTACCCCTATGTTCACTGCAGTATATTTAAAATAGCCAAGATATGGAAGCAACCTAAAGTGTCCATCAATAGGTGAAGGGATGAAGAAGATGTGGTATATTTATACACAATGGAATATTACTCAGCCATAAAAAAGAATGAAATCTTGCCATTTGTGACAATATGAATGGACCTAGAGTGTATCATACTAAGTGAAATAAGACAAAGACAAATACAGCATGATTTCACTTACATGTAAATCTGAAAAAACGAACAAACATAAGAAAACAGAAACAGATTCATAGATATAGAGAACAAACAGGTAATTGCCAGAAGGGAGAGGGATGGGAGATAAGTGAAACAGGTGAAGGAAATTAAGAAGTACAAACTTCCAGTTGAAAACTAAATGAGTTACGGGGGTGAACTGTATAGCATGGGGAATATAGTCAATAACATAGTAACAGCTTTTTTATGGTGATGGACGGTAATTAGACCTATCATGGTGATCATTCTGTAATGTACAGAAATAAAGAACCAACATGTTGTACACCTGCAACTAACATATTATTGTAGGCCAGTCACACTTCCGTTCAAAAAAAAAGAGTTTAAAATCTAAGGCAGCAGTTTTAACACAAATGGAGTCATTTAGTGCCGGATATTAAGGTAATTAAATGAGAAAAGTGTCTAAACTACAGGGCTCTGAATCCTGTTTACTTTGGCCGCATTCTGAATTTATGTAACTTACCCTACCTGCTTCTCTCCTGTAGATATTTGGGATTGTCAGCTCTAACTGAAGACCTGCAGGAAAGACCTGGAGAGGAGCTGCCAAACTCCTTAAGTAAGCTCTTGAGCATACTCCAAACAGTCCACCCTTGAGTCCATGGTTTCCTAACTCAGCTGTAAATTAGAATCATCTGTCAAAACTCTTTGGAGGAGTTTTCAAAATCCCAATCCCCAGGCCACATTCCAGACGAATTAAATCAACCTCTTAGTGTCAGGCCCAGACATCAAGATTTCCGAAACCTTCTCAAGAGAGTATGACAGTACAGCCAAGGTTAAAAACAACTGAGACTCAAGGGAGAACGCAAAGGATGTGATGGCCATGCTTCAAGATTATGCATTCAAGTTCATGGCAATTGAGCAAGGACTATCAGATAGCACCCTCGCAGATGCCTTATTACAATGCTTCCTGGGGATTTGGGTAGAACATAATAGAGTAATTAAGGCAATTTTCTGATTTCTCTGCTGGTGAACATTTAACAGTTTAGAATAGAAACGAAGCTGAAAGAAAAAGAACAGGCAAACCTAAGAGTTACTTGAAGCTGAAGTCCGGATGCAGTCACAGCTAGGTTTAGGTTAAATGACTCCCATCTTGCTAAAATCTACAATACAGTTGTAATAGCTGACAGACTAATCTTCCAAATAACAAAAAGTCTTCTCATTTTTTCTCAATAATTAAAAAGAAGTAATAAAGTTCTTTTCTTTTTTTTTTTCTTATTTAGTGTTTTATTTAGTTTTAATTCTAGTTACTCTGCTCAAATCTCTGGGTATGTATTAGTGTGTGTAGAAATCTCATATTCTTAGTTATTTATGTCACTAAGTCTCTGGAAGGTAAGTAGCTGGGCATGGTGTTCTTGGGCAAAATACTCTTAGGTCTAGAAAATAATTTTGAATTTCTAAATGGAAAATATCTTCAGAATTCATGTATTTCTCCCACAATTTGTATTTAGAGTCTTCCTAGGAACTTGGTGTGCTGTTTGTTGGCTCTAAAGTCTGTGTCATTGGAACTGCCCCAAATCCACCTGTAGAGTGATCTAAATTTCTGGGGCAAGAAATTAGAATTACTACTTTTCCATCAAAAATTTTGGGATGATTAAAAACTAATTCAAACACACAACCACACACCAGCCAAGGAAAAAGAAAGTGCAAATGAACTTTGATTTTGTCTCCACCAATTCCATTCAACTCAAAGCTGCAGAGTTTAGCCAGAACGAGCCTAGTCATCAACCGATAGAAAAATCATTTGATTCTCTATATTCAAGTTCCTCTGACAAATCCAAGCCATTAATTCCGAATTAGTAGAATTTGCTACTTCCAAACACAAAAGACTCTTTGCTTATGTCCACATGTCTTATGTGGGAAGTCAACAGATTAGTCCTTATTTGGAAGGAAACCTAACCTGAACCTTGTCCTTTCCTCTTCCATTCACTAACTATTCCTGGCTATGCAAATACACGAATGTGCATGGTAGAACATAAATTATGGCTAACAGTTTGACACCATTGCTTTATTAACAAACACAACTCAAAGCAAAATAATTAAATAGGGACACATAGTAAAATAAACATTCCAATGACCTTTTAGACTGAAAAGTTCTGCTCTACAAATAAAGGGGCGAACAATACTATTACAGGATAGTACTTGTACAGAAGTACTGAATATGCGATAAAGCCTTTGACCAGCCAGCCAGTCATCTCATCTCTTCCATCACAGAAAAGGTTGAAAAGAACAGGACAGCTGTAGTGTCCTGACTTTGAGACTCATTGGTGAATGGAATGACAGATGTAGAGCAGTGTCCCAAAGTGGGCAGGACCTCACCCCTGACAAACAAAAGAGAATGACAAAAAAAAAAAAAAAAAAAGAGAATGACAGTCTCGGAGCCCCATTTACTTCAATGAAAAAAAAAAATTAAGCCAGCTGTCTTTTTTATGTATACAAGATACTGGTACAAGGTAGTATTTACAGATTAAGTCTCAGAACACCATTTTACCCGATAATCCAAGCAAAACACCAACAATTAGTTTTTCCCTAACTCATTATTACCTTTTAATTATATGTGTGTGTATATATATATATACATATGTATATATTATATGCTACAGCTCCATCTATAGCTTTATCACATGTGTCAAATAATAAGGGCAGCTCTAGATGTGTCTTAGGTTTACCCAACAAAAATCTGAAAAATGAAAATTTTAATCTTCAGAATGTTCCACATCTGTTACATGTATCTTCTTATAATCCACCAAAGACCCTTAGGTTTTGTCTTCTTGAAACTCCCTACTGACCCAAAGTAATGATTTGTACAACTCATTAAACACATATTCAATTCTCTACCATATGTTGTGCTGGTGACTTCCTGCACTTTTCCTCTCCTACTCAGTGACTGTAAATATCTTGAAATCAGGCATCTATTGATTATTTTTTTTGTTTTGGGGGATTTTTTTTCCCTACAGTAGGTGCTCCGTAAAAAGGGCTATTTCAGATACCTTATCTCATTGGAGCCTCAGAGCCATCTTGTGGAGTTGGCAGGGCAAGTAATAGCCCTATTTTAGAAATGAAAAACCTGAGGCTCAAGCAGGTTAAGTGATATGTCACCTAACCTAATACAGAGAATCAGTGGGGAAACTGGAAATAGAAACCAGTTTTCCCAATTTATAAGTCAGTATTCATTATACGTATAGCTTCTCCAATGTATGGACAAGTATATCAATTGTAAAAGTACTTTTATTTTCAATTTCTTTACGTTAGCTAGTACTAAGAAATTTCCCAGGGACAGAGACAATAACCATTACTAGTTGTCAAAAAACATGTTTTAAAATTTAGGTTGTACATTTCTGAAGCTTAAATTCTGATTAAAATTATTCATACTGCAGTTCTTGGCTTAATAGGATTAACACAACCATCAGCACTTTTGCTTTGCCTTGACAAATAGCTTTAGAAGATAAAGATTTTATTGAAATATAGTAGAGAGACATGTTCAAAAATGTGAGCTATTTACATAAGAATAAAAGAAAACATTAAATTACATTTAAATAGTTAAACTCACAGTGGTTCTAACCCAAGGAGGTAATGGTATGTATAAAATTTAAAGTTCCCGCTAATTCTTACATAAAGCTGTACGAATTTCACATCTGAAAAACTGCAAAAATTCATCAACATTTATTTGTAAGATGGCTTTAAGGTCCAGGAATTTCACGCAGTTAGAAGTTGACTTTCTATAGAAGAGAGAATGATGCTAATGAGTGAATATTAAGTATAAGGCACTAACACTACAGAGGTAAATATGTAATTATATACATTTCCAAAAGTGGGATAAATCACACATTAAGTTATACCATAATTCAAGCACTTGTAAGAGGCAAGAAGATGTACTTGACAGCCTTTGGATAATTACTTTTAATTAACACGCCTATATTATAAAAAATATGAGAATATTTTAAATTAGGAATGTAAAAATATTCAATACCAGAAAAATATGGATCTTTAAAGCTAGGGGAGGGCAACCATTGGAAAGAGGAGTGGGTTTACTTCTTCTGCTTACCCATAAAGGCCAAGTCTAGACATTCATAATTACACCAATTAATTGGCCATTTTGGCTAAATTATGTAAATTGTCTGCATACACTTCTCAAAGTACATAACTGCCAATGCTATTTTCAGTTTGGTCAAGTCTACACTAGCTAGCAAAATGAAGTGGATAATTAAGACAATTATTCTGCAAATTTAGATCAAACATTAATTAAGGTAAAAGCAGATTAAATTTGCGGGGGAGAGGGGCTTGGATTGGAATATAAATGTTCGTCTCGTGTTCCATAGCATGTCAAAAAGGTCTTCTGTTTCTTGAATTGTTTTTGAAATCTGATTTCAAAATACTTAGTATATATTGTTTCTATAATAATTCTTTAATCAGGTTCTTCAATTCCCAAGACACCTATGTAATACAATAGTATTTTAGATTGTTTATGCCAGCATTGGCTTAAATCTCGTTTCCTAAATTCATAGACAACACTGATAAAATTTATGGACATTCTGAACTCAAAAATAAAGTCAACAGAAAGCTTTTTAAAAATCAACAATAGGAATATATTCTATATAGGCATTATAGGTAGACAAAAGAATGTCCTTTTACCAGAAGTGTGCTGAAGCATTTAAGAGTGAAGTGCCATGATGTTCATAATGTAAATGGGTAGGGACAGAACTATGTGCATGTACATGAAGATACAAACAACAAAACAATTTTATTCTATATCCATATCTACCTATTTAGATACAGTATGTTGACACCTATCTATCTATCTATCTATCTAAAGGGGGAGAGAGAGGGAGAGAACCTAAGCAATTGTCACAAAATGTTAACAATGTTAACCTAGATGAAACGAATATGGGTGTTCACTGAAATGTTTCATTGTACTATTATTTCAACTTTTCTGTAGGTCTGAAATTTTTCAAAATATAAAGTTTGAGGAAATATACACTTTAAGCTTCACATTAAATAACTAATAAATATTCAGTACCCATCAAACCCCCATGAATATGATACCCCTGAGATCGAAAATTCGGCAGTACCTCATTTCTTAAAACCATACTGTGAAATCTATACTAAAGATTCTTTCCACTAGACCTTAAGTGAGCACTTTAAAATATTCCCAAGGTTTCCCATGCAGGGTATAGTTAAAGAGCATTCCACTTGAGATCTTTGCCTGAAAGGCCCTATAGAATTGCAAAGTATCATTATTAAGCAAATGTTCCTGGGCCCTTGGGTGGTTCACTTAAAACACATTTCACTGTATTGAATATTCAGTGCCAAAAGCACACTGTTCACTGTTAAGATTTGCAATTTAAACCCAGTTGGGAGAAGTAAAAGGTTCTTGTAATTTGCCTATACTGTATTGCACTGATGTAGTGGCTTTCATTGATAATTAAGTTCCAAAAATATGAGTTAGAGTGTGTGAACAACGGAGGAAAGCTAACCTTTCTATTATAGCTTTAGCTCTTGACTTCTTGTATTTAAGATTACAGATGCTCCATTAAATCGATTTTGTGTTTAATCTCCTCTTTAAAAACAGTGAATGCAAGTCCCCAACTTTCTTCCCTTTGAGAGAACCCAAGTATTTGACAATGAAACCTACAAGGCTCAAACCAGATGATTAACACCGCCAACTGGGGATAAGAAAACTTTAGCATGTCTCTTTTTCGGGAGTTTTCCTCAACTAACTCTCACTGGATTGGAATGTCAAA
Organism: Phocoena phocoena; assembly: GCF_963924675.1. Lineage (NCBI taxonomy): Eukaryota > Metazoa > Chordata > Mammalia > Artiodactyla > Phocoenidae > Phocoena > Phocoena phocoena. The sequence continues at coordinate 32,928,302 of NC_089227.1, forward strand.
ATACATTTCACACTAGATTTTCAAATAAATTTTTTGGCGGAATCAGATTTGAGAGTGCAGGGGGTGCATTTAAAATGATAAGATTAATTATGTTCCCTTTAAATACATAGATATGCTTTTAAAAAACAACAGAGAAATTTTCAACAGTAATGTGGCTTTTTAAAAAAGTTTCTTTCCAATATCTTTTCTGCTTACCTAGTTCTTGTGCCCTGTTTTAACACTTTTAGGTCCCTCAGTAAAATATAAAACAAAAATATGGAGAATATAGGACAGAAAAAAATCAAAAATTTATAAAGAAAAGCAGACAGGAGATTGTCTTTATACCAAAAGGGAATTACTTGATTCCCTTTTGAATTTGTGCTGGAGCGGCAGGACCCATCTCTCTGGTTCAGGCTTTCAGTGTGGGGAAATGACCAACTGAACTATGGCGTTCACATCTATGCAGCCTCACTTTCTCAAGCACCACTGGCGCTAGGATTACACTGCAGCATTTGGTCAGTCTCAAATTTAGAGCTTCTGGCAAGAAAATCCCATTCATACTCGATATACAGCTTACCTTCAGGAGGTAAGACTGCCTTGGCAGTGAGAACACAAGCAGTGCATTTGGCAATCCCTGTGGAAGATCCTCTCCCCACTTCTACGGGAAGAGTGGTGAGGAAGGAATGGTGTAGCAGTGATTCTCAAGTGCGGTACCCGAATCTGCAGCTCAGCATCACGTGGGAACTACTTGGAAATGCAAATTAGCCGTCCCCACCCCAGACCTACTTAAGCAGAAGCTCTGGCGATGGGGCCCAGCAATCTGCGTTTAACTAGCCCTTTGGGTGATTCTGATGTATTATCGCTGACAGAGAAACGAGAATATAAATTTTCCAAAGGAGCTTTTACATCCAGTCGGGTCAAAACCTGGAGGAGGAGACGAGGGGAGCAGGAGGTTCAACCACCTCCCGGGTGGGATGGGTCCCAGGCCCCCTGACCTGTCCGCGACCCCCTCCCACACCCCTGCGGCCCCAGCGGCGGGGGGTGGGCACCCCGCCCCGGCCTCACCGCCCACCTCTCTCCGCCCCCAGGCCGCGCCGGCCGCCCAGCAGGAGTCAGGTCGACGGCCAGGGCGCGGCGGGCCCCTCCCGCGGCCGCGCGTGCCGGCCGCAACCCCCTTCCGCCCGGCCTGCCCCTTTGTCCGCCCCGAGGGCGGCACCTTCCCGCCCGCGGGGTGTGCGAACTCTCGGGGGGTGGGAGAGGAGGAGGGACCGGGGAGGGAAAGAGGAGGAGCGGGGCGGGCGGCTGAGTGCCGGGGTAGGGAGCCGCCGCCTCACACCCGACTCCCGTCCCGTCCGGCCCGCGGAAAGAGGCTTCTGTGGACGGCCCGGGAGTCCCCGCGAAATGACCGCCGCGGGGCGGGATGGTGCCTCCCCCTTGGCGGGAGCCGACACATCCTTCCAGGCCGGGGAGCCGCGGAGGCCGGCGGCGTCCGAGCCGGACCGAGCGCGGAGCCGGCGGCGGCGCTCGGCGGGAGAGCGCGGCTAAGCGGAGGGGAGGGCCGGAGGGTGGGGCGGGGCGGGGCCGGGCCGCGGCGAAACCCTGCGCCCGCGCCTCCGCCTCCCGCTTCGGCTGCCGCCGCAGCCCGGACCGCGCGGGCGGGCGGGGACGCGTGTGCCCCCCGGCGGGCGGCCTGCGCCCGGGGCCAGAAGGTGCGAGGCGGCGCGGGCCTGCGCGCTAGGCCGGCACTGGCTGGCGCGCGGGTCCCGGGACGGGCGGCAAACGCGGTGGGGGCGGGGGCGAGGGGAGAAAAGAAGGGGGAGTGCAGATTCTGTGACTGCTGGGTGCCGGTCAGTCAGAGCTCCCGGCTCCAGGCTCCGGAAGGCTGCCGGGAAGCCCGACGACCCCTCGTTTGCAAGGTCTTCTTGACCGCCTCCCAGACAACCGTCGCTCATTTTTTCCCCACTGCGACGAGTGGGGAAAGTTGTCCACTACTCACCTTTTATCCTAGAGTCCCCAAGGACGGGATACTAAGCTGACTTCTTGGGGAGCTTCAGCTGCGGAAAAACGCTGGGCGGTTGCCACCTTTGCAGGCGGATGTGAGGGGGAGCGTTTCCTCCTAATCCCCCTACCCCACCCCTCGGCTACAGTCTTGGGTTTTTCCTTGCCTGTCTCCCGAACCCTTAGATGGCCACAGCACAGAGAAGGGACATGAAACCAAAAGTACCCTCTGGAGGGCAAAACACCCCGGGGATACGTGCAAGAGCGGGAGCACCTCTGCGGTTGCCCGGACAATTAATCGCGGGAACGCAGGGATCTTCGCGGCTTCCTGTGGCTACGGCGGCCTCCGCGAGTCTTGCCCCTGCGCAAAGCGTGGTGGCTGGCGACGCATTACGTGATATCCGCGAGGTTCTCCCCTCCAGCTGAGTTATGAACTTGCACAGATCAGGCCTTTTTAAAGTCAACAATTAAAGCTGACTTTAATTTCCTCCCGCAGATTTCTAAACCTACAATTTTCCTACTTATTTCTGACCGTTCTGGAATTTCTGTTCTTAAATCTTAGGTACCTAAGGGGAAGGAAATTCGAATCACCGAAGCTTACGAGAAAGAACAGTTTTGGTCAATACTCAGCTGGTCAATCAACAGCAAATCGCCTAATAAAACAAGTTGTGCATATCTGTCTAAGGTTTATTTTGAAACTTTATGTATATCAATTGGCCTATTTTCAGTTCAATCTGCTAAAATCTGTTGAAACACTGAAATTGAGCAAAACACTCTTTTTAATGCCATAATACCAGTCAAAATCGATAGTGCGGGTGTCTTTTAGCAACAACAAACAATGCTTCTTTTGCTTTGACTTTGGCTTTTATTAGTTTGCTACAAGAGTTCCAATTGGTAAGTATGCCAGAATTGCAGAAATCAGTTTTGTCTGCCTTTTGTTCTCTGAAGCTTCTTCTTGAACCAGAGCAGAAAAAGTTTTGAAGTGGATTCCTTAGTTCTTCCAACATTTTTATACAGAAAGTTTCAAATAAACTGACCTTGGACAGTACTAGTCAATCGTTTCAATTTGCAGCAACTGTTTTTTCCAGCTTCACGGTGGTGAGGCTGAGGTGAGGCGGGGGTTATGCCTCTGTTAGGATAGGTGTCATCTTAAAAAAACTACTTGAAGTACCACCTACAGAAAAATGAGAACGTTCTGCCGTTAATAGCTGCCCTTTTGAAGGTAATGGCCATTCCATTTCAGGGCTGTAAATGTAGAGTGTAGACTCCAAAGTAGTGGGCTTTGGTCCTTCCAATGTTTGCTCTCTTCAGTGTTGATCAAAGAGCTATGTGTTTGCCTTATGAGGCCCCTTTGGAAAATGTTTTTAGAGCAATTACAGACATGACAATAATTAGTTCAGCTTATTTATCTCACCTTAAGAAACTGCAAAAAATTTGAGAAAGCTATTGTGGGTTAAGTGCAGACATTTCAAGAAGAAGAAGTTGGAACCTCACTCTCCCACTCTCTAAACCCTGCAGTCCTGGTCTTGTTTTGAATTAAAATGGGGCAGCAGCCCTCCTTGGTGGCCAGCAGGGTCCTTGTTATTTAAGAGAGAGAATCTTCACAGCGACGTTGGGGGAGGGGTGGTGCTAAGTGTTAGGGAGAAACCGATCTGCAAAATGCAATTCCGTGAGTCGGTTACGTTCCGGTGAGGCGATTGTGGAAAATTGCGTTCTCAGTATCTGAGCAAACTATTACTTTTCCAGAATCCATAAGCAAGAATCAAGATTTTATTTCCTCTTGAAAAGTAACCTCTGCTGAGTACAGAAGTCGTTACTTGTCAAGCCTTCAATGAAAACGTGCCCCCTCCTTTAGTCGAGATGGGCGTTTCTGTCTGGATTTGGAAGGGGGACCGCGCGGGTAAGGTAGACGCCCTTGAACTCAAGTGTTTAGCGCATCATGTCACGAATTTCCTAGAATTGCTGTAGATATTTTATTTCCAACACCTTCTAGAGTGGGGGCGGTATCTGCTAAGTGGGTCCCCCTCTCTGTAGGCTTGTATCCATCCTTCCCGCTAACCCTGCAGCCCTGAGCTCCTGGAAATGAGCCTGAGGTGGCTAGCGCCTGTCTGAAGAGGGAGGAGGACTGCATAGACGTGATGCCGTAAGCAGCAGTAACCCAATTTGTAGGCTGCGTTGACGAAATTAATCACCGAGGTTCCTTCCGTTTCCATCTAGAACTCTCCAGTCACAAGCCAAACCGTCTCTGTCTTCTCAGAAGGAGGACACTGGGCATGTGAGGCTGTTCGGGCCAAGACCACTGGGAAGTCCTGCAAAAATTCACTGAAAACAGGCATGAAAGATGCTCACACATGACCTGGGCGATGCGTAGGGAGGAGCGGGGTATGGGGGTGTGGCGGCGCTAACCCTAATCCACTAGGGTCTGCGGGGGCGGGACTCACCCCGACGGCTGTGCGGGACCAAGCTACTCCAGGGTTCACAAGACACCCTTTGCAGTGACCAGTGCAGACGTCCAGTTCGATTACCACGGAAGCTCTGCAGGCCGATTCAACTTGACCCAAACGTATGACCCATCTCTTTCACAAGGGAAAGAGGGACCCGTGACTCCCTTCACTTTGGCGGCACTGGAACGCATAGAGCTGTGAGCAACAGCTTGTGTGTGTGTGTGTGTGTGTGTGTGTGTGTGTGTGTGTGTGTGTAGCTGTTGGCGCACATATTCGATTTCCAAACATCTTTGAATCTGTTTTCTCCTTTGTGACTTACAAACCCAGTAAATTCCAAAGAGCTTGATGGTGTTATCAGACACCTAAATGCACGGTCAGCTTTCCTCCAAAATTGGGTTTTCTGTTTACTCTTTAAAAATCTTTTAGAAATTTGTGAACTCACCATATGAATCCCCCTATAGGAATCACTCAGTCAAGAGAAATGAGTTATATATATAAAATGACTGAGGTAGATTTTTAAATAAAAAGTTAAAGTGAGGCACACAAAAAATATTCCAATATACTGTACAACCTCATTCGGAAAAGCAGATATCTTTCACGTCCCCACAAGCATTCTTTGCCCTAGTGTCCTCAGAGTGACTTCTGATATCCCCACTTCTTCAAAAAAAAAAAAAAAAGTTAGAGAAAGCCTGTACCCAAGTTTTGGGTGGGATTCAATATACTAAGCAAAATATGCTCAACAGATGATAGTAGAGATGAAGCCAGAAAACAACTCCAGCTATTTAAACTGCCAAATGAGACATAAAGCTGCATTGTAAAAATCATCTGGAAAACAGGTTTTCCCATTGAAGTCGCTATGTGTTAATTACTGTGAGCTGGAAGACTGGAGATCGAACGCCTGGAAACCGACTTTCACCCCGCATACGTAAACGGAAAAAGTGCTGAACCGCAGCCAGAGGGCTCCTGCTCGGACTCATTGCCATGCATGCCTGGACATTAATATGTGTTCATGGAGGGCTCGTACAGTACGAGGTGTTATTTCCTTATAAAGAAACACCAGGTCTCGCTTTCCATTCTTCTTACAAAATTATTCGCATTATTTATGCTACATTGAGCGATCTAATTTCTTCGTGATAGTCAGCTAATTGCTCTGGCAGGTAATTAGAAGCGGTTTACAACGCAAAGGGCTTTTGCATTGCCCCTCGGATTATTAAGTTGCGCTGTAAATTATACCATATTTGCTGGGGAAAAATTCTTTTGAGCAAGTTCTCTTCCTGCGATCCGAGATGAAATCGGCTCCCCACCCCAGCTCCCCCTCATACACACCCCTCCCTAGCCACCCCCACTGCCACCACACCCCCTGCTTTTCCTGGACTCAGAGTCGAATGATTCTAAAGCACGCGATTTTGTTCGTGTTCACTGGGCCGAAATAACGTGGCCATTATGGCCTGAAATGGGCCAGGTTTGAAGCGAGCTTCCTGCGCGCCTGCAATATCCAGCAGGCATGTGGGAAAAGAACGGCTTAAATGGGGACATCTGTTCAGTGCTGCTCATCTTACTCTTACAGCCAGGTCAGGTTAAGAGAATAACCTGTTCGCCACCTTTTTTTTTTTTTTTTTTGTTAATAAGACTATTAGAAAAAAAAGCGAGCACACACACAAACAACACTAATTGAGCTGCCGTAGAAGCAAAGAATCAGACACACAAAGGTAGCAGCTGAGTTACAAGAGGAACTGTAAAAAATAACCATTGGGCTATTTCAGTGAAAATCTACAGGGCTGCGAGGAAAAAAAAGAAAATTGAATCTGTGAGTTCAGAAATGCTCTCTACAAAAATGGTTTTACGTTAAGAGATTTTAAGAACTCAACAAAGACTGGTTTATTTTCAGGTTTTCATTTTCATAAAATTGATCTGAAGGTAAATGTCAATGGAAAAAAATTTTCTTACGCTTTCAAGTACTCTGAGGCCCCAACTTTTTGTTATTGGTGTTTTTTGGTCTGTGTTATCTCTGAGACAAACCCCAAGTGGGGGCATCCTAGTTTGTCCCCTGATTTTAGAAAAGCAAAATGTATCCCCTTTCACAAATATCACCCATTTGTAAACCTTGTACAATGATGTGAACACATGTGCAGTTAAACCTAGAGACCCGGTGCAGCTCCTAGATTATTTGTAATTAAACACAATTCCCAGAGTAACATTTATCTTCCCGAAACTGCGATTGCAATTGTCACCCGTCTGGTGGAGACGACGGGGTAATCTGGGAGCATTACCTCCTCTAGTAACAGAAGAGAATGAAAAGAAATCAATATTGTTGAGGATAAGAATTTAGTAGTTTTTAAGTCTGTGTGTTAGCTGTGAGAAAGTGATGTATAATACCAAAAGAGAAAACAGCCGAAACAAATCCACTCTAGGAAAAAATCAGGGACAAACTTGTCTGAATGTCTAAGCCTCTCTCTTTCTCTCTCCTGCCTTGCACAACAAGAATACACACACACACACACACACACACCACCCCCAAATGAGCAAACTCTCTTTTCCCTACATGTGTTTCCTTCATTTACGTGATGAAAGAGAAATATGAAGTGCTGTAGAATTAATTATCAATTTCATCTGTGGGCTGTCAGGGAGATGAATACGACATATACCATAGAGTACACGTCTGCCTGTAGACCTAGCACACGATCATATCAACATACTATGAGGATATGAACATTATGCATGCATATAACAAATAAGGAATTATGATTTTTCTCCCCTTACTACAGGAAGAAATACCTATTTGGCTAAATATCTTCATATTTTTCCTATCTATGAATTTACCAATACATTCATATAATTGATATACTGGAAAACTCTCCCTTGTCTTTCTGAATATAGGCAATTTGAATGCCCTAGCTAAGGGAATCAAAGGATGTAATACCCTAAGTTAGATGTCTCTTTCAATTAAAATGTCCCTAACTTTTGAATGTTTCGAAGCGTCAGAGAAAAAGAATAAATATTAAGCAGTGTGATGGTGGGAGGGATCGAGTCAATTAAGAAATAATGTGCTTTCTCAAGCAGTCCTATTTATTTAAAAAGAGTCACCAAGGCAAGGCTTTGCATCTAGCCGGAGATCCTATGCAAGTAGATCAAGAGTCACTACTGCTTCGCTGTGGTCAACAAATGCATCCAATTAAGCAGTACCAGGAAAGTAAGGACTCGGCTGTAAACGTGGCCGGATAGTTTGAAACCGAATAGCCTCACTAATAGGGGCTATTGTTCAGTATGGAAGTTCCCATTTTCCAATCAGGAAAATACAGCCCTCTCTGGGCTCTGGCTGACTGATCCCTTCCCACCTACAGCTCAACAATCTGCCACCAGCGAGGGGCTTTTATTACCTCCCTTCCCAGGAAATGTTAGGCAACTTCCTAGTAAAGCTGCCCGAAAGCAGGAATGGACAGCAAAAGGGCACTCCTCAGGAATCCACAGGTCCATGCCTGGCCAGATTTTCTTTTCAGCAGGAAAGAAACTTTGACTAGAGAGCTCCGGGCGAGGAGACACCCCCAACCTGGCCCAGACCGCTCCTCCCCGCAGCCGCCGGCGGCGCTCGGCTCTCTCCCCACCCTACTTCAGGCTTTATTTAATAGCCAACGAGTCCGCGCACGAGGTCCCCGCACAGTGGCCAGGGATTGGGGACTGTCTCCCTATTTGGGGAGAGGCACCCACCAGGGCACCTGGGTCTTCAGCAAGCACTGGCCGGTCAGCTTCCAGAGCTTGCGCGTCCCTGCCAACGCTCAGGAAAGCCAGATGCGAAGAGCCCGGTTTAAACGTACCCAGCAGAGACAGGCGCCTATATAGTTCATGTGTACTTTGTTTTTTTTCCTATTAGGCTTTTTCAGCGCTGTGTATTTACCAGACCACACTTAATACGTTCAAAACCTTATTTGGTGTAGATGTGTGGCCGGACACTTGAAAGCCTGGATAACTTTGATGTTTTCAACTATAAATCCCCACTTGTACTTAATGGTTACAAATGGTTTTATTTACTTGTCGTTCTATCTACACATTTTAATCTATTTAACCAAACAGCAGAGGCATATTTCATTCCCCACTCCCCGAAAAGGAAAAGCAGGGATCGAGGCCTCTAATTTTTTTTGGACCTTCCATTTCTTTGGTTGTGAAAGCGTAAGAGCTCCAGATTGGAGCATTGATTAGTCTTCAAACCCGGCTGCAAAAAGGCTCCCCTTCTCCACTCCATCTAAGGAGATGTTGATGTATATTGTAGCTGCAAGGTGTTAGATATACTTGAGCAAGTTGTTCCCAGGATGTAAATTAGGTCCCAAAAGCTGTTGTCCAAATCGAAGAAACAGAGAAATTAATCTGGGAGACTATCCATCATCACCGGTAATAAAGAGAGCGACATGGATGAGACAGATGATATGATTAAGGGGCTGTGGTCGTTTTAATTAACTTTTTGCTGTCCTGTAATGATCAAACTGGTCACCAGACCCGGTCAATAAGCATGTTAATATCAAACAAATAAAACCAGGGATGATTAAAAACCTCCTGGTTTATTAAATTTGAAATTCAAATGAAATTTATGCTGCAGATGCATACAGAATGCTAATAGATTTTAGCTTTATTGAAAGTGGATCTCACAGGTTTGCAAGAAACAGCAGAATATCCATCTACCCCCTCTCCCTGCCAGCACTTAAACTTCATATGGGGTGGGGAAACTTTTAATTAATGTTAGAAAGGCTGCACTTCCTGTCTTTCTTCCCCTTCCAAACCTCCATATTATTATGGTATAATACTCAAGAGCAGTGATCAATATCACCAAAGGTAAACTGAACTGGATGTGCCATGAAATGCTTTGCTGGACAGGCTCTATCTACAATGGATTACAGATGTTCCCTCCTGTGGGCGATTCAAAAATAATAGAGTCACTTCTGCAAAGTGGAGAAAGAGCTGCTATTAAGACCAGTTTCACTGAAACCAGAAGCAAGATTATTGTTTTAATTTTTGGTCAATTATATAATTCTCTTTGTCTTGCCTTTTAAATTCTGCTGTCTTATGCCTTATGACAAACACTAACCACTTCTTTTGGGGTGGGGGGGGTAGGATGAGAAAAAACCTTTGACACTACTACTATAAAATAAACACCTAACTTAAAAATGGGAAAAAATGGAATACACATATACATGAAAACATAAATATATTATTCCATAATGAAGAAAGATGCACGTGCAAACCTTTGTGAAAATCTGCTGCGAGCCAACCTTACGCAAACTGAGAAATCCAGTGTGTTCATTAAATCCATACCAACACTGTGATGCATTGTTATAGGCAGAATTACATACGATTCTAAAGTGAATTTATATAAATGAAATCTTAGAGGTAGATACTCAAAAGTGTAATCACATGATGCTGAGTTTTTCTAATTCCTAGCATTTTTAAGGAAACAGTGGTTAATGCCTCTGTTTACTCTCAGAATCAGTATTTAACTTTTCAATAGTCCTGCCTCACTTCCTACCAGAGATAGGAGGATAAAAAGATAAAATAAATAACTATTCATAGAAGAGAGTCTTCCCTCAAACCTTTTTTTCCTCCACCTTTGAGGATGATGGTATTGATTAGAATTAAACCCCAAATTTGAACAACTGTATATTAGGTTCTTAAAATGAATATCATTATAGAAGGAGACCAAAGCAATGAAGTTAATTCTCTTTTATTTGTTAAACAGAGTTCCCTCCTTTCCCCCACCCCTTCCTCCTTCTGGGCTGGCCTGTCACGCCTTCTCAACACGCTAAAATCATTCAGAGTGGCTTGCAGGGAGAAACACGACATTTATGGTAAGCGTCAGCCTTCAGAGAAAGAAAGCAGTTCATTAATTTACTTCACACTTACTTCAAAGTATAAGAGTGTACCTTACCCCCTTAATCAATAGATATATATGATATACAGTCAATATCCCAACACTGTTAAAAAGGGGTCAGAAACACACACTCTCATACCACGAACATCAGCCTCAACTCTGCTCCATGAAACAAATGCTACAACCTGACTTTGGAGTTCAGTAAACCCCAGGAGGATTTTTTTTTTTTTGACATCTCCAGAAGCTGTGACGTACTTGAGGAAGGTTCAAAAACAATAATAAAATTAACACGTTTCCCCAGTCAAAACAAAACACTTCTCTCAGCTAGTATCATTTAAATCAACTCCGACTTAAAATTAGATTTCTGGGAGCATTTGCAACTGCTTAAAAATGTGAATTACTTTTTTTAAACATATGAATATTCAATAGGGCTCCAAGGGCTGTGGACTTTTTGTTACACTGGTATGGTGCTTTCTGTAGTTTATGATGTTCCCTTGTGGTGGCAGTGAAATTGTAATTACATTTCTGAAGGCAACTAATAACACAAATGGCAAGCAAGTTCTAAAACCCACCAAATTTGAACTGTCTATTGACATGCATACACACTCACAGATATCTGGCCCAAACGCCATTAGACACAGACGCCTCCATACATGTGGTCCACGATTTGTCAACAGCTTGTTTCTATTCTCAGATAAATAAAACTCAAAGATTTCAATCAAAATCCTGATTTTTTTTCTCAGAAAGAGGCGGCGGGATTTCCTGCGAAAACTCCTAAATACCATAAAATGCTCAATTTCTCACCCCCAGAAAAAACAATACTCTCCCACCCCCTTCTCTATCTAATCCTTTTGTATTGAAATTTACTCATCGCCACGGGACAAACACACCCTCTCCCCTAGAGTGAGACTTGCACTTCCAAAGCCGAATCCCACCTCAGAAGAAAAAAAAAAAGCTACCGCAGCAAAGTAACAACTCTTTGACGCAGGCGCACACAAGCCCTAACTCTCTTAAAAAAATACCCCTCAGCCTCCCTAAATTTCTACCCTTCGGCTGTAGAGCCAGGAAAGGAGAGGAAGGTATTAATACGATTTTCTATTAAAATGTAGTGATAGTATCCATGAAATTAAGGGAGGAAAAAATCACTCAAGGTTTGAGCTACAGGAAACCAGAGGAAGTTGGCGACAGTGATAGCGTTTGTGAATATTTATTTATTCAGCCTCACTCAACTTCGCAGTTTCACTCTTCAAATCACCATGTCTCTCTTTTACGTATGTGCACTTTACTGCACTGTTCCTGTTCTCCACCCCCAGTTCTGTGGCACAGACACACACAAGCACACACGATTCCCCCCTTCTCTCACACATTCACACAGCCTTCGTCTCTCCCACATCAAGCGGACACACACTCATCCACCCTCCCCCTTTTCACACAAACACCCATATTCACACTCCTTCCTCTCCCCCAACACCAAACACACTGAGACACCACTTCCCCCGTCCACGCACACTTTACTGCACTGTCCCTCTTCTCTCCCGAGGTTTGTCACTCACAGTTACACTACACTCACACCCTTCCCCTCAACACTTTACTGGTCCGTCCCTCTTACCCCCCTTTGTCACACATGCAGCTAAACTGTCACTCACAACCCCCTCTCCCTCTCTGCACTGTCCCTCCCCTCCCCCCGTCAACGTTACACTGCTATACTCTTGCTCCCAACCTCCCCCCATCCCATCCCTCAGTCTGCACTGTCTTCTTCTCAGCTTGGTCACACTTGTACACAGTTACACTGTTATACACACACACACAACCGCTTTGCAACACACACACAGTCACCCGCGCCGCTCCCGCTCCAAACACCCCCCCCCACCCCCGCGAGGCGGCCGGCGGCGGCGCCGATGACCTCACGGCGCGCGCGCGGCGCGGCCCGGCGAGGCCGCAGATTGGCTGGCCGCGCCTCCGCGGCACTTCAAAGCCGGAGAGGGAGCTACAATTGTGGTGGAATGGGCGGAACTGATCATTGTATTGCACACCTCTAAAAAAAACACTGCCTCTGATTTATCAATATAAAAAAGATCCTCTGAGAGGAGGAGGGCACTTTTGTGTGATGGCAACTTCACTTCTAGGGGTGAGTCTCAGGATTTTCTCTTGCTGGTTTAATTAGTTTCCTTTTATTGCCGATCGGAGGGGGTTAAAGTCGCCCCGGCCAGGCCACGGGCTATCAGTCTCAATTGAGAGCTTTTTTTCCCCCCTTTAAATACAAGTGAGTTTGGAGAAAAGAAAGGGGGGCAGAGGGGGGCAGAGTCACTTTTTTCAGAGCAGGAAAAGGTTCGAAGGGCATTTAGACAAGCCACCTCGCAGCGCCCGGCCTCTCCCCGCCCGGGAGACGTGCGCCCAGCCCATTTTACGTGCGACGATTTCGAGGGTAAAGAGAGCAAGTTTTTCCGCCTGGGCAAACTGCAGATTTTCCCTCTTCCCCTTAGAAAATTCCGCAGCCCGCCTTGTCTTGCAGGTACGTTGAACCCGTCTCTCTTTCTCTTTTTTACTATTGTAGATTTCTTTTTTTTTTTTTTAAAGAAAATCAGGAACAGCGAGCCAGCCCTATAGTTTGACGTCTTTTGGGCTGGGAGAAACAACCCAGGATGGGTTTCTGGGGACCGGAACAGGATTTTCAAAGCTCTTCTGTGGATTACAGGGGTAGCGCTCTTAAAAGCAATCCAATGGTTTTTCCCCAGGCTTCTCCGCAAAGGAATCTTCCTTCCTCCCCAATCTGGACTTTTTGCTTGCTTGTTTGTTTCGAAGTGCCTGGGGCCTTGTGTGCGTTTTAGCTGAGAATACTTGTCAAACTCTTCTTTAGCATGGCGCTTTGCTCCCGAATCAGACGCCGGCAGCCAAACTTGTCCCCTCCCGTAGAGTAGAAAACAGCCGGGCGCCGGGGCTGTTGGGGGAGCCAGGTGAGTTGGTGGCGCCGCGCCGCAGCGAGAAATGGGGTGCAGTGGGGCGTTTTGGAGGCTACCGGAGGACTAATGCACATTTCCTTCCTCCCTCCCCCACTGGCCCTTTGCCCACCTCCCCTCCCCTCCCCCACCCCTTCTCCTCTCCTCCTTCTCTCAGGAAGAACCGAGGTTGGGATCGACTCCTTTGGCCATGCTTGCTGCTACCTGTAATAAGATCGGCAGCCCCAGCCCGTCTCCCTCCTCCCTCTCGGACAGCTCATCTTCCTTCGGCAAAGGCTTCCACCCCTGGAAACGTTCCTCGTCCTCCTCCTCCGGCAGCTGCAACGTAGTGGGCTCCAGTCTCTCGAGCTTCGGCGTGTCGGGCCCCTCCAGGAACGGCGGCTCGTCCTCGGCCGCGGCGGCTGCCGCGGCGGCTGCGGCTGCGGCTGCGGCCCTGGTGACCGACTCGTTCAGCTGCGGCGGCTCGCCGGGCTCTAGCGCCTTCTCCCTAACCTCCAGCAGTGCTGCCGCCGCTGCCGCGGCAGCCGCCGCCGCCGCCTCGAGCTCTCCCTTCGCAAACGACTACTCGGTGTTTCAGGCCCCTGGCGTGTCGGGGGGCGGCGGCGGCGGGGGCGGCGGCGGCGGCGGCGGCTCCTCCGCGCACTCGCAGGACGGCTCCCACCAGCCAGTGTTCATCTCCAAGGTGCACACCTCTGTGGACGGGCTGCAGGGCATCTACCCGCGCGTGGGCATGGCGCACCCATACGAGTCGTGGTTCAAGCCCTCGCACCCCGGCCTGGGCGCCGCCGGCGACGTGGGCTCGGCCGGCGCCTCCAGCTGGTGGGACGTGGGCGCGGGCTGGATCGACGTGCAGAACCCGAACGGCGCGGCGGCGCTGCCCGGCTCGCTGCACCCCGCCGCCGGGGGGCTCCAAACCTCGCTGCACTCGCCGCTCGGAGGCTACAACTCGGATTACTCAGGCCTGAGCCACTCAGCGTTCAGCAGCGGCGCCTCTTCACACCTGCTCAGCCCCGCCGGGCAGCACCTCATGGACGGCTTCAAGCCGGTGCTGCCCGGCTCCTACCCGGACTCGGCCCCATCGCCGCTGGCCGGAGCTGCGGGCTCCATGCTAAGCGCGGGGCCGTCTGCGCCGCTGGGGGGCTCCCCGCGCTCTTCCGCCCGCCGCTACTCCGGCCGCGCCACCTGCGACTGCCCCAACTGCCAGGAGGCGGAGCGGCTGGGTCCGGCCGGGGCGAGCCTGCGGCGCAAGGGCCTGCACAGCTGCCACATCCCGGGCTGCGGCAAGGTGTACGGCAAGACGTCGCACCTCAAGGCGCACCTGCGCTGGCACACGGGCGAGCGGCCCTTCGTGTGCAACTGGCTCTTCTGCGGCAAGCGCTTCACGCGCTCCGACGAGCTGCAGCGGCACCTGCGGACCCACACCGGCGAGAAGCGCTTCGCCTGCCCTGTCTGCAACAAGCGCTTCATGCGCAGCGACCACCTCAGCAAGCACGTGAAGACGCACAGCGGCGGCGGCGGCGGCTCGGCGGGGTCAGGCAGCGGCGGCAAGAAGGGCAGCGACACCGACAGCGAGCACAGCGCCGCGGGCAGCCCGCCCTGCCACTCTCCGGAGCTGCTGCAGCCCCCCGAGCCTGGGCACCGCAACGGCCTGGAGTGACGCGCACCCCGCCCCTGCCCCTCTCGCCTTCCCCCTCCCACCTTGGTCCGCTTGGGCCCTGTGGGTCCTGGCCTCAGTTCCAGCCTCTCTACAGTGCACCCTGCTCACTCTCTCTGTCTCTTTCTGTCCGTATCCCTCTCTCTTTTAACTCCCTCAGTGACAACTTTGTAAAGGGAATGTGGACATGTAAGTAACACGCGTTGCTCTCCTGGGCCCTGGCTGTCTCTCTCCACCGGGTGACACTGTCGGAGCCCAGTACAGCCCAAGCCAGCGTCTTGCGGGGCCTTTAATTCTGGTCCTCTCCTTCTCGTCCTCCCTCCATCATCCCCAGCTTTGACGGGCACATCTTTTAGAGGAAAGCGGCAACTGGAGGTAGAGCTGGACCGATCCAGTGCCTGGGAGACCGGGGGCCTCCGCACGTGCGGTAACAACTAGGCTGAGCAAGGTTGAGCAGCGCCGTGGGGAGGGCGAGGCAGTAGGCCCACCCATGGCCTCCCCCCGCCCCCCCCCCCCCGGGCTAGCGACTTGGTACCAGAACCTCAGTCTTGGGTGTCTAGGCTGCGGAGCGCCCTGCCCTGCCGCTGCGCGCCGCTGCCTGTCCTGCGCAGAGCCGTCGGGAGCCCATCTGGCGGCACCGAGACCAGAGTTTCCTAGTTTAGCTCTCCGACGTCAGCTCTGCCTCTTTTTCTTTGTTCCCTGGGGTGGAACCGAAGCAAGTTTCAGCTAAGGGCAGTCTTGGTGAATCGATGCAGCAGCCTTCTTTTATCTTTATAACTTTTTTTTTTAGTGAAAAAGAAAAAAAAAAACTAAAGAAAATAAAAAAACAGCATCCTTCCAATTTGGTTTCCCTTCTAGATAGCTTTTCCTCTAGCAGTGAGCAAGTCTTTCTCTCGAAACTTTGCTAATATTGATCCCAAAGTTATTTTGATCGCATTAACTTAACTTATGGGTTGGGGCTGGGGGTGGGGGTGAGGGTAGGTGTCTTTTTCTTATGCAAAAATACCCCTTTCCGGTGAGACCAGATTAACTATCTCCGTGTTTGTCCTTTTCTCTACCTCGTTTTCACCACTCCCGAGCATAATCTCCTTTTTTTTTTTTTTTTTGCTAGTCTAGCCGTCAATTTGTATAGTACCCATTTCTGTAAATTTTTGCAATTCGTTGAAGATTCTTAGGGTTAAACTTTTTTTGTGTGTGTGATTCAAACTTATAAAGAAGTGAAGAAGCTGTCGTTTATTTCAGACGAGGCTGTAGTTTAAATGCCAAAAGGGAAAATAGAAAAAAAAATTGTAAGATATATCTGAACCTAATGGTTTGTACAACTGGAGAATCGTTCTAGATTAGGTATCAATTAACTATAACTCCACCAATGTATGGGTGCGAGGTGCAGTTGTCCAGGAGACGATTTTGTATAGTATTTTTCTTGTACATTACTTCCAGTAAATATTTGAAAATATATTGAAGTAAACTTGATTTTTTTTTTTTGTCACAAGAAAATATTAAGAGTTATTCTTGCAGTTCTGATGAGCTGCAGGTTTATTGAACTCACTTCTGGAGGTGCAGAGCCACAAACGCACTTTCCGGGCCTAGTTTTGCTCGAGTATGAATTTAGATAGGTATCAAACTGTAACTAAGACAATATTTGATAAATGTGGGATGACACTTAATTTAATGGAGCATGTACTTATTTGCATTTGCTGGCAGTTCAGGCATAGTTAAAGTGAGCGTTCACCTATATTTCATAATAACTGGGTCTGCCAAAACCCATGTGTTAAATAAATTGTCCAAGTGAATCTCAACTAATTTTGGCCTTTGTGTATTTCCTAAAGGTAATATTGTTAACTGTTAATAAACACTCCTGACACTACATTTAAATGTTTGCAGATTCTGCAAACTAATTGCTCATTGTAATGTTGAAATAATTTGGATATTTCACATTGAAATGAAAAGCCTTTCTCTGGAACATTTTAGACTTGCATTTTAAATGCATGAAATGTAATTGATTTATTTGTAATATTTTAAATGGTATTAATAAACTCAGATAAAAGACTAGGTCAGTTAATTTGTATTTTTTTTCCTTTTTAAACTATGGACATTTGCATTTATCTTCAGTTAAATGTCTAATTTAAACAAAATATAATCCTGTTTGTGGTAATATTTAAATACTTTGCCTTTAAGATATTACTTAGATGGAATGCTATATTTGGCAAAGCTGTGTTTTCTCTATTTACCAAGATAAAGACTGTAGTGTCTAAGAAATGTAATTAATTATTTACCAGTAGATTTAGCTCCAAGCATCAGAATTTACTGACCTCTTAAAATTTGTACAAAGTCACCAAACAATTTAAAGAAATTTCTCTGTTCTGCTTCTTCTCACTCTCCAGAAGGATTCAGGTTGTTGGCCATTGATTTGCATTTGGTATTTAAAAGGCCATATCTTACACTAGAAGATCAATACATCTAAAATAAAAACATGGGTTTGGGGATAACTTTTGTTGTTAGGGGGTGGAGGAGGTCAGGCTAACAAAAGCTGGTTTTTGGCATTCCATGTCTTAGCTAAAGATTATGTAGAGGTAAATATCAGTAGTAGATTCCTGTTGAAATGAGTTATCTGTTCTTTTAAAGTCTCTAAACAGCCACCAAAGAAAAGGAAGGTTAAACCTTAATCTATCTACTAGGCTACTGTCCATAGGTGTCAATGATGCCAATAAAAAAATATTGTCTTGTTATGTCTAAGTGCATTTAAGCAATGGATGTTCCTTGAGCCATACTTTGAAACATAAAATACTTTAAATGTTGATTGTTGTTTTATCAAACTATTTCACTATTAGATTAATATTATTATTTTGAAACAAACAATAAAAAGTTAGAGTGTTCAGATTCTCATAAGTTTAGCTTCTTTCTTTCTGTTTGCATTCCCCCACCCTAAGTTCAGTCTCGGTGTGCATCTTGAACTAAAAATTTTCCAATGAAATTTATATAGTCTTTATGATCCATAGAAATGGAAGTGAAAATAGAATGCTATAAATACTGTAAATTCAGAAGAAAAAAAACAACTAGGGATAAAATATTTTAGAATAATGCAGTTTGTGCCCAAGTAGCAGAGTGCCTTAATCCTGTTGCCTATGCTGATATTTGAGACTTCCAATCCTATGGTTTTAGGCAAGCAAGTTAGCTCTGATTCTTTGCTCTACTATAGCTCTAAATAATGTTTTTAAAAAGTAAAATAGTCTCCTTCATCACTTTCTTCCTAGGAATCACACACAGAACACAATTTAAGTGTTGCTTCTTTTTTATTGAAAGTTGCAGAGCTGAGGGATTTGGAGAAAACAGTTCTGAACGAGTTAAATGTAGTGGCAGGTAAGCAGAAAGCAGCTTGGTACATTTATAATATCAGTTGTATTATACAGAATCACATTTGATTTACGAAGTGGGTGATGACAAGGAGAGATATTGTCTGGAAGAAGATTTCTTTGGGGTGGATGAACGGGGACAGATTTTTCTGTAGCATAGATGTTCAAACTTTCACTTTCTTCCTTTGGCTCCTCCTCTCTGTTCTACCTTTGGTTTATTTTGTATTGTTGGTTATTGAGCAATATTTCTAGATTCATTTTCTGCAGGGTGGGCAGGGTTCCCTTTTGGGGATGAACATCTTTTTGGAGGATAGAGGATGAAGTGCAAAATTGTGGTTTCTTCCTGCTTTATCTGTGCTAAAGCACCTCTTAACAGTGCCTGCAGGCTCACTCAAATGAAGCCAAAGTCTTGGTCTCACTTTGAACCAAGGGACCAGCTTCCAGTCTTACAGATCAAGGTAGAGTTAAACTAGTTGTTGACCCAGAGGTCAGGCCAGCATATATCAGTCCACCCTCTGGAGACTAGAATAGGACTGCAGCTCAGTCCAGCTTTTCTGTTAACCTGTCTCATTTCTTCCCCAAGCTTGAGTGTTTCTTCCTTATCCTGCTTTTTCCTGTTCTGGTCCAACTTCTTTTTGGATGATGTCTTTTGCTTAGGGACGTGACTGTGATTTGTTAAGGTTGGGCTATCAACAAAAATATTTTAGGCTAAAACTTAATTTAAACAAATGTGATGAGTTTTCCTCATCCCTCTCCTATAACAACTGATATTAGAAAAAGTTCCTGGATGGGTTTGCCCTCCTTCCGCTGTCCTCTTAACTCCAATCTTGGTATAACTTCTCAACTGAGGTTCCCGTGGGGACAGAATGCTGAAATTAAAAAAGACAAGCACGTGATGAGACTGGACTCCTGGGCGGACAGATCGATAATCCTGCCATCAACATTTTCATCTCCCCGTGGATCTTTTGGTTTGATTATTGAATGGAATGTTACAGAAGGCCACTGGAGGAATTTTTTAAACAAATATTTTATTTTAGAGGATTAGCTCAAAGGTCAGATGATCTTTTAGGCTGGTAAATTAAGGTAGGGACTTTACAGAAAAAAAAGTAGATTTGATTATTCTCTGGTTGCCTAAAATGGTAAAGATGAATATTATTATGAAAGAAGTTCTACATTTTGCTCAATTTTTCATACAAATAGCCTCAAAGAGGGGTTAATTTGATGCAGGTATTTTGAATAAACTGGGGCTTTTAATTTCCTGCTGCCTTTTGCTGCTTCTGTCCAAACAGACAGGAATTATTATTTCTTCCTACACCCCTAAGAAAAACTCAGGTATGATCAAGTCTCCTCTCTCTCTTTTAAAAATATGGTTTCTATAGTTGTTTGCTTCCCCCCCCTTCTTTAAAAAATGCCCCAGCAGATTAATTCTATCACTGTCTTTAAAGAAAATCGTATTAAGGGATCAACAGGAGTGAAGTGTACTCATTTTTAAGTTAGGACTGTAGTTCTGGGTGGCATCCTTTGAAGACTTTGCTCGATATACAATTGTTGCTGTTGTTTAAAAAGTAAGATTCAGAATTTGCTTTCGCCCTATTTATTCCCTGCTTCCGGATTAAAGGAAAGCCGATAATTCCTTGCTGTCCTGGGCTCCAGCGGCTGAGGTTTAAGGGGATGCGCGTCAGTGGCCATCTCTTTAGGTTCGCTGTATTCCCTGCGCGCAGAAGTGTTGATTTGCTTGGGGGTGGGGTGGGGTGGTGGAATCTGTTTCTTTTCGTCCCTGGGCGCGTGTTTAATTTAATTTAATTTTCTGCGGAGTCTCCTGGCGGTGAGGAAGCAGCATTATACATTTTACTTTGGTTCCTAATGACAGTCGGGGCTTCTAGAGCGCTAGAGACAGCGAGGAGAGCTGGTGGGGCGTGGGGAGTGACTGGGAACAAGAAATAAAGCGCCCGCTCAAAACTGCCGCTTTTCATGGTGTTCTTTCAAGTCCATCTTATTGGGGCTTCTTTTAAGCCCACTCCCTAACTTTACTCCTCAGACAAGCATTTCTTGCTGCGCAGGAGGGAAGGGTGGAGGCGCCCTCTGCATCCCTTGCGGGGTTCGAGGCGGAGGTCTGGGCTGCCCAAAGTTCCCCTCATTCTCTGTTCCATTGAGTTCAAGGGTAGGTTTTGAGCCCAGGAGAATTTCCCAGCCTTTCTAAACGCTACCTCCTCTTTCCTCTCCCTTCTGGACGTGCCGGCTGCTCTCAAAATGACCCTCCGAGACCCCCGGGAAGAGTTCGGAGGAGGCGAGGCGCGTCGTCCGCCCGAGGGTTGCAGTGAAGGGTGGGGCGGCAGTCGGGTCTACCCGCGAGCCCCGGTCCCCTCCCGCAGTCCCCCTCGTGCTGCTGGACAAGCCGCCCCGCGCGGTGCCAGCGCACACAAAGGCGTCGCGGCCGCCTCCGCCCGCTGCGCGGACTGCGAGCGCCACCACGTGCCCCGCGACCGCGCTGCAGCGCGCCCGCCGCAGGCGACACCAGCCCGAGCAGCCCGCGCTTCCCGGAGCCTCTCTGGCTCCACCAAAACCCACCGTGGGAATCGCCGCGGTGAGCCTCCCCCGCGCTCACCTCCCAGCTCAAAAGACACTCGAGGGGCTTGCCTGGTGGCGCAGTGGTTGAGAGTCCGCCTGTCGATGCAGGGGACACGGGTTCGTGCCCCGCTCCCAGAAGATCCCACATGCCTTGGAGCGGCTGAGTCCGTGAGCCTTGGCCGCTGAGCCTGCGCGTCCGGAGCCTGTGCTCCGCAACGGGAGAGGCCGCAACAGTGACAGGCCCGCGTACGGCAAAAAAAAAAAAAAAAAAAGATACTCGGGCCGGATAGCGATGGGGGGATTCCCTTCCCTTCTTTTTCTCTCCGAATCCCCAAGCATCCTTCCTCTGTCCTTGGCCATCCGAGCGCCTGGACCCTGGGGCCTCTGTCCCACCCTATCCCGGGCTGATAGGCCAAGTTCTGCGTCTTGCCGGTGCCACCCGGGCCTGCCGCGGCGTGGACGGGCTGAGGGTGTTCTTCCCGAACTTGTTGGATATTTCTCTCCTGGCTTTAGCAACGACTGTTCTCTTTTCTTGGCCAAACTACTTTGTTCACTCTCACCCGCCTCCTCCCCCTTTCCTCCCCCGTGGCAGATCAACAAACTGCAGCGTCCTCCGTCGGCAGGAAGTGTTCTTCCTGTCATTTTATTATGGGTTTGCCAGGAACTTGTGCACCTTTTCTCACACTGTTATCTTAAGGGAAGCAGAGTCAAGTCTGATTGGCTGTGATTTTTGATTTCAGGAATCAAAAGAACAGTTTAGCCACTTAAGGGACTATCTAGGGGAGAATCTTACCGATAGGTAGATATAGACATATAATCACTGTACCTGTTGAACAGAACTCAACTTGTCTTTACCAAGTTGTACCTAAATCCCAACAACCTCTCTTGGGCTTTCTTCCCTTCCCTTCTTGCCCCTCCACCCTTCGGGCAGCTGGATATTTGGGGAGCGCTAGCCACATTCTCCAGGCCCCGTATTTTGGTGACATCTGAAGGAAGGGGAGGATGGATCAATCTCTCGGAAAGAGTATCGTACTCCCTTTAAAGATCTTTACTTTGAAAACGTACCTGCCGCTCCCTGCGGGGGCGCGGGGGGGCCTGAGGAACAGAGCCCTCTCCCAGGAAGCCTCTCCCTGCCCCTGACTCTCTTAGGCGGCTCTAGGACTTGGGCCCTCTGGTCTTGAAAGCTCATCGTGCAGGTTTGGATCTATGGGTTCCACTTTGTACTCTCTAGATATGCCAGGGATTCAACTTGGCATGTATTTTTGCTTATGCATGCACCTTCTATACGCGTTTAAGGCACCCTGTGATGCGCTGCAGTATAAGCATCTTCCTTAATACTCAAGAGTTCTCAGAGCTGCACACCTGAGTGTGATATGGCTCCAGCCATTCCCGCTTGTGGTTAAATCCACGGGCTCCACTGACCCCAATCCCAGTAGCAGGGAAGGGAGGGGAATGGCCTATCTGGTCTGCAGTGAGGGCCTCGCGCGCCAAGCCCCTGGAGCCTTCCAGTAGAAGCAGTCTGGCCTCCTGGAGCTGCAGGATATATTTGACACATCCACCTCCGGAGCCTCCATCACCCTCCCCCCTCAAACCAGCCGGTGATGAGACCCCCACCTCCACCCCTCTCTCCAGGGTCCGGAAAGCCGGGAAGCGCTGGAATGTCGCGTTCTCTCACCCTATTGTGCCTAGGTGTTGCAAACCACTGGAGGACAGAGCTTTGGGCTTTGATCTCATGTCCCGGTCATTCTTTAGCACAGAGGGGTGAGTTTAAATTAAATTTCTTTCTCTGCTGATAAGTTCTAATGGGCCTCAGAAGGTGAATAATTATGCAGTAACATTTCATGGGTTGTTGGAGTGGGAATTCCCACTGCGCTGTCACCAGGAACAGCATTTCCCCTGTACCTCAATGGTAAATGAAGCTTCACAAGTAAGCTACAAGCGTCTTTCAAAATCTACGAGTGGATAATCCTTCCCTGCCCTCACCTTTCTTGCCCCTGCAAAGCAGTTTGGTGTCACTTTTTAAATTTAAGTTTTATTCGTGGCTTAAAAGTACTTTAAAAATCTCCACTAAAGGATGTTATGTCTGAGTGTAAAAAATTTTTGCTTTGATGATTAAATATGCATTCCTATCAAGACAAAGTACACATTGATGAAAGTGGAGGCTGCATTTTCCTGGAAAAAGGCAGACAAGCCACCTGGGATTTGCCACCAAGTACCTGGACTTAGTCTTGCTATCTCTCTTCACTTATTTTAGTGAATTAGTGCTTTTTTGCTTGCTTTCTGAGAAAAAGGGTCAAGACCTGGAACTGCTACAATCAGTGTTCTGAACCTACCTGGTTTGCAGTTCAGAAATGTACTTTCTGTGGGGGAGGGGGAGGCTAAAAACCATAATGCATTGCTGCTTCATTCAAAATAGCCATCTACCTATTTGAAACTGTGGGCTTCTTTAAGATTTTGATTTATATTTACTTTCCCCCTAAGATAGATAAGAAACAGCATCAACAGTTTGAATATTTAAATGGATCACGACATTTTGACAGACATTTTAAAATCAGACTCTTAGCTTAAATCAAAGAAATCTAAATTTGTAATTTAAAAGCACAGGGGAACTCTTTATAGTTTTCTTCTTTAAAGAAAATCCTTTATACATCAGTGTTTCATTGCTTAGCATTTTCCTTGTTTACTTTTCTTCCCTTTAAATTTCTTCCTTTAAATGAATTGAGCTCCCACAAGTTTTAAGATTTCTAAATCAACACATAGAAACTGGAGCCTGCTTATCAAGTTTTCACTCCTCTCTTGGCAACTAATCTGAAAGGGCCCAAACAATGAGTTGATTTACATTATGCTCATTTCACCCTGTACTCCATGTGAACGTTGGAAAAAACCCTCAATACTTTATCTAGGGTTATCTTTACAGCTTTGAGGCGACTGATCCTTCCAGCTTTAAGTTTTTTAGCCACTCCATTTTAAGCACTGAACTAGAAGAAAGAAAGTAGATGTCGTGCCCTCCGCCTCCCCCAGAGTTCAGGTGATTGTCTAGTTCAACTGAAAATAAGGGATTTGTACTGCCCAATTTTGCACCCAATTTAATGTCCCTAATTATTCAGGTACCCTATCATCAGGTTTCCCATCATTTCAGGAAGTTTTGTGCTCATTCTTCTTCAATGCTTCGTTTCTCTCTTACATACCTGTCCCTTATTTTTTTGTTTGTTTGTTTTGTTGTTTTTATAAGCACTTTCCCCTTTCAATTAAACAAACAATGGCCTTTGTAAGGGAGGGGGAACCTAGTAGGTAGAAATGAATTTAAGTTATTCACATTGATTTAGTGAATGAATATTATCAAGTTATACATACTGTAACAGAATTTGACTATAGATATATGAAGTCTCAATTTAAGAGAAAATAATCATTTTTATAACATTAAATTCTATTTCTCCCAAACTTTAAGAAAATAAGGTTCTTGTAGGTGACAATTCAATAGCCTTTGTACTATGAGGCAAACTAAGTTTTGCTCTTTCTCCCAGTAAATATTTGATTTAAAACTGTAGTGGTAAAAAAAAAAAACCTGTAGTGGTTAAGTAGAGGACTGTACACATATATTTCCTATACCCTCAATAGTGACATATTTTAGTTTATTATCACAATTGAATGTTGTAATTGTAATGAATAGGAAGCAGTAAAACAACCTTGTAAATATTCTGTCAACAGAACATTATATATTCTTCAGTTGCATATACTTTGTAGAAATCATATGATATCATTAATTTAGTATATGGTGTAATGATTAAATTTGAACATACTTTGCTTAGTGACATGTTCATTTGAATGTTTTAATATGTATACCCAGGAAAATCAGAATCAGTGAAGTGTTCCATTCTTAAAATTCACCTGTTGTTTTGTAGAGAAAATTTTAGCTTCAAACGAGGGGTATAATAGTGATCCCTGTTGTAGAGGAATGGCATTTATGTCTGTAAAGTGGTTTAGAATGACTTATTACTTTATACTCCAAAAGAAGTAGCAATTTTACTTCATTGTTTTAAAGTAAACTTTTCATTTTGGAATAATTTTAGATTTACAGAAAAGTTGTAAAAATAGTATAGTGAGCTCTAGTAGTTTTCTCTATTATTAACATCTTACATTATGATGGTATATTTGTCAAACCCAGGAAATCTATATTGTATATAATTTTT
This sequence comes from Phocoena phocoena, assembly GCF_963924675.1. Classification (NCBI taxonomy): domain Eukaryota; kingdom Metazoa; phylum Chordata; class Mammalia; order Artiodactyla; family Phocoenidae; genus Phocoena; species Phocoena phocoena. The sequence goes on from NC_089227.1 coordinate 32,953,299, forward strand.
TAAAATAAAGAATTAAAGGCAACAAATGTTGCACTGCACATCAGTCAGTGGTAGACTGCAGCTTAGGAAAATGCTGACTTCTTTTTGCTCAACTTCTTATAGCCAACTTGCCTATGCAGAGGCTACGTACTACATTAGCAAGTTATGTAGAAAGATATTCCTCAGGAAGGTTTTTAAAATATAGTGTCTTAGAATAAAAAGTTTTTTATTTCTTTCATAGTTAATTAAAATCTAAGAAAACATATCTAGTTCAGTTTTCATTTTTTATTTTATGTATGGAAGCATCAGATTAAATTTTGAATGGTTGACAGTTTCACTTAAAATTATCAAAAATTTATTCTTAGCAATGTTCTACTTATAGCCTAGACCTATTTTTTGTTCTACAATTTAAAATGACTTATTTACTCATTATTGTACTACAAAATATGAATAATCTAATGTTTCTATTTATTTCCTCCATATTTTTGAGGTTAAATTTTAGGATCATTTTTACTAAGGAACTGAGTTTGTCAGAATATAGAAAGCTTTAAAACTTAATGGTTGAGTCTTTTTTTTTTTTTTTTTTTAAGCACAAATAAATGTGTCTCTACGCTCCATGGAGCAATACACTTGCATGGGTCTTTGTCTTGTTTAAGTGAGATTATAAGGAGTTTCAGAAAAAAGGAAAGTATCCTTTATTTAAAATGTATTTTCACTCTACATAGAGTTGTTGGATAAAACACAGGAAACGCAGTTATATTTGAATTTTAGATAAACAACAAATAATTTTTATAGCATGAGTATGCCCCATGCAATATTTGGGATGTAATTATACTAAACGTGATTTGATGTTTTTTTTTAAAATTCAGATTTAACTGGACGTCCTGATTTTTCATTTTTTTTTCATTTTTTGAATGAAATTCATGTATCTATAGGGACAAATCTAAAAACAGAAGACAATATACAAACAAAGTAACTCATGCCTGTTCATGAACATGCTAAGGATAGCATGCTGTACTATTTAAAAGGGAAATGCAAGACATAATGAAGTTAAAAGTTACTTGTTACCTGTAGGGTGAAAATATAAAATTGATTTTCCTATCACTCTTTTCTGTTTCTTATTTTTCAGCTTGTTTGGCTTCAATCTGGGCTTTACACTTTTAGAATGCTAGTACTACCTTGCCATACTAAGAAACTACATTTATCTAGCTTTCAAGAAAGTAATATTATACTGATGTGTGCATTCTTCTTTTTAATATTAATGCTATAAAAAAGGAGGTATCTAAAAAATCACCCTAATTTCTATTCATTAGTTTCATGCAGTTAGGACCCTATACTGAAGTTTTGCTTTTGCAAATTCGATTCCGTAGATATTTTACACTACCCCCAGTTTAATTGCTCTTACTTAAACTGCATAAATGTGGATTCCTATATTTCCAGAAGTCATGTATAAGTTGTAGTAGCAGTACTGCATATGAAATTCAGTTGCCAGGTATTCCATTGATTACAACTAAATAACCAGAAGTTAAAGTTCTCTGTACCAGGAGAGTTTGTTTTTCCTTCTGTGCAAGTAGTGCTATTTAGGACATAAAGGTAATAGCCACTTATTATTTTTTTATAGGGTTTTATTTAATATTAAAGTTTTGGTCTTTTTTTTTTTAATAAGTAATTCAGTGAGGAAGGCAGAATAATTCTTTACTTTATTTATTTATTTTTGGCTGTGTTGGGTCTTCGTTTCTGTGCGAGGGCTTTCTCCAGTTGCGGCAAGCGGGGCCACTCTTCATCGCGGTACACGGACCTCTTCACTATTGCGGCCTCTCTTGTTGAGGAGCACAGGCTCCAGACACGCAGGCTCAGTAATTGTGGCTCACAGGGCTAGTTGCTCCGCGGCATGTGGGATCCTCCCAGACCAGGGCTTGAACCCGTGTCCCCTGCATTGGCAGGCAGATTCCCAACCACTGCACCACCAGGGAAGCCCATAGCCACTTGTTTATTCATGACATTTTCTCAAGAAGCAATCCATTATCCTAATGTAAGAGTTTTCTTTCTTGTGATTCATTTATACTATTAATTTAATTTTTCTAACAATTTCCTATCTTTTGATAATTATTGTGATTATCCCCAGAAATAATGAGTAAAATTCTGTGTAGCTTAGACACGATACAGGCTAATAAGAAGTGAGGGGGAGAATGAACCTGGCATCTGAGGTTTATCCATCTTGCTTTCATACAGCTCAAAGGGTAAGTAAAAACAATATTTACAGGCCATGTATGCCAATCAGGTAAATCATTAAGAACAATACAGGCAGTCTTTTATCCATAAACAGGGAATTTATCAAAAACCCAGGCTTTAAAGGTAGCTGCTTTTACCAGGCAATACACCTGTTACTGTAAGTGTCCAGAAGAAATGGGTAAGTGGGAAGTATAGGAAAATTTACTTTGGAGGCTCCCTTGATGGTAGCACTCCCTGAAAATTAAATTGTAAGCAAGTTTCCACAAACTGCCCTACTTTTTTTCCCCACTTTACTTTGTTTTATAAAACTAATTAGATATTCATTTTGATTAATAAGTATTTTTAAAAATGTAATTACCTCTGTGAATTTTAAGGGAG